>NC_091950.1:185968113-186303738 GCF_031021105.1 Erythrolamprus reginae
ACCTATTTAAAGGCGTTTATAGCCTGAGTGGAGCATGGTTTTTCACAATCTAATTGTGGAGTTCCCTCCAAATGAGTGCAATGGGTGTGATCTTCTAGTAATAATAATAATACAGCTATTTCTGGGCTGAAGGCCACATCTGAACTCTTAAGTGGTGTGTAGCAGGCAGGCATGTACAACCATAAGGATGGGAAGAGGCAAGATAAAAATGAAATTTCATCCAATTCACATACCGGTACATTTAATGAAAATGGAGTGGGTGTTACTGCACTCCAGCCAAACACTTAACCATGTCCTCTTTTTGTCACTTTAAAGCTTATAACTTAGCAACAACTGGTGAAGGATACTGAGGCTGCCTCCAAAGTTTGCTGAGGTACATTCCAGGTTGTGCCTCTCTGGTCAAAATTAGAATGATTCCCATGCTTTAAGTTCACAGAAGCTGGGAAGTGCATAGTTTTCTAAATGTGTATTTTATCAAATGGTACAAACTGACACTGAAAATGTTCAAGAATTATCAGTTGTTTGTATACTGATAGCCTGGCTGCCATAAAGTAATTCAGTAGATGTATCCGCTAGACTTGTGTACACAGGCAAAGAACAAGCTTTCAAGGGCAGCTGTGTTGCCTTTGGTGTGTTTTACACAATCTAACAATGACGTAGGGATCCTGCTTCATTCCAAGCTTCTGCTATAACATTAAAAGTCCCAGAACTACCTATGAGAAATCCGAAAGATGCTTTTCAAAAGGCAATTTAATTTTTTCCCTTGAAAACTTTTTGTCTCTCAACCCAGAAACTTCTTCAGTTCTGAAGCATGTTTATTTCACATGGCTAAATGTCTAATGGAGATTCTCAATCATCTAGGTCAGGGGTGGGTTCTAACTTACTTCACTGCCAGTTTGCTTCCTCCCACCCCACGAGGCTGTGCCTCATGGGCACACGCGCACTTCATGTGCACCCCTGTGAGCAGTGACAACCCCCCCCCCAAATCCAAAACCAAGATGACAATACAAAGATGCCGGCCTCCACAGACTGACACCGACCAAACGGGTTCCGTGACATCATTATGATGTTACCAGTGGGTTGCTACCGGTTCGGGCGAATCAGTCTGAACCAGGAGAAACCCACCTCTGATTCAGGTCACGGTTGTCCCAAAGATACTTTTCAAAAGGCATCTAGACTTTCGTGGGGGTGGGGGTGGGGGTGTTTCTCTTGAAATGTTTCACTTCTAATCCAAGAAGTTTCTTCAGTTCCCTTCTTAGATGAGAAGTGAGATGTTTTAAAGGAAAACCCAAGAAACTCCAGAGCTTTACATCAGAACAGCTGTCCCCAAAATCTTGGGTCAGGAAACTATCATACAGTCTAGGACAGGAGAATAGAAAAACAATTTCTAGTTTGATCATTACTGAAATACAGTGATCACTTGTAAAACTCTAGACCAGGGAATGTCAAACTGGATTTCTTCGAGGGCTGGATTAGCACTATGGTTCTCCTCTGTGGGCCGGCCAAGGGGGGAGCCTGCAGCACCCTGCTAACCAAAACGAGGCATGGAGGGGTCTCACATGGGGGCCCATGTCCCATTTTGGCTGGCAGAGTGGTGCAGGAGCCCATCCAGGCTGAAAATGGGGCTTTCAATCCTGGACCTAGAAAGTTTAGAACTAAGACGCCTTAAACAAGATCTAAGTATGGCCCACAGGATCATATGCTGCAACGTTCTGCCTGTCGGCAACTACTTCAGCTTCAACCGCAACAACACAAGAGCACACAACAGATTTAAACTTAATATTAACCACTCCAAACTTGAGTGTAAAAAATATGACTTCGGTAACCGAGTTGTCGAAGAGTGGAACTCATTACCGGACTCCATAGTGTCATCCCCAAACCCCCAACACTTTACCCTTAGATTATCTACGGTTGACCTATCCAGATTCCTAAGAGGTCAGTAAGGGGCGAGTACAAGTGCACTAGAGTGCCTTCCGTCCCCTGTCCTATTGCTCTCCTATATCTCCTATACCTTTCTTCTATTCCTATATCTCTTCTTCTACTCTTTCATTGATATGTTCTATTCCTATACCTTCTTTTCTATTATTTCTTAGATATATTTTACTATGAGTATCTCCTCTATAACCTTCATAATGTATTTTACTATGTGTATATAGATATATACCCACTAAAACCCTCATTGTGTATTGGACAAAATAAATAAATAAAATAAAAATAAATAAGTCCCTTTGCTATACCCAGGCCAGCCCTTCAGGCCACATTTAAGCACCCTTGAGTTTGACACTCCTGCTCTAGACAGATATATGAAACTATTCACCATATAGAAATTAATTTTAAACACAAAAATAACAAATCCCTGTCTTGAGTGGCTCCCTACTGTTTACAAAAAAAAAGCAGCATTAATATAAGCTGAAGAGATTACATGCCAAAACAAACAATTTCAGTAGGGTTTGAGCCAGGGCGCATACAATTCAAAGTCTGCAGAATTAGGCAACTACTTGAAAACAAGGAGATAAAGAATCAAAAAATGTAAAAGCATTTTATTTTACTGAAAGCATATGTTTAGACCTGAAAAGTGTGTCCAGCTTAATCAAAATATTGCATTATTTTTATATTTAGCTTTTGCAAACTAATTTTTATCAAGTGTCCGATACCATAATCCAGTTACCATTACTGTTTTCCCAAGACAGTGGAAGTGTTCACATATATGGGAAGTAACACATAGACAATTGTACAGATTTTTAAAACCTAACTATTAAATTTATACTTAAAAACCCAAAGAAAGAAGATGGTGCAAATTCTGACCCTTAGTTATTCTTGTTACTATTTGACTCATGCAAATTTCAGCTAAGAAAACTTTCCCAGCTTTTAAACTGAAAACTGCAGAAGAAATCATGTGTTTCCCAGTACAGTGATACCTTGTCTTACAAACTTAATTGGTTCCAGGACGAGGTTCTTAAGGTGAAAAGTTTGTAAGACGAAACAATGTTTCCCATAGGAATCAATGAAAAAGCGATTAATGCATGCAAGACCAAAATTCACCCCTTTTGCCAGCTGAAGCACCCGTTTTTGCACTGCTGGGATTCCTCTGAGGCTCCCCTCCATGGGAAACACCACCTCCGGACTTGTGTTTTTGCGATGCTGCAAGGGAATCCCAGCAGGGGAATCGCAGCATCGCAAAAACGAGCACTTCGCTGGCAACAGAAGTCCAGAGGTGGGGTTTCCCAGCGAAGGGAGCATCAGTGAAATCACAGCATCACAAAAACACCGAAGTCCTCGAAACCCCAGCTCCAGACTTCCGTGTTTTTGCGATGCTGTGATTTTACTGAGGCTCCCCTCGCTGGGAAACCCTATCTCTGGACTTCCATTGCCAGCAAAGCGCCCGTTTTTGCGCTGCTGGATTCCCCTGCTGGGATTCCCCTGCAGCATCACAAAAACACGGAAGTCCAGAGCCTCAGGGGAATCCCAGCAGTGCACTTCGCTGGCAACAGAAGTCTGGAGGCGGGGCATCCCAGCGGCTGCAGTGGGTTTGTAAGGTGAAAATAGTTTGGAAGAAGAGGCAAAAAAATCTTAAACCCCGGGTTTGTGTCTCAAAAAGTTTGTATGACGAGGGGTTTGTAAGACGAGGTCTCACTGTATATGATTAGCTGGAAGCTGATATAAACTTGGCTGAAAATAATTGAGAATTTCTACATGACAGATAAGAAAATGTATTACTTTTATACATCTTATATACATCTGCAGACACCACTGCAAAAGATAATAGTGATTTATTTTGTTAAATTCTTGCTCCATGTTTTGGAAAAGAATACAAGCAACTCTGTTTTACAGCACTCTCTAAGAGACATTACTAATGAATTGGCAACTTGGAATCAGGAGCTGCATTGTCCAAGATGTGTCAATTATAGTAAGATAGGATGATTCTATATATACTATGTTTATCAGTCTTTTTTAAAATTATTGCAGAATAATAATAATTAATAATAATAATTTATTAGATTTGTATTCTGCCCCTCTCCAAAGACTCCAAAGAAGTATTAATCACAGAAAGATGGTTCTCCAGCAAGAGACAAATTCCTAAAGGTTTGTGTGATTGTACAAGCTGGAATCCCATTTGGCATAAACGATGAGCTTGGAAAAAGAAACTGGTTAAATGTTTTGAAATATCAGCAAGATTTAAAGGCTTCCATTATTTAGTCCATTTGGTATTGTGGTTAAAGCACCAAGCTAGAAATTGGGAGGCTAAGAGTTCGAGTCTGGCCTTAGGTATGAAGCCAGTTGGATGGTTATGGGCCAGTCATTCTCTCTTGGCCCTAGGAAGAAGGCACTGGCAAACCACTTCTGAACAAGGCCATAGGAAGAAAAACCACTTCTGAAAAACCTTGCTAAGAAAACTGCAGAGACTTCTTTGGGCATCTGCTAGGACTTGGAAAAAAAGTTTATTCACTCCTGCTTGCATTTGGTGGTATAACCAACTAAAACACTGAAATTGTTTACCACAAAAGTATATAGTATGTGACATTCCAAACACTGCTGAACTATACCTCCCACAATCTTTCACAACTGGCCACACAGACTAGGGCTCCTGTAATTTAACATCTGGAGTGCAATGTATTTTCTGGTTTAATATTTGGTTCAGTTCTGGGCTCCTAGCTTCTTACTTTTCTTTCCAGATCAAAGTATGAATGTTTAGCTACATATAGGAATATCTTCTTAAAACTTAAAACACTAACACTAAGAAAGATGCTATAGAAATTAGATCATGCAAGTTATGATATACAGTGATCCCCCGCTCGTTGCGAGGGTTCCCTTCCAGGACCCCCCGCAACGAGCGGGTTTTCGCGAAGTAGCGCTGCGGAAGTAAAAACACCATCTGCGCATGTGCAGATGGTGTTTTTACTCCCGCAGCGCTAGCGAGGAGCCGAAGATTGGGGGCGGCGCGGCTGTTTTAAAATGTCGCCGCCGGCATGGGGGGCTTCCTAGCAGCCCCCCAAACCCGGGTTGGGGGTCCGGGGGGTGCTGGCAAGCCCCCCATGCCGGCGGCGACATTTTAAAACAGCCAGCGCGGAGAAGCCGTTCGCTGGCGCTGGCTGTCGGCGCTTTTGAGCTGAGTCCCGGAGCGAATTCGCTCCGGGACTCAACTCAAAAGCGCCGACAGCCAGCGCCAGCGAACGGCTTCTCCGCGCTGGCTGTCGGCGCTTTCGAGCTGAGTCCCGGAGCGAATTCGCTCCGGGACTCAGCTCAAAAGCGCCGACAGCCAGCGCTAGCGAACGGCTTGTCCGCGCTGGCTGTCGGCGCTTTCGAGCTGAGTCCCGGAGCGAATTCGCTCCGGGACTCAGCTCAAAAGTGCCGACAGCCAGCGCCAGCGAACGGCTTCTCCGCGCTGGCTGTCGCCGCTTTCGAGCTGAGTCCCGGAGCGAATTCGCTCCGGGACTCAGCTCAAAAGCGCCGACAGCCAGCGCCAGCGAACGGCTTCTCTGCGCTGGCTGTCGCCGCTTTCGAGCTGAGTCCCGGAGCGAATTCGCTCCAGGACTCAGCTCAAAAGCGCCGACAGCCAGCGCCAGCGAACGGCTTCTCCGCGCTGGCTGTCGCCGCTTTCGAGCTGAGTCCTGGAGCGAATTCGCTTCAGGACTCAGCTCGAAAGCGGCGAGAATGAACGGCGTGGGCGGGCGAAGGGCGGGCGGCAGCGAGGAGTTTGCGTGGGCGGTGGGGAAACTCCTTGCTGATGCCCGCTGCTCGCCCTCCCGCCAGCAAGAGGGGGAAGACCCAGGGAAGCCGCCCAGCAGCTGATCTGCCGGGCGCTATCTACGCATGCGTGCCCATAGAAAAAAAGGGCACACATGCGCAGATGGTGTTTTGACTTCCGGGTTGAAAAATCGCAAATTACCCTGTTCGCAATGGTCGGGGATGCAATAACCGGGGTATTACTGTATTGCCATCTACTTTTTGCGTTTCTTAATTCACACAACACTGTCCATGAACATATTTCAACAGAGCTTTCTTATGACACTTGTTTATATATTGAAGTTCCGGGGTGGCACTTGAGTATCTTCTAGATAACATTTGAAAAATAAGCTTTGTCAATATTTATGTCTATGTAAGTTGTTTTATATCTCATGTTAATTTGCTTCTTAAATAAATGGGAGCAGTGTTATTTTTAAAATGTAATGCACACAGTTCTATAATTAAGGTAATTTAAGAAAAATACTTCTCCACAAAGATTATACACTTGGGATGGCTGGTTTTTTCCTGATTTTTCAGGCTTCCCTGACTACAGGGAAGAAATACATCTGAAATTTGAAACTGCCAGTTCGGCTTAGGACTGTAGTTAAACTATTGTACTTAGACCAGAGAGATCGAAGTTGAGGTCTTTACTCAACCATGGAGCTCACCGGATGCTTTATCTCAGTGTACGTACTTTATAGCCTTATTATTGTAGGAATGCAATGTATACTCACTCCCACATGCACTCAAGAAGAAAGAAAAGTTAGAAACACACTATTAAAATGAATACTTCTGAAAACTGGCATCATCCCTATAATAACCTCAATTGAACACTGCAGGCATAAGGATTCTATAGATAATAGATGCCAAGGCTATCATTTCCCATACCTGATGTTAGTGACAGCATATCAGTGATACTACAATCCCAAAGATATGCCAATTATGTTTTTTTTAGACTGCTACTGTTAAAACATCGCAGTGAACAACAACAAAAATTCTCCTCACTGATCTTACTTAAAATTACTTGTCACATAAATTATATTGTTCAACTGCAGCATTCATTATCAATTCTATAATTTATTAGCAACAGAATATATTCCAACTATTATTCATCGCTTATTAGCAGGTGTTCTAGCTCTATATATTGGTTGGGTGAACATTTTAATTCTATGTAGGTCCATTATTTCACAGGACACCAAAAGAATCTAAATACAGTGTTCCCTCGATTTCCATGGGGGATGCGTTCCGAGACTGCCCGCAAAAGTTGAATTTCCGCGAAATAGAGATGCGGAAGTAAATACACCATTTTTGGCTATGGACAGTATAACAAGCCATCCCTTAACACTTTAAACCCCTAAATTACCATTTCCCATTCCCTTAACAACCATTTACTCACCATTATTACTGGTACTCCCCATTGAATAAGACACTTAGTGATCCTGATATTTATAAACATAATTATTTATTAACAATAATTATTTTTTTGTTATTTATTTGCAAAAATTATTAGTTTGGCGATGACATATGACATCATTGGGTGGGAAAAACCATGGTATAGGAAAAAAACCACGAAGTATTTTTTAATTAATATTTTTTGAAAAACCGTGGTATAGGCTATTTGCAAAGTTTGAACCCGCGAAAATCGAGGGAACACTGTATTGTTTAAAATGAGGAACATTCTTGAAAATAAATACTTTAAAATCATATTGATTAAGCATGCCAGCATAGATTTCTAAAAATGTGCTTATGAATCAATGACATGTTAATATGCCCAAGCTAGATACCCATCTAAAAAGCAAAAATATACTCCTTTTCCTAACCACAAGAAGAGAGTCAGAGTAGCAAGAAAGATCACAAAATGAAGATGAAGAGATAGCTAGAAGGAAATAAAATGACCATGTGCAAGCAAGGAAAAGATAAAATTAAACTTATGACACTCAAAGAAAGCACAAACGCTTCAACGTACAGCCCAATTTTGCACTTGAAAATCAGTTTCCTCTATCCCAGGTATGCTTATTTCCATGTGAGCTTGAATACCACAAGCCAACACAAAATTCAAATAAGGTTTGTTACTGATCTCAAAGAGATAAGAACTGTGTATTCCTTATAAAGTCTATAAAACCTACAACTTTACTTACAACTTTTCACTTTCGGCAATAAAAGGGTAAAACATTTAAAACACAAACACACACACACAAGCCAGAGAAAGACATAAATACCTACCTTTATAGTTTTAACATCTGCATCTAGTCTGACTACAGGTATTTTCCAATAATAGATGTTATAGCAGCACTAACCCTTGCATAGGGCTAGAAACGTATTTCACTGTCACTTTATTGCACGTGGTTCAGAGCACAGTTCAAAGTCCTATTTAAATAAAACTCCCCTGTTTTCTGAATTACCGGTAATGTTTTTGCCTTTATGCCAATTGTTTTCCACCTCTTTGTGTAATCCTTGCAAAATAATTCGAAAATATTTATGAAAGGGGCACGGTCCCTTTTAAATTTATTGTCTGTCTTGATTGACATGACAAAAAAAGATTTTCTCTGTTTACTGTGTGTAAGCAAAGGAAACCCCAAACATTTATTCCCTGCTTCTGATCATTAGACACTTCCACACTCTTCCCACTGCTGAATTCCTGTTGAAAAAGGGTGAGCCAAACTCCCTCCCACATACATGATTTTTTAGGCAAAGTGCTGCAGGAACATCCACCCCATTTCCCCACTCGCTCCCTCCCTGCCCATGGAGGAATACTACAATGCTGATACAGCCCTCGAAGAAATCCAGTTTGAAACACCTGTTTCAAACACCTGTTTCCTAGGAAGAGGAATTTTTAAATCAGGAGGAGGAGGAGGAGGAGGAGGAGGAGGAGGAGGAGGAGAAGAAGAAGAAGAAGAAGAAGAAGAAGAAGAAGAAGAAGAAGAAGAAGAAGAAGAAGAAGAATTTATTAGATTTGTATGTTGCCCCTCTCTGCAGACCTGGGGCGGCTCAGAACAAGGATAGTAACAATATAACAAATCTAATATTTAAAAATACATCTAAAAACCCCATCATTAAAAACCATACAACACAAGCATACCACACATAAACTATATAAACCTGGGGCAGGTGTCACAACTTATATCCTATCTTAAGAGAATAAATGTGAGGTTGTGACTCTCTTTTTTCCCTTTCACCTATTTTCACCTTTCACTATGATATTATGACTCAGTTTCCTCCCTATCTACATATTCCAGCAGACATTTCATAGCTTTGTATGTTATTATTAGGTTTACTTTGAAAGAAGATACAAATGAATACACTTATACAGTGTTCCCTCTAATTTTTTTGGGGGGTGGGCGGAAAAATATAGTGTCTGAGCGGCAGTCCCTTTGGGACTGGGCGGCACAGAAATAATAAATAAATAAATAAATAAACAAACAAACAAACAAACAAACAAAAAACCCACCCTGTTTTGCCTCAGAGAATTTCAAAATAAAATACTGTACTGTACTGTGTGTCTACAACAGTGAGCTCATAATAGGGCAACTCTATCAATATCAAAATGCCACTTAAATAGTTGAGCTAGTTTCAAACTAGATTTTGATTTTCTTTCTCTCTTCCTTACTCCCATTCTTTTTCTTTTCCTTCCTCTCTTTTTTCTATCTGTTTCTCTCTCTTCCTCTCTTCCTCTCTCTCTCTTTCCCTCTCACTCTTTCCCTCTCGGCTTCTGGGCAGGTTTGGAAAACTCTGAGTTGATGATGATTTTTAAGTGAGCAATTGCTCACTGCTCAGCTTAGAGGGAACTATGCACTTATACCTGTTTATACTTATATGTTTATATGTTACGTTTATAATTATTTTCACATACATGCTTGACAAAATAAATAAACAAACAAATAAATAAATTAAATAAATAAATAGATAAATAAATAAATAAATAAATAAATAAATAAATAAATAAATAATTAAATATGTTTGTATAAATATAGACTTTCCCAAGTCTGTATAAAGGATGGGGTTTTTTTCCACTTTGGAACAAATAGGTCCTACACTACCTATAGTTTGAGAAGGAAAGATAACACATAATACATATACAATGGTACCTCTACCTAAGAATGCCTCTACTTACGAACTTTTCTAGATAAGAACCGGGTGTTTCAAGATTTCTTTGCCTCTTCTCAAGAACCATTTTCCACTTACAAACCCGAGCCTCCAAAACTGTAATTGGAAAAAGCAGGAAGAAGCCTCTGTGGGGCCTCTCTAGGAATCTCCTGGGAGGAAACAGGGCCGCAAAAGGCAGATAGAAGCCTCTGTGGGGCCTCTCTAGAAATCTCCTGAGAAGAAATAGGGCCTCCACCCTCCCTGTGGTTTCCCCAATCGCACACATGATTCACTTTTACATTGATTCCTATGGGAAAAATTGCTCCTTCTTACAAACTTTTCTACTTAAGAACCTGGTCACGGAACGAATTATGTTCGTAAGTAGAGGTACCACTGTATTTATTTTTGAAATCAATAGTGTATATGAACCTATCTCAATCTTGTTAACATTCTGTTCATTAAGGGAAAAGACAGCCACCCCTATATTAAGTGTGCCTTCAGACTGCAGCTTGGTCCGTTTAAATATACAATAAAACTGACAGAAAACTGCTCAACATAGTATTTAACATGACATTCTGTTACCATGTAAGTTACAGGCACAAAGTTTAATTGTCATTTAATGTGCCAGTAACCCATGTAAATTAGAAATACTGTAAATGAAAAAATGAATTAATCTGAAATACTGAAGTAATCTATTCAAAATTAGAGGTTCCATTTATATTGTCAGGCCTCCCCCATCCCTTTTTCTGGTTTTTATCAGTGGAAGGGAGTGGTTTGAAATATACGCTGCCCTTGCACCAAATATATACTATCCCTGGGGAAATACATTGACTCTGAAACAAAAGAAACTTGCATTACATTGAAGTAATCTGATTGTATATTATTCTGCATGCAGTGTTATTTTAAGAACAAGCTTTTATTTAAACTGGGTGTTTCTTTGGCAAAGTCATTTTTTTTGTTATTATGGTGAGATTCTTGATTAAAATATGTCATTTGTTTGCAATGCTTTGAAAAGTTACATTATTTGAAGTGTTACAATGCTAAGCATATATATTTAGATGGTGCAGCCCAGCCATCATTCATTTTTTTTAAAAAGTACATTGTTTCCATAGGCTTACTCCATTATTATGGAATTTGGGGCTTGTATTATCTACAGGTTGGGAAAGATTTATCTTCTCAGGATACGTTTGCAACTGAAAACTTATAAAACCTAATCAATTTTTCCTGTAACTAAATATGAATTTAAGGCAGGCATGAAATGCTCCAGATTCGGGCGGGCCTATCAGTTGTCATAGAGCCAGTGGTGATTGCAGCCTTCCCAACCCACCCAGATGCCATCATTTGAGTTCTTTCACCCTCTGCGCATGTGTAAACCATTCTGCGCATGGGCAGAGGGTTCAAGGACCCAAGTGGTGATGTTGAAGCAGATGGGGGAAGCCTCCCACTGCGATTGCTACCGGTTCTATGACAACTGACCGGCCCGCACGAACCGGGAGCATTTCATCTCTGATAAGGTCACCAGATATTTTGTTTCTATTTCATAAAGCTAATAACAAAATCAGTAGCAGAGAATCAACAGAATTTTTCAAGCCAACTTAAAAAAATGACACAACTGTGAGTAAAAAGCGACCTTGCAATAGTTCATTGCAAAATTATGTTTGTGCCATCTACAGTTATTTATTTCTTGGCTGGCTGCCTTTCCTCCAGGAACCTATGACAGTGTACAAAGCACCTCCTTCTTCTATTTTCCCAAAAGAGCAACCCTGCAAGGTAGATCAGACTCAGAGAGTGACTTGCCTAAAGATACCCAGTTAACTTCCATAGGCAAGCATAGAGTTGCAATCTGGATTTCCTGATAACAATCCAGTACTATACCACAATGATTCCCTGTGACTATTTAAATCTACTGATTAATCATGGGCTGTAAGAACTCTAATGTTTGTTTCCCAATAATGAATACGTAAGATGTTGTATTTTTAAAGGAGCTTCAACATCTTATAGTTATGCATATATGAACCGTAATTCAGAATATTTATTTTCTCTATCATATCAGCATAAACATCAAAGGATTAAACATTAGAATTAAATCATTGAAAAGCAAAAATTCAAGTACATGTACTCACACAACAGTCATCACTAGGTATGGTATAATTAAAAGTATCAACCAGCGGTGGGCTACTAGCCGGAATGCTAAATTGCGCTCGCTGCCACGGCTTGTGGGGCCAGCACAAATTTGCTTCTGCACCTGTAGCAGTAGCAAAATCGCGCATGGAGCTGCAAGTGCGCCCATGTTTCAGCATGTGCGGAAGCAAGAAAAAAACCTCACCGAAACACGGGTGCATCTGCAGCTCCGAGCCCGATTTTTCTACCTCCACAGGTGCAGAAGCAAAATCGTGCTGGCCCCACATTCACTTACAAGTCGCGGTGGCGAGCACAATTTATTGTTCTGGCTAGTAGCCCACTGCTTGTATCAGCCTTCTGTAGCTATTAGATAAAATCTACCTTTAGCACCAATTATAGATGCTCTGCTTAAAACATTAGTCTTCCTAATCAAAGCATGTCTTCTTCTTCTTGCCCAAATATTGTGACACAGAATGCTTTCTCTATTCTGCAACAACTTTATAGGGTCTTCCCTCTATAGCAGAAGCCCCCAACCTTTTGGGCATTATGGACTGGTTCTGTGTTTTTCCAGGGACCGGAGAAGACACAATTTCATGTGCTGCCTGCATCTGGTACATGTGGCTTCATTTGTTTGCGTGGCCTGGTTTCTGGAATGCCATGGACCAATACTTGTCCATAGACCTGGATTGGGGACCCCTGCTCTATAGCACAATAGACAAGTATTACACTGTAGCTGCTCTCTTTCTCTTCAGATAATACTATAATTTAAGCCTTTCTATTTATAATTTCACTGTCAGGCCAAAATAACCTTGGAAGCATGTGTACAGATCTTTATCATCGTTTTAGCTTGTTTCCAATTAGGGCTTTCTGGTTTATATTCTGTAATTGTATTATATTGTTGTGTAGGTTTTTCTCTCCTCTCATTGTAGATCCCTTTGAAGAGCTTAACAAAAAGCATCCCAATAAATAAATCAACTGCTGGTAATCCTGACATATCCACTTCAGCTAATTCGAGAACCTACATTAAGCAGCTTTACCATTTTTAAAATAACCTAATTCAGTAATGAAGTAATCTGTTCTACACAATGGAAGTCTGCGTTCATATCAGCTTAACTGCAGTGTTAGATATCTCAATAATAGCAAAAAGCACCAACTAGAGATATTGTTGTTTCAATGGTGTCCCCCCAGTTTCAGTAATTTTAATTCCACTTTATTGGCTTTTAAACAGGCTTTGAAAGGCTTTTTAGCTGCTTTTAACTAATATCCTGGGCTGAGTATTCTACATTTGAACTGCTATTATACATGATTTCTAAATTGTTTCAACTGTACTGTTAATGTATAAACACCTCCTTCCAAATTGGAGAAATGTGGGGTTGTAACACATTGCTACAACTGATTTTTCTTAAAATGAAAAGAATACAATAAGTAGAATGAATAAGTAGCAGAATGCATAAAGGTGAAGGAAGAAGCAAAGAAAACAGGGCTGTCTACAAGATTAACATGTCATAAGTCAATTTGCAAAGATTAGTTTAAATCCTAGCACAGAATAGCAGATTTCATCCATTTGTACACAAAAGGCCATGGTTCACTTTAGAGCAGTTTTTGCAATGGAGATGAGTTGGTATTCAAATAGCATGAATAGTAAATACAGTGTTCGCTCGATTTTTGCGGGTTCGAACTTCGCGAATAGCCTATACCACGGTTTTTCAAAAAATATTACCGTATATACTTCGTGGGTTTTTTTCTATACCATGGTTTTTCCTGGCCGATGATGTCATACGTCATTACCAAACTAATAATTTTTGCAAATAAATAACAAAAAAAATAATTATTGTTAATAAATGATTATGTTTATAAATATCAGGATCACTAAGTGTCTTAGTCAATGGTGAGTACCAGTAATAATGGTGAGTAAATTGTTGTTAAGGGAATGGGAAATGGTAATTTAGGGGTTTAAAGTGTTAAGGGAAGGCTTGTGATATTGTCCATAGCCAAAATGGTGTATTTACTTCCGCATCTCTACTTCGCGGAAATTCGACTTTCACAGGTGGTCTCGGAACGCATCCCCCGCGAAAATCGAGGGAACATTGTAATCTGAAAAATAATGAAGTATTGCACTCTAACACCAATTCCATTTGGTTCTTGCCAGGATGAATACATATCCCAAGCAGGGGTGAAATGTGAAAAATTTCCCGGTTCAGTGGGCTTGGTTTATTTTGTAGGCGTGACTTGAGGTCTGGTGGATGTGGATTCGGGTGGGTGTGGCTTGGTGGTCAGGTGACCGGGTAGGCATGGACAACTTGCAAAGTGTAGTGAAACTCACTTAACACTGCTTTTGCTTAGCAACCAAAATTTTGGCCTCAATGTGCTAATAAGTTAGTCCTTCCTTCCTTCCTTCCTCCCTCCCTCCCTCCCTCCTTCCTTATTTCCTCCCTTCCTTTCTGTCTGCCTGCCTTGCCTGCCTTTTTTCTTTTTCTTTCTTTTTCCTTCCACCTTTCCTTTCCTTATATATCTATCATCTATCAATAGCTACATTTAATCTATATCTATATATCTATATCATCATTTATATCTACCACCATATCACCCTACCCCATCTACCACCCCTCCACCCCCAAAACCCACCAAAACCAGCATGGAATATTAAACAGCTTGGAAAAATGCTTGCGTGAACACGAAGGCTGCAGCCTGCAAATCAAGAAGGCCAGAATAGCTTTGGAAAGAATGTTAAATTTGGGCAAATAAAAAGGGGACATGGAAGGGTTGGGATCCTTTGGCCTCACAGGAAAATTCCCCGGCATGGTGCAGTTCTGGGATGGTGGCGAACCCAGACTAGAGCACACCCTGTCCTCAAAGTGCAGTGGGTCTTCCTCCCCCCCAGCCCCACCAGCATCGCCTTGCCTTCTACTGCTGCTGCTGCTGCTGCTGCTGCTGCTCTGGGGCTGAGTCTGAGAGCGGTTGCAGTCAGCAAAGGCCCTAAGAAAGTAGAATGAGCCAGGCCCCAAAATCAGGAAACAGCAAGCAGAGGTCCAGGGCCTGCTGCCCATGTGCACCATATCTCCCATAGCCCTCTTCCAGTGCAGACTTGTATCCTACCGCATGTGCAGTGCCAAAATAACTGCTTTCAGGGTGAGCGAGTGTCAAACCGGTATTGGGGGGGGGCGTGGCCAGCCAGCTATCGCTAATGGTTCAGCAAATCACGGGCAGCCATCGCTACTGCTCTACCGGAACAGGTCCAAACCAAAGCATTTCACCTCTGACCCCAAGGTTCTTTCTGTCCTCCCCACTCCCCTAGCCTTAGGAAAGAATCTGCTTTTGCTATTCATTTTGGAGATAAAAGATTAAGAGAGAATAAAACTTGGTCTGAAAACCCTGAGAGCTTCACTGGTAGTCTTTGATTTACGACCAGGTACTTAGCAGTCATTTGAAGTTATGACAAGCCTACCAAGGGCTACTTAAGGATTCAAAGTTTCTATGGACACCCACCCGCTGCAATTACATGGTTGCACTTTGGATGCTTGGTAACTTTACAGCTGTTTGCAAAATTTTGTGGTCACAGGAACATGATTCACGATTTTCTTTTTGCTGGAAACTGGAAACTGTTTACTTCCAGTTTCCAGCAACAATGGATTTGCTTAACGACCCCTACAATAAATGTTGAAAAATAGTGACCCATTTAACAACCAGCACAACTTACAGCCATAATTCTTAGCTCGATTTACAGTTTTAAGTCAAATACTATCTGGATCAACTCATACTATTTATACATTTCAGTCAGCATTTCACTGGCCAAATGCCACCCTCTCAACTTTACAAAAGCTACGGTAGGAAAAGTCTGGGTTGAATTATATTAAAGGTCTGACTGTATATAAGAGCTATTTTATACATTCCAATGTCCAACTATAAATCAGCATCTAGCAGATCTTGGATAAGCAGTTAGACTGGTGTTATTTTTATGAGAAACTCCTTGGGAATTCCAGGGTGTTAAGTCTGGCAAGTGAAGAGACTGGATGCAGGCTTCATACAACAGTTCTTTATTCCAACTATATACAGATCCAGCAGAGAGCCAGTCTGACAGCTTGCCCTTACATAGGGAACTGTCAGATGGCTCAGCCAATCAGCAACCAGCATTTTCCCTGCTTAAACAGAGAACCTGGTTGTAAACAGGTATTAATGACACAGAGCTTTACACTAAATTAGAAAATCAAAAAGCATTATGGAAAAAAAGGCAGTGGCAACCTGTTGATGCTAAGAAAACTATTTGGATATGTCCATGAATTCCTGACAGGCTGAGTTGAATCCAAGAGGACTTTACCATTACCTGCAGTTAATCAGTATCTAAATTAACAGCCTAGACAAATATTTAATCCGGTTTTATTCTTCAATAATACAAATCAGTTTATTTGGCATCTGAAAATATTCTGCAAAGTCTCTCATACAAATACAGTATACACATTTTTCATTTTTACTCTCAGAGCCTGAGGGTAAAAACAAAAACAGAGGCAGAAAAACAAAATGATGAATTAAATCAAGTATCGTGCCAATAGTGACTCCAAATTGGGAGAGCCACCTCTTTTATTTTCCAAGAATTACGATAACATTACGAAGCAGCCATGCTTCAAAGCAAACAACAAGTTTCCAGCATAGGAATTGGCACACTGTTCTCAAGTACGCCAGAAGTATATCCCCTTTCTATTTTTGATCTAGAAGAATTGCCTGTTTAGCTCACTGCACAGTGAATTAAGCTTCTGTTGCTTTCATTGCTGGGAGAGCCATGAGCACAAGTTCCAGTGGTGCAGGACTCCCTCAGACTGTGACTTTCATTTATTTTATTTATTTATTTATTTATTATTTAGATTTGTATGCCGCCCCTCTCCGAAGACTCGGGGCGGCAGTGGGTGTGAGGGCAAGAGGAAGCACGGCAGGAGGGTGGCTAGCCCGAGCGACCACAGAGCCCGAGTGCAAAGGCTTATTATTATTATTATTATTATTATTATTATTATTATTATTATTATTATGTCAATACAACACAGCAAACGAGATCACTATGCTGGATTTTCCCAAGCACCTAAGACTGAGTGATGTAGCAGCGAATTATGTTTGCCGATCCCAGTAAAGCGGCCTTTTGCAATTGACAGATGGAGATTTCGTAAATTCCAATGGTTTTCAAATATCCGCTGAGATCCTTTGGCACTGCGCCCAGCGTGCCAAGTACCACTGGGACCACTTTCATTGGCTTATGCCAGAGTCGTTGCAGCTCGATTTTTAGATCTTCGTATTTCACTAATTTCTCTAGCTGCTTCTCCTCAATTCTGCTGTTCCCTGGGATTGCAATGTCGATGATCCATACTTTCTTTTTCTCCACAATCAGGATGTCTGGTGTGTTATGCTTCAGAATTCGGTCAGTCTGAAGTCGGAAGTCCCACAGAAGTTTTGCTTGCTCATTTTCAACCACTTTTTCGGGCTTATGATCTCACTAGTTCTTTGCCACTGGTAAATGGTAGTTCCAAAGAACTGGAGGGATCATAAGCCCGAAAAAGTGGTCGAAAATGACCAAGCAAAACTACTGTGGGACTTCCAACTTCAGACTGACCGAATTATTATTATTATTATTATTATTATTATTATTATTATTATTATTAATTAGATTTGTATGCCGCCCCTCTCCAGAGACTCGGAGCAGCTCACAACAGCAAAACACAGTACAAATCTAATGATTAAAAAACAGTTAAAACCCTTAATATAAAACAGTCATACATCCCAGACAAACCACACATAAAACGGAATGGCCCAAGGGAATCAATTTGCCCATGCCTGATGGCAGAGTTGGGTTTTAAGGAGTTTGCGAAAGGCAAGGAGGGTGGGAGCAATCCTGATCTCTGGGGGGAGCTGATTCCAGAGGGTCAGGGCTGCCACAGAGAAGGCTCTTCCCCTGGGTCCCACCAGATTACATTGTTCTGTCGACGGGACCCGACTCTGTGGGACCTAATTGGTCGCTGGGATTCGTGCGGCAGAAGGTGGTCATATGACTGCCTGGTGCATCTAAAGGAGATCTTAGCTCTGACCGCTACCTGAGGAACAAACGGCATGGCTGATGACTTGACAAGAGTCGCTGCTGTCTTTAAAAGCGGAGCCCATGGCCCCTTCGCAGTCTATAATCCAGAAGAGGAGGGGAACAAAATCACCCCAGCCCTGGGAGATGGAGCAGAAGCCTTTGCAGCCTATGCCAGTGGGCGCAGGCCCACACCTGCCAATGAAATCAGAGCGAACCTCTCCGAAAAACAGCAATTTTCAACTCACAACTGTAGGAATCCGCAGTCGGGATGGAAGCTCAATTTTACCACATCCATCCTGCTGAATCAAAGATGGGTCCTAACAGGGCAGATCCTGGGAGAAAAAGACAGACTTGGTCCTCATTGCTGAGTGGATGAATACAACCCATCCTGACTGCTGACTCCACCCATGATGGAGAGAGTATAAATTGATGGACCTCAAGATAACCATAAGTACTTAACACCCATAGATATCAGAAGCAAAGTTCTGAAGTATGATAATAAAGAAAACTGCGTTTAAAAATACTCTAGTTTAGTGCATGTACTCATAACAAATAAGACATTTTTTTAATTTGTTGGGGCTTGCTGTATACATGCATAATGTCATAGTGTGTCTGCTTCTTTTAGAAGTGCCATACGCAATCAATTCCATTGTGGATAGAAAGATAGGTCTGCATTTCATTATACAGTATGTCAAAAATATGGCTTAGCCATAATATAGCCTAATGGTAAATAAGGACCAGAGTTGACTATCACTTGGACTAAAGGAAATTGTTGATAGAAAACAATAAAGCATTGCTTTATTCACAAGCCTAGTTGAGCTGTGTTTAAAAAACAACAACCTGTAGTCATACAAATTGCTGGGTCATAATGAAAACTTGGAGAGCCACCAAGAATGTTACACCAATGTGAGGAAGAAAACATGTTCTGTGAAGTTCATGAAGGGGATTTAACTCGGGCATTTTCCAGTTTAGGAAAAGTACAATTTTTTTGTTATCTGGATAATTATTTGTTTCAAAATTCTATTATATAAAATTATATTATACATTTAAGCAACAGAATATAACTCCAGGTATATCAAGCTTCTGTGAAATCAAACTGACCACTTAGGAAGCAACACTGATCGACAATCAACTTCATTTTGTTGTTAGCACATTCAACTTTGTACAGAACAAAGTATTCAATGAGAATATTTCATTCATTCAGATCTAGGACATGTTATTTGAGTGTTCCCTTTATTTTTTTGAGCAGTGTATAAAATTAATAGTTTAAAACAGCAGTAATCCTTCATTCCCCTCTCATACATTCACTTAAACTCCTAACTACCAACACATTCTTAACATTCCACTGGAGAAAACCTTTATCTTGGATCAAACAAAACATGGAGGAATCCTAGAGGGGACTAGCTAAAGGATCTTTTTGAAGCACCTGGTCAGAAGAATCCATCCACTCAAGCAGAATAATCAAAAACCTTAAAAACTGGTAATTCACACAAGGAAACATGGTTATGCTGTTCGGAAATATGAGTACTTGACCTTTATTTCTCATTAATGATTTGTTAAATTGCAGTAACGGCAAAGCATTCTTTGAACCTAATACTTCAATGTGTCAGAACAAGAGAGCAGAAAGGGTCAGGCATTGGTCATTTGCAGGACAATTAAATTTCCTCCTCCGTTCTGATTGTCACAATCTACGAAAATCAACTTCTCACATAAAAGCAGATTACTAAGACACAAAATGGCACCTGCTTGCAAACCTGATGCTAGTAAATTACACCCAGAAGGCTTTGGGTAAGTCTGTTTCCACTCTCCAGAACAAACAGAGGAAAAACAAAAATAGTTAACAGAACTTTGCAAAGACTTACACAGTTGTCATTATCTGAAAGCACGGGAGTGTGTAGCAGTGTGACGTAACATGGCACCAATACAGAATTCTAGATACTTGGAACAATAGGCATTATGCAAGTGACCTTTCAGTTCTGCAGTCGGGCCCTTCCTTTGATCTTCTCCCAAACTCCATGTGTACGAGCCAAATTAGTTCAAAAGGAAACCTGAGGACTTTGCAGTGATAGAAAAGGGAGAAAGAACAGGTACAACTAGCAGATGCCCTTCTGCCAGCAGAATGACCCATTTGATGCAATTCATGCCTAGGTGAACAGATCCTGGACTTTATTCTCTTCGTTTTGAAGCTAAACATGTTGCTGCAAATTCTAACTCAGAGTTTGTAATTAGAGCCAGAAACTGGCTTAATAATAATTACGCCTAATACTCAGAAATTCTTAACGTTGGTGATATATGGTTCACCCCAGTTATCTCAGAAACGGGAATCTACACAAAGGGAATCTAAACACAAAACACATTAGCCATAAAGCAAATTAAAGCTAAGAAGATAATTCAAAGCAACAAATATTGTTGGAGAGGGGCATATCCCCTGGAATTCAGAATGCCAATTATAACAGTTAAACACTTTCTTATTGGAAATATAGCCTTTAACCTGCTACTCCAGAAAAGCCAGAATGGCAACTAAAAGCGTTCTGATTCGGAAATTAATGGTACCACCTGCTAATAATTTTCCTGCCCTAAATAAACAATGCAAATCTGCCAGATTTATAGAATCACTTGCCAACTGATTCAGAAATTTTTACTATGAGGTTTGTAGCCTGTTAGTACCTAAATTAACTGAATATAGTGATACCTCATCTTACGAACCCCTTGTCATACAAACTTTTCGAGATATGAACCCGGGGATTAAGATTTCTTTGCCTCGTCTTAAAAACCCTTTCTGTCTTACGAACCTGAGCCCGAGTTCGTGCGCTCTCTTACTGCGCTTGCGCTCTTACTCACAGAGGGATTCCCCTGCCTTGTGACTGGCCCCAATGGGATTTTCCATTCGTTTCCACACCCGCCAGGATTCCCCGCCAGCCAAAGTGCCTGGTCCAGATGCCCCCCTTCCTCATCCATCTGCACGGCGGTAGGAGAAGTGCTGAAGGGGGGTGTCAGGCCAGCCCTCCTGCTCCCCCAGCCAAAAAAGCAAAGCCTTGTCGCCACTGCAGCCGCCAAAAGAGGCTTAAGCCTCCTGGTCCTCCCCGCCCCTTGCCCGTGGCCTGCAGAAGCTGCCTCCCAAGCCCTCTTGCCCGGCGGGAGGTGAAGCGCTGGGGTGGGGGGTGCCAGGCTAGCCCTCCTGCCTCCCCCCCAGCCAAAACCCAAAAGCCTTGCTGTAGCCGCTGCAGCTGCCGCAGCCGCCACAAGAGGCTTGAGCTTCCCGGTCCTCCCTGCCCCTCGCCCGTGGCCGACAGAACTGCCTCCTGAGCACCGGCGGGAAGCGAAGCGCTGGGGGTGGGGTCAGACCAGCCCTCCTGCCTCCCCCCAGCCAAAAGCCCAAAGCCTTGGTGCCCCCGCCGCAGGCACTACACAAGACTTAAGCCTCCCAATCCTCCCCACCCCTCACCCATGGCTGGCACAACTGCCTTGTCCGGCAGGAGGCAAAGCACTGGGGTGGGGGGTGTCAGACCGGCCCTCCTGCCTCCCCCCCAGCCAAAAACCCAAAGCCTCTCTCTCTCTCTCTCTCTCTCTCACACACACACACACACACACACCTCTTGCTCTCTCACACACACACTTCTCGCTCTCTTACACACAGATACGCACCTCTCTCACAGACACACACAGACCTCTCCCTCTCTTACTGATCGCGCAGGGAATGAAAGGGGTGCCTCCAGTCTGATTCATCTCACAGAAGAAGGTGGAGATCGGAGCTGGAGGCGTCCCATTCATTACCCGTGATCGGTTTGCTTTTGTCTCTGTAGCCAGTACTGCTGAGGTTATCTGGGGCTGGCGGTGGCAGCTTTGAGCGCTTATCCCAAATCCAGGAGTTCCCCGCAGATTTCAGACACTTACATTTTTGTCCAGCTCAATGTTTTGTCCAGCCTTCCTGGCTTTGCAGCCAGCAGCAGAGCAAGTGAGCCTCAGGCCTTAAAGCAGAGAAGCTCTTCGCTACCGCTTTTGCCTGGTCCTCCATGGCGGGGGGGGGGGGAGACCCGCTCACTCACTTGCTCTGCTGCTGGCTGCAAAGACAGGAAGGCTGGACAAAAGATCAAGCTGGACAAAAATGTAAGTGTCTGAAATCTGCAGGGAGCTCTTGGATTTGGGATTAGCCCTCAAAGCTACCTTCTGACGTCAAAGGGAATAGGGGGTGGCAGGCAGAGGGAAATCCCCTGCCCCACTCTCCCAGCCTCTGCACCGAAATCCCATGATGGGATTCTGGGGGCGGGGCTTTGTCGTCATGGAGACATCACTTCCTGGCCAGCCGAAACGGGGAGGAAGGAGCACCTCAAGCAAAAGGAGGTGGGAAATCCCACGATGGGATTCCCCACTCTCCTCCAGGGCGGCAGCATTTCACAGCATGCGACCGAACGCCAAACCCAAGCCCGAACTTTGCCCGAAGTTTTTAAAAAATTCAGGCTCGGGTTCGGCATGCCGAACACTACAAACTTCACACAGATCCGAACTTTGCAAGTTCAGTTCGCCCAACACTACTCCTGATGGATCCATCCGCATAATTCTACATATTTGTTAAAGGCAGCCCTACCCCATACATATATACTACATCCAGATCCAAAACCTTGTATTTCTAAACCAGGAGTGTCAAACTCACCCCTGTCGCCATGACAACATCATTTGACATATCAGGACTTTCCCCCTTCGCTAAATGGGATGTGGGTGTGGTTAGTGCATGGGCCGGGACTTTGACAGCCCTGATCTAAACCCTTCATAACTATATATCACTATGGTCTAGGTTTCCATTTTCACAATCTGGGAAGTGTCCCTGCATCTCTTTAGAACTGCAAAGTAAGGCCGTTTTCACCAAGGGCTATTGCTCCTTTCACAACAACACTAAGATGTAAGTATTAATTGGCTATAGCTCTTTCTGTGTGTGCAGTTCTTAAAATTACAACCACTCTCTTAACAAAACCTAAAAGATAAATAAAAGACACAAGTCATTCTACTACCAAGAGGCATCTTCAAGGGAAAGTAAGGGAGGTATGCAGGGTAGCAAACCCCATTACTTTTTTACATGCTAAATGACAATGTTCACATATAAGAGAGTAAAACTTTCTTTGTGACATCTATTTTTGGTCATTTTTATGACAGCATCAGAACTGAGGACACCTCTGATTCCACAATCAATGCTATCCATACACAGCAAGGGTGGGGAATGATGACCCTTTTATGACTCGTGGACTTCAACTCCCAGAATTCCTGAGACAGCAAAATAAATCTTTGGCCAAGTAGGCCAAGTCCTTTTATTTCCCTTCCCCGATAGCAGCACAGTTCTACAAACTGCAGATTTTGGTAAAATAAAGATACCTGAACTAAGCCTCATCTCAATTTCCTTTTTCCAATCAATCCTTCTGTTCACAGATGAGTTGCAAATATATTAAGCCTTAAATATGAGTCTGAATGGAATGCTTTTAACTTCTAATATTAAAAGATATAATAAGTACTTCTAAAGGGGAGTTTATTCAGTAAAACAGAAAAGAACTAAAATTAAAATCATCTCAAAAAATTGGTCTGACTCTTTTCTGTTAAAGGAAATACCTCAACATGTTAACAACATTCTTTCACAATAAACTACAGTCGTGTGTTTGCAAGATTTATTTTTTTAAATGCTTTTTTAACTTTGTCTTCCCAAAATTATTAAAAAACACAGAGAAACAGATCTGCTTCCAAAATACACACACAAAGCATGCTCTTGCTTTAACATATTCCAAAACTTTCAAAGTTTCATGCAATGAGGTAATTGAGTTAAAATGTGTCAGAACATTAGCTAAACAGCAAACTTCTTCTAATTCTTCCTATCCCAAGGGGCAGCTGTTCTGAAAAGTAGAATGTCTTTGCTCAAAACAAAAAAATTCCAAAGCTCAGTGCTGGTGGTACTGACTGCCAACTCATGGCTTTTAAAAAAGAAAAAGTCTGCCAAAAAAGTTGTGAAAAATTAGATTCTAAGCTGACAACTCAGAAACCCACACCCTTTGTAGACTACTTTGCAAACAGAAGGCTCAGCAAAGTACTAACTGGAGTTACAGTATTTGAAAGAAATCTCAAGAAAGATAAGGATCATCTGGTAGATGAAGGGTGTCAAACTCATGGCGTCTCAGCAGTCTCACGTGACATATCTATCGAGACTTTTATCCCCTTCACTAAATTGAGGGTGGGTGAGGCCAGCATAAAACACTTCGGGCCTACAGGCCAGGAGTTTGACAGGCCTGTGGTAGATTAATAACAGGAGTTCCTGACCAGCAGTTCAAAGGCCTGATTCCTCCAATGACATCAAGAAGTCGTCCATCTAACTTCTAGCATATTTTTATCAGATCAAAGGTAACATCCACAAATGTCAAAGAAAATACTGTATTACATTCAGTAGGAGTCCCACTGTGAAAGAGTATTATAATTTATTTATTTATTGGACTTATATGCCGCCCCTCTCCGTGGACTCGGGGAGGCTTACAACATTTCAATAAAAATACAATATATAAAACACTTCTAAATCCAATTAATAGAAATAATTAAAAGCTAAATATTTAAAAAACAAACATTCAAATACATGCTACCATATCCTACACATTCACTGGGCAGAGGCTGGGGTCTACTGACCCCAAGCCTGACGACATAAATACAGGCCTGCTTGCTTTACAATATTTATTTTATTTAAAAGATTTACCTAGTCCCCCATCTTATGTATCATAATCCTGGGTAGCTACAACAATAATAAAACAATAAGAGAGAAGAGTCAAGGGGAAAGGATGCTATGGAAAAAGTATACTACTAGGTCCCAATAGATGGCAATATTTAAAGAAAGGGGCATGGAGCATGTCCACCCTGTCAGACCTGATAGAATAGGTAGATATACTTGGAGAGACAGTCCCACGCCATTTGATGCTTTAAAAATGATAACCAGCTCCTTGAAGAACATCAGAAAAGAAGTGGGAACACAGTGTTGCTCCCATAGCAGCAGTAAAAACATAGACAACACCTCATGAGCCTCTGCATTCTGGATAGTGTTCAGGGGTAGCCCCCCCCCCCCCTCCGTAAAACATTACAATCATACAAACTGAAAATGATGGGACTGTGAGCAGTTGTGATGAAGTCCAGGAATGGGTGCTACTGGAATATAAAATAAATCTATGCAAAGTCCCTCCGGCTACAGCTGCAAAATACTCCTTGACGGTGAATCTTAATTAAAATAGATATACTGTATAAGGGTTCTTTCAAGTCATTTGGAGAAATTAGTATTCCATTGGCTCTCTCAAAATGAAGTTTAAAAATATTCCATCAAATTCAGACAGAGGTGGATCAGAGGGGCATGTCAATTCTATACTAATACTATACTTATACTGATCTTAAATGCTGTTTTTTGCTATGAAATACTTTTTTTACATTGTTTTCTTCAGCAAATTACCTTTCTGGATTACTGCAGTGCTGCATGAAGATGATTAGTTCCATCTTTCCAAACTACTTAATATAGGTCAGGTTGATTTTTTAAAAATAAAGAGAATGATTAAACTCCTGTATTCATGAGTTAGAATGAATGAAATCCAACTATTCAATCCTAATGCCATACTTATTTTCTTTTATTATGCATATATAATTTAGATATCATTTATTAATATTTTATTGCAGTTATTGTTTACATGACAAGGTAATAGCCATTTACAAATGTAATGAATTTAACTGAACTGAGTTGAAGTTTAAGGTCAGCAATGCTTGGTGCTGTCTAGACATGGATCCTTGTATAGTACTTGTATTAGCTGTAGAGATGGGGTGGGTGGGCTGAGAAAAGTAACCGAAACAAGCTCCCTTTTCTCATTCTGTATTTTGCTTTGCTGATAAGGAGCCAGGCAAAGATAATAGTTTTGCTTGTTGTGAAGGAAAGAAAGCCTCAAAACCTCCAAGATGACTTGTCAAGATCAGAAAGGATTCCAAGGAGAAGAATTTGAGCCACTGAGCATCTGGCTGGCAGCTCGAGACCCGCACAATAGCTAAACCGGATTAGGCAGCTTTAGTGGCTGTTGAAGATAAAAGAGTTTCTTTCAGTTTCTATCCAGGGTAAAGATGGCTGGTAAATCTAAAATGGGCTGAGCAACTAATTCCAATTAGGATTTATGAGATTTGGGTGAGACTAGAAGAAGTGTTAGACTGTATAAACCTAGACAGAAGAATGCTGAAGGGAAGAAGTGACCATGCAGCTAGGTTCAACTAGAGTTGAACATGTCACAAGCAGTAGTAGGTTCTAAATTAGATTGCCACCAGTTCGTGCGCGTGCTCCGGGCAGAGCCTCCCGCCACTGCCGCTAGCGGTTCTAAGAATGGGTCCAAACCGGGAGCAACCCACCATAAGAAAAAACAACATCAAAGTTTACCTGCCTGACACAGCTGCCTATCATTTCTTCAGCTTAAGAACAGATAGTACAATGCCAATCATTAAATAAGCCATTTCCTTAGATCTAGAGAGGTAAGTAGAAACACTGTAGTATCAGTCTGGAGGTGGGAAAATGCCTACTAAAGAATGCAAGCCAGTAACTGAAGTCAGTGAAATGTGAAACTATTTGCACATTCTGATGAGACTTGGCTTCCACCCAAACAGCTTATTTCTGTTTTTTATTTCTGAGTCAAATAACAGATAAATCTGAGAGCAATGTGGTCTTGTTCTGCCCCCACCAGATCTTAAACCTATCACTTTAACTCTGGTAATGATTTACTTTAATGAACAAAATCTTCAGAGCATGAAACAGTATTTTTATCCTGGCCTACTTTATCACTTTTATGTATCACATATGGGAACGGATTAGAAATCAAGGACCTACTCCTTGTTCAAAAGCGAAAATGATTCTACAGTGTTAGGCTTCCTCTTTCCATGTAACACTGCACACAAAGAGTCCACAAACAGTTGTGAAAACTACACAAGCATGCACACCTCAAGTAAAATAAATACATATTGTAATTCAACTCGCCACCATCCCAGACCAAAAGTATTTTCATTTGCTTGTACTGAACAGATAAATTAATTTGCACATCATCTGCATTTACTGGGTTGTTTCATTTTTTTTCATAGGGGCTGGAAATAGTAACTGAAGTTTAGGGCACTTTTGACTATTATATTGTAAGCTGATAATCAATATCTGCCAAGAATGTACAGTATAGAATGTCTTGTCTGGTTGATATGACTAAGCCAGTGGTCCCCAACATTTTTTCCACCAGGGACCAGTTTCAGCAAGACAATTTTTCTATGGCCCGGTGGGGGCGGAAAGGGGTGTGGTTGGGGGTGGGATTAAGCATGGGGGTGCTGGTCCTCCCCGCCCCTCTTTCCCGCCATCGCCCTGTGGCTGGCAGAACCTGCCTCCCAAGCCCTCTTGCCCAGCGGGAGCTAAGCGCTGGAGACAGGGGGTCAGGCTGGCCCTCCTGCCTCCCCCCAGCCAAAAATGCAAAAGCGCCCCGCGGCAGAAGCCAAAAGAGGCTTGAGCCTCTCGGTCCTTCCCGCCCCTCTGTCCCGTCCATCGTCCTGTGGCCGGCAGAACCTGCCTCCCGAGGCCTCTTGCCCAGCGGGAGGCAAAGCGCTGGAGGGAGGGGGTGGCGGCATGAGGGCCGGCAGCTGCTGACTCCACGGACCGGTGCAACATGCCCCGCGGCCCGGTACTGGTCCGCGGCCCGGTGGTTGGGGACCCCTGGACTAAGCAAACCTACTTATTATTTATTTATTTATTTATTCAATTTCTATGCCGCCCTTCTCCTGAGACTCTGGGTGGCTTACAACATATTAGAAATCTACATAAAATTACATTCTAAAAAAACCCACAGTTAAAAACTAAACAAACAGATTCATACGTCATACATCCTACATTTATTCATTGGGCAGGGCAAGATATCAAAATTTCAATGGCCCCAAGCCTGCTAGCTGAGGTGGGTCTTCAGAACTTTGCAGAATCAGTTTAATCAGTTTAAGGAAATCATTATTTACTCAGCTTCTGTTTATCTAAGTTAATTAAAACTCTTATGTTTGTCTAAGGTAAAAAGTTAATTAGACATTCTGTTTAGTTAGCAATCACACCTTGATATGATTTGTCTTTATACTATGTGTCATACATTTAGCATTGTAACTAAATGAGTAAAGTTAATCTTTTATACTTGTATACACAAGAAATTTATTATTAAAAAAATAAACACGTCTGGGAAGGAAGAGGGTTCTGAAGATGGGGCAATTCAGCTCAGAGAGATTTCTTCCTAACTTGGACAAGCTTTGCTCAAGAAATCATGTCTATAATTCCTATCTTATGTGACATTCTATGATTCCTATCTTATGTGACATTCACATGATCTATCAGTCTCTGAACTATATGCAAAAGTATTGGGGACTATTCTTTGCCACAACTTCTAAGATGATATTCAATACAGATAGTCCCCCTTAATGATCACAATTAGGAATGGCAACTCAGTCAGTAAGCAAAACTGCTGCCAAGTGGAAAATCATCTGACTATGATGGATTTATGGCATCACTTCCTCTTCAGTCGTTAAGTAAAGTGCCACAGTCATTAAGTGAAACATCATATAAAGGCAATTTGCAATTTTACTTCTGCCTTTTCTACTACTAACTCAGCTTGTTGCAAGCCAAAGGCAATTAAGTGACTGCAGGATGCTGCCACAGTTGTAAATGTGTGCCACTTGAGAAGTATTCAAACAATGATCACATGACCATGGGACAGTGTAATGATCATAAATGTGAAGACTGCTAGTAAAACTTTATACTATCCTAACTTTGGTAGCTAATTAAGGCAATTATTAATGAGGACCTCCTGTGATATAGTATACAAAGCATTCTCATGGGAAGAAATGGAAATACGGTCGTGCAGGCTACCATAACATTACAGGTAGGTTTACTTTAGTCCTGCTCCCTAGATCAAACTGAAAGTCCACATTTGACTTGCCATTCCAAGTTGCCATTAATCAAAATTAAGGAGCTGGATCAGTGGTTCCCAATCTTTTTTTGGCCATGCCCCACTCAAGCATCTCTAAAATCCTGCCCCCCTTCCCATGACATATAATTCTTGCTACTCAAAAAGTGAACTCTACACATGCAGAGGAAGCCTAATAAGTCATTAACTTGGTTTAAACAAGGCTCCAATTGCTCCCATTAAAAATCGAATTGCCCCCCTGTGGGGCATGGGAAGTATTGGGAACATTGGGAACCACTGAGCTAGATAGACCAACCGTCTTCAAACTTGGTAACTTTAAGACTTGTGGACTTCAAATTCCAGAATTCCTCAGGCACCATGACTGGCTGCAGAATTCTGGAGTTGAAGTCCATAAGTATTAAAGTTGTCACCTTTAGAGACCGCTGAGATAGCTCATTTGAAACTATCTTACATCATTATACTGAGAATACAAACAATAACAAAAAGGTCAACATTTTTATGCTCAATTATTTTCATATTTAATTTGTAAAGAAAGCGTTTTTTGGTTTCTCCAAGATCTATGGTACCTTTCTTTCAAATGGAGGAAATTTCCCTACAAAACAAAATCCAAGGTTATGCATTATAAAGGAAGATCTAAGATGGGTCTCATATCCCCTTAGCAATCATGTGGAATTTCCAATAGGCATTAATGCTCTATGTGGGTAAAACACAAACACAAAAGGTTGTACATTTTCCTATTCATTTTGGAACATTCCCATAAAAATTTTTTTTTAGGATTATCTTATTTTTAGAGTATAAGACACATCTTTTTCCTCCCTAAAAGAGGCCGAAAATTTAGGTGTGTCTTATACTCCGAATGTGGGTTTTTCAAAGCTTTTTTTTTTCAGCCCTAACTAGGTACTAACAATCTTCCAGTTTTCTTACTCCCTACGAAGAAGGCTTTTTCCAACCCTAAATCTTTGCAGGCTTGTTTATATTCCTACTCCTTCTGAAAAATATTTTTTCAGTCCTAACCAGGGGATAAAATAATGTGCTGAAGCTGAACAGACTAAGGGCACTAGCCAGATGAATACCTGGTAGGCAGATTTCCCCCCCCCCCCTATTTTCCTCCCCCAAAACTAAGGTGTGTCTTATACTCTGAAAAATATGGTAGTTAATTCTAAAAAGAACAGTTGTTTCCATACATGTCCAACAGAGCAAAAAATTATGAAAGCAAGACCATGGTACAGTACATTGATCTGTGTAACATTCTTTTCTTCATGCATTAAGAATATAAATTAAATAAAGCATTCACCAAATATTGGTCAATATTTTTTTTTTTAATGCTTGTTCATTAAAACAGAATTCATTCTGTATCTTCCCTGTGCTATGCATGTGATATTAAGTAGCAGATGCAAATATTTCCATTTCAGAAGGTTTTGTGGTTTTTAATTTTAGTGTTGGATAGGCAGTGATGGGCTACCAAATTTTTTACTGTGGGTGTGTCTTATGCATTTTGTTTCAACATCTTTCAGTGCATGTTTCTTTCTTTCTTTCTTTCTTTCTTTCTTTCTTTCTTCCCTTCCTTTCTTCCTTCCTTCCTTTGATTGATTTCTATGCTGTCCTTCTCGAGGCGACTCAGGACGATGTACAACAATTGAGTGTTCTGGGGTGGAGCTCCATTTTTGCTACCCCACTACTTTCCCCCCTGTCCAGGCAGTAGCCCACTCCTAATTATCTACTATATAAAGTTTATGTACACACACGCACACACAGCTCTTCTAAAATTATACACATTCAACCTCATTTACTGTGATAGGAAAACATACCCAGAGCCCACCTGAGCGTACCTGAGCGTACCCATAGGAGCCAACCACTGTGGATAGGTCTCTTCAGGATACCATGAACAGCCAAGTAAATGAACACATCAATCCTCACTTAAAACACAAATGACATGCCTCAAATTATCATATTTTGGACTTATTTTATAAAGACCAATTTCCATTAAAAAAACAAAATGTGGAAAAGGTAGAAGAAAAAGACAACAAGAGGATGATCAACAGCAAGTTGGATGGGTTCAATGGAAGCATGATGGGTACATTGCTTGGAATCTGAAAGACCAGGTGGGGACATATCAACCTGGGGAAGGTCTGCCTACGTCAGTTGCTAAGAATCAATATTGATTGAGAACATACACTCCATCAATCAAAGCTGTTCAGAAACAAAATCTGACTCAGGAAAATACATATACAGTACATATTCAGGAGGAATCCAATATTGTATTACAACAAAAATATTCACATTAATGTACCTTCACTTCCTCTGTATTGTGTTGCCCTCCACAAAGGGCTTGCTCCTACAGGTCTACCAACTTTTGTTGAGTTTCCATAATGTGGCAGAGAATAAGAAGGAATTGTTCCCTTCCTATTCTTCATAGGGAACCAGTTTTGCTGTTAGAAGAAATGTATTAATGTAATATAACTGAACAAAATTCTCAATGGCGTGATTCTGAATATTATTTTAAACAGGCATACAGTTTCATTAAACATAAAATGTCATGATGAAACAGAAGCTTAATATATGATGTGCTACTGTTCTGCTTAGTCTCCATTCTATGGTTTTTTGAAGATGAACAGTAAATAAACTCAAATGTCTGACAAGGAGCTGCTTCCAATTAACTGTAATGTGATCATAAGATGAATAAGAATGCCGCTTAATGCCTACCATATAAAACCAACTTAGGCAGACGCTTCAGATGGAAAACTCTGTGCATTGCATGCTCATGCCAACAGGATGTTTACAACAATTTATCTGCCTGTAACATTTCAATTTTAAAAACTAGGGGAAACAAAGAACAGCATTACAATTTCAACTAGTACTTTTGATTTCAAGACTCTTTAATCAAAATTCCTTTCTAACAACCTGCTTCAAATACCCACCACGCTGCTGAATATACAATATGGAACAGCATGCTCTTGTTTGGCCCAAGCAGCAAAATGATTTGATTGTCTCTACCTGATAAAGGTAAAGGAGGAGGGGTGGGCTGCAGGCAGGACGGGGTGGAACGCAGTTCCACCAACGGAAATGAAGATGCGTGCACAGCTCCAGCTGATCAGCGGCTGTCACTTCCTGGATTACTGGTCTCCGCTTGGCTCTCCTTTTCCCCCCCTACTGCTGCTGGTGCATTTGCACTCCTTGCTTTTTTCCTCTTTCCTCCTTCCTGGCCTCGGACGAGATTCCCTCTCTCCTGCTCAGCTCCCCTCCAGCCTCACGTGGCCACCTCCTGCCTGAGGTGCAAGCAGAAGGCATGGGTGGAAGCAGCGCTGGCAGAATTTATGCTTCTGGCAGTACCTGTTAACCTAGCTACCCAGCCTGAGGCAGGGGGCGACCCAGAAATGAGAGCGCGGAAAACACGAAGCAAATTGTCACCCCAGCAAGCAACACTGGTAAGGTTGTAAGTCGAGGACTTAACAGTTTACTTGAACGATGATGATTGTTCAAGCCACTCCCACCTGATCACATAGCCAGCAAGCCACTCCTACCCAGTCACATGACCATTAAGCCACACCCACAAAATAAGTCATACCCACAGTGTGACAGTAAAAAATTTGGCTGCCCATTACTGTAAAGGACCAATTACAACTGTTTGTATGAACACTTTCTACTAAAATTAAGACTTCACATTAAAGTAACAGAAAATAATACTCTTATACAGCTGCAGAATAGGAGACCTTAAAATCTAAAATAATAGTGGTTTACTTAGCAGGACAAAAGGACCAATAACAAAGGAAGTCGATCAAAGCCAATAGACAAGACTATTCCAAGCAGCAAAAGCTCAGCAGGCTCCCATCTTTCTCATCACCTGCTTCCTGCGACTTCAAATTAAGGATTCCAGGAACTGAACCAGGAATCAATGCAATGCATGAGGAATGTTATAAGGACAAAAAAAACCCCAGAGATGTATATTCTGAGACCTCCTAAAACAAGACGTGAAACAAGCAGCAGGGATTTAACTCAATGTCTTGCAGGGAATATCCAGAGCAATGGTAATGACACAACAGTTGGCATGTGTGTGGTTGGCAAAATTCTAAGGCACTTTGGACAGGGAGAAGGAATCTTTCCTAATGGAAAATGTATTAAAGAGTGTCTATATAGACAGTCTCAATTTAAAGTCTCAATAAATAATGTGTCTGATAAATGATTTTTCCACAAACATCTCTAAATGTGGGGGAGGGGACAAAATGAGTGGAAAGATCTGAATTGGAGATATTTGGTTTGAAATCTGAATTAAGCTTTTATTATTTATTAGGAGCTGTGATTAGAATACAGTATTGTAGGCTGACACTCTCCACAGCCTGAAGTTCAATCCTGACCAGCTCAAGATTGACACATCCTTCCATCTTCCAAGGTCGATAAAATGAGGAAATAGATTGTTGGGGGCAATATGTTGACTCTGTAAACTGCTTAGAATGGGCTGTGAAGTGGTAAATAAGTATTATTGCTATTATTAAGCTTATGAAAACAATGATAATCAAACTTAAAACTCATGTTTTATGTTTTAAATACACACACACACAGCAAAATTTCACCATGTATGCATGCATGCATGTATGTATGTATGTATGTATGTATGTATGTATGTATGTATGTATATCCGATACAGGAGATGAGCCTGTAGTCTAATGGCTAAGGTCTCTGCCTTATAAGGCAGAGGCCCCAAGTTCAAATCCCAGCAACAGTGTGGCTACCTGATGAAGGCAAATACGCCCAAAATAGATCTATAGTAGTCTCCCTTCCTTTTCATTATTAGCAAAAATATGGTATGTATGTATGTATGTATGTATGTATGTATGTATGTATGTATGTAGTTAGGTAGGTAGGTAGGTAGGTATGTCTTGGAATATTCGGGTTTCTTTCCGTGTAAGGTTCAAAGATTCCTGGCAATGAAGTCCCACTCATCATCTTCAGGCTGGTGCTTTCAGGTTTGTGCTCAGGCTTTGTGTTCGCCCGAGTACAAAGCCGAAAGCACCAGCCTGAAGATGATGAGTGGGACCTCACTGAAATGTCACCAGGATTCTCTGAACCTTACACGGGAAGAAACACGAATATGCCAAGGCCTACATACCTATACCCGTGAAGATCATATATGTCCTCTGTCCTGATGCTTCTTGACCTCTCAGCGGCTTTCGATACCATTGACCATGGTATCCTTCTGCGCCGGCTGGAGGGGTTGGGAGTGGGAGGCACTGTACTGCAGTGGTTCCCCTCCTACCTCTCTGGTCGGTCATAGTCAGTGTTAGTGGGGGGGGGTCAGAGGTCGACCTCGAGGTCTCTCCCCTGTGGGGTGTCTCAGGGGTCGGTCCTCTCCCCCCTGGTGCACCAGTTGCGGTCCTATTTGGACAGGGAGTCACTGCTCACAGTCACTCATGCCCTCATCACCTCGAGGTTCGACTACTGTAACACTCTCTACATGGCTACCTTTGAAAAGTGTTCAGAAACTTAAGATCATGCAGAATGCAGCTGTGAGAGCAATCATGGGCCTCCCCAGATATGCCCATGTCTCATCATTCTGGATTATCCACGTCGCGGCTGCTTGGAGGCTGTGAGAGTGAGCTGAGAGGAGCCAGGTGGGCAGGCATGTGAGCGAGCTGAGAGAAGCCAGACGGGCGAGCGAGCTGTGAGGAGCCAGGCGGGCAGGCATGTGAGCGAGCTGAGAGGAGCTGGGTGGGCGGGCATATGAGCGAGCTGAGAGGAGCCGGATGGGCAGGCGTGGGAGCGAGCTGAGGTGCCAGGTGGGTGGGCATGCTAACGAGCTGAGAGGAGCTGGGCGGGTGGGCAAGCTGAGAGGAGGGAAGCAGAGGGCAACGGGGGCATCGTCGGCAGGAAATGTTCATGCAGGCGGCTTGGGGCAAGTGGAGGAGGAAGGAAGTATTGCACAAGTTTAGAGAGGGACATATCTCCTGAATTGCTTTATCCAAGACATCTGGAGACCTGTTTATTGTTCTCCTGCCTTGATTTTGAGTCATGTCAAGGCCACATACAGCAGAGTCTAGATCAGAGGTCTCCAAACTTGACAACTTTAAGACTTAAGGACTTCAACTCCCAGAATACTCCAGCCAGCTATGCTGGCTGGAGTATTCTGGGAGTTGAAGTCCACAAGTCTTAAAGTTGCCTAGTTTGGGAACGCCTGGTCTAGATTATCCAACATTTTCAGTTATCCAACTATCAGCCCACCCATTTATGTCAGATAATCGAGACTCTACTTTATATATAATCTCTATATTAGACATTTTTAGCAAAAAAAATGCTTGAAAAAAAACATCCTAACCTTGGAAAACATGGAAGCTACTATTACTCAGCTGAATTTAGTAAACTAAAAGAAAACTAACTGTTCCTTCTATAAATAGAATATCTTTTCATTTATACAGTAATTTGTTTGCAAAACTAGCATCCTGTTTTCTCTAAGTAAATGCAGATATATAATTAGTATGCAAGCTTTGAGCAACAGCTTCCACATATTCCTTATAATTTATACCTTCCAATTTTGCAAGCTATTTTATTTTGGGGAGAATTTGTTGTTGAACCACTAATTCCTGTTTTATGGATATGGGCTGAATACCTTGCCTTAGAAGAAAACGTACAGTACTTATTCTCATCATTAAACTATCACAGGACCAAGAGAAAAGGCTGTGCTTGACACCATGTTCTGTAATATGCTCCTGGTTAAACTTGCCCAAGTATGCTCAGCTCCTTCTCAACCCTAGGAAGAAGAGTGGATTTCAATGATGGCTGGAGAATTCTGGGAGTTGAAATCCACCTATTTCAAGTTGCCAAGATTGCAAAACACTGCTTTAGAATAACACAAATGTTCCTTTGAAAAAATCAGACAATTAATTTGTCGTGTTTATCTTTACACACACTTTCTTTCCTGTATGCATGCACACACACACACACACACACACACACACACACACACACACACACACTTAAAAAACCCCTATTGGGCAGTGAAGTTATAATAACCCCCTGTTACTTTCATTAACATAATCTCTTAATTATTGTACTTGTACTACCATTAACATAATCTCTTAATATTATTCTAATGTTATATTGGGGGATACATAGTATCATTTTTAACTTTATCTACCCTGTCATTATCTAATCTCATACAGGCCCAGAAAATTACCATATTTTTCAGAGTATAAGATGCACCGGTGTAAACTTTAGTTTTGGGGGAGGAAAATTGGGGGGGGGGGGAATTATTCATCTGGCTAGCGTCCTAATTTGGCCAGCTTTAGCACATCATTTTATCCTCTGGTTAGGGCTTTAAAAAAACCTTATTCGAAGTGAGTAGCAATGAAAAAAAAGCCTGCAAAGATTTAGGGCTGGAAAAAAACCTTTTTCTGAGACCAGTAGCAATGGAAAAAAGCCTGCAAGCCAGTAAGAGCTGGAAAAATCATTAGCGCCCCTTTAGGGCTGAAAAAAAAAGCTTTGAAAAAGCTACATTCAGAGTATAAGAGACGCCCAAATTTTCAGCCTCTTTTAGGGAGGAAAAAGGTGTGTTTTATACTCTGAAAAATATGATACTTTCACCAGGGCAGAAAATAAACCATGCTTATATTAAAAAGAAAAACAGAAAAAGCTGTACCAAAAATGCATGCATTTGGGTGTATTCACATATATACCAATACATAAAAACCCAAATGTAAACAATAAATTTTAAAAAATGGCAAAATCGAAATAGTGGTACCTCTACTTAAGAACTTAATTCATACCATGACCAGGTTCTTAAGTAGGAAAGTTTGTAAGTAGAAGCAATTTTTCCCATAAGAATTAACGTAAAAGCAAATAATGTGTGCAAACCCATTAGGGCTGCCCAGAGCGAAGGAAGCATTTCTTTTCTCTGGGTGCTGGCAGAGGTTTATTCCCTCTCTAAGTGCCCAGAGAAAGGAAAATGCTTCATTCACTCTGGATTGCCAAAGCCTCCTCAAGCGCCACCGTAAGGCTCCTCTGGCAGCCCAGAAAAGCCCGAGATGGCCGGGATTAAATGGGGAATGGCAGGAAACTGGCCATGCCTTCATGCTGCTCTCAAATTTCCTGGGAAATTTTTCTGGGCTCGGGTTCTTAAGTAGAAAATGGTTCTTGAGAAGAGGCAAAAAAATCCTGAACACCTGGTTCTTATCTCGAAAAGTTCTTAAGTAGAGACATTCTTAGGTAGAGGTATCACTGTAGTAATATTTAATGTCAAATGTTCAGCTCTCTATGGGTCACAGTTCTTACAATTTGTGCCACATATAAGGAATTTGTGCTTTCCAAAGAATGCTCCAAATATGAAACTTCAATTTCCACAGCATAGGTAATTACTCCAATGTTCCTGGGAGGCACCAAACACGCTAGATGTGCAAAGAGCTCTCAAAATCTATTCCCTAAAATTAGGGAAGGCTAGACTAGAATATTCCATATAGACAACTAAAACTCTATAATGCATTTATACTAATATATTAGTGAATTCCCCTCCTTTGACATTTGTTTATAAACAAATTTGCATTTTTGCACCACCACAATTCCAAGCAGCTCTTGGCAATCCATATAATACAGCCTTGTAAAGCTGCTGACAAGCATTAGTAAATAATTATGTAATACAGCGAAAATGTATTTGCAGCTGATACAAAATATTAATTTTAATATACCTAAGGCTTTCAACACGGTTCCATTAAAAAAAATTAAAGGACAGTTTAATGACAAAAATGAACATTTTATTGAGAACTCCATTCCAAAAGTATTCAGAAAACATTCCTCCTCCCAATCAGCCCCTATTATATAAATATGCTACATTTTATACACAGAGACACATTTATGGCCAAAACTGAGCTCAAATATACATTATACTGACCTATCTTTTAAATTATGGAGACGTAACACAGGTTTTGATTTATTTATACATTTTAGAGAAAACTTCCAGGTGTGACTTGGCAATCAGTTTAGCCAACCCGGTAGGAATCAAAATTTAATAAAGAGAGGCTTCTCCGAAACTCTACCGATGCTTTATACTTGGCAATGAATCATAGCTTCTCTGTGACAGATCTTTTCCTAAACTGGTTTATCAACATGTTTTCTTGATCACACCATAGAACAGAATCACAAGGGATCACTGATAAGTAAACCACTAGTTGCAGCACTAGTAAACCACTAATGCCGCAGTAGTATTAATGGCAAGTACAAGTAATCCTGGACTTACAACCACAACTAAGCCCCAAAGATATGTTGCTAAGCAAAACACTTATTAGATGAATTTTCCTCCATTTTACAATCTTTCTTACAATAGCTGTTAAGTTAGTAACATGGTCATTAAGTGAATTTGGTTTCCCCTTTGATTTTGCTTGTCAGAAAGTCAAAAAAAGTGATCATGTGACCCCGGGATACTGCAGCTGTCATAAATATGAGTCAAAGCATTGCCAAGCATTTTAATTTTGATCATGTGACCAAAGTTGTAATGTTCGTAAGCATGAAAATAGCAGTAGCAATAGCGCTTAAGGGTTAGCATGCTGCCCCCAACAATCTGGGTTGATCGTAAATCACTTTCTTCAGCACTGTTGTAACTTTGAATGGTTATTAAATGAACTGTTGCAAGTCAAGGACTACCAGTATATTCCAAAAGGCTTTCTCTCTAGTCACTGCATAGAAAATTAATTCAAAGCTCAATATTTCATAATACAGATATAAAAATCAATAGGTTTTGCATCAATTTGTTCCTAATAGTTTATGTACATGAAGATGCTTAAGGTCAACCTCAATCTCACCTGCTCAATCAAAATGTAAGCATTTGCTTGTTCATCTTTAATATAATGATTTAAAATTTAAGTCTACATCATAAGGATATTTCTGAACCTGCTTTGTTGAGACCTTTGAACCAAGGTCTCAACCTTTCACATTCACATGAATCATCTGAAAAGCTATCCAGATACATTTACTTTGAATATTTCATCGTTAAAGCTTTTCTACAACTCCTAAGTTATACTAGTTTACTAGTGAAAAGTAAATTCCACTGTTGTGAAATCTGAAATAACCAGTTAGAGACAGATTGTCACAGGGAAAATTTATTTATGTGATCACTAAGAGACAAAGACAACTTTATGGCACTTAATGAATTTTAAAAATACCTTTAAAAGATGGGAAGTGCTAAACCTTCAGCAAAGTTTTCAAGTTTCATGATGAGGCAATGGCATTATCTTGGAAACATCTGGATCTTATCTTCATTCTTAGCAAAAACTTTTCATAAAGCCAGTGTGACAGTAAAATGCCAAAATAAAGCCATCTGTTACACATCAGAAATTTTAGATGCACCCATTTTAAAAGGTAAAAAAGTACTAGCTATGTTAACATATTTTTAAACATGCATGATACACAGATTCTAGCAGTGGTGGGAAACTCCTAGTCTACTCATTGGCTTAAACTCTCCCTGGTCTCTAGGGGTGGGCTGCTGCCTGGACGGGGAGGGGAAATGCAGTGGGGTAGCGAAAATGGAGCTCCACCCCAGAAGCACCCCATTTGCACCGAAAGATGTTGAAAGAAATGCAGGGCGTCCTCTTTGGGCAGCCTCTGCGTTCTTCCCGAAAGCGTTTAAAAACCCCAAGCCGGCAATTCTGCCACAAACAAAGGTGTCTAGGAAAAATATAAGGAGATAAGATCTAGAATTAATTCTATGTGGTCTGGGTTTCTGCCTCCCCTCCTTTCCAAATGGCTATAGTATTCTCTAGAACAGAGGTCTTCATAGCTGGCTGGAGAATTCTGGGAGTTGAAATTCACAAGTCTTAAAGTTGCCAAGTTTGGGGGCCCCTGCTCTAGAAAATAAAATGAATAATGCTTGAAACCTAACGTTTTGCCAGAAACCTTGATTTTGTTTGGTAGTCTGCAGGATGGAGGGTTAAGACTGTTATGTGGAATGGAGCATTTTGTGATATTCACTTAGGCTCTGAAAGTTAGCAAGGACCACTTTAGATTGTTGCCTTTGAGTAAGTGATTATTTTGTGAGTGACCATTTCCATCACAACAGCATCTTTATGACAATGCTCAAAATGTGCTTTCAAAATTGTAAGTGAGATGTTTCTGTCATTTCACTGTTCTATAGCTGCTCACTTCTAGGATGTGGGTGGATTTGATGACCTGCTTGTTTTGAGTCCATTGGTATAGGTCTTGTTTCGAGGTTCTTGGGAAATTCTTGGTCAAGTCACATGATCATCAAGCCACTCCCACATGGTCACATGGCCAGCAAGCCACTCCTACCCGGTCAATGACCCTCAAGCCACACCCATAAATAAGCCACACCCACATTGTGGTAGTAAAAATTTTGGTAGCCCTTCACTGCTGCTCTCCCAGTTAAATAATAAGGTCCAATTCTAAATAATTTCCAAGTCCAAATAAAATTAGTCAGGCACTGCTGACTAATCTCAAGATACTAAATCCTGGTACTGATAGTTTTGTTATTACTGGTAAGGTCTTGTTACATTTTAAGTCACAGGTGAAATAATTTAAATGTAAGTTTCATGCCAGAATATCTCTTAAGAAGATCATATCAAATAAAAGGGAAGAGTAAAATACCATTTACTCATTTCATTTCACTTGAATAAAATATATTATGATATCAGAGTTTTGTGTATGAATATATATATTTACTTATTGGATAAAAGGCAGTATCAAAGAAAGAGGAAGTGAGGGAAATGGTTCCACAAAACCAAACTGGAATGCAGGAACAATTTGTGGTATGATAGACATATCTGAACAAATAACATTTTATGCTGCCACTCTATTACATGGCAAAACATTAAAGAGTCAATCAGTTGATTTTTTCCCCACCGTGATACTCCATCCTCCATTACCACCCTTTTTTATTCTACAAAAAACAAATAGGTAAAACCCCTTCTGAATTGTGATGAGACAATTTTCAAACTCCATAACGTAATAAACATTTCCCTTGCTTATTTGTGGAGCCAAACATTATAGTATTATAACCCTATCAACTATATTTATCTTGAACATAAGCAGCTTGAAACAATGACGATATATGAAAACATTTATTTTTTTTTCATTTTTCATCTGATTTGACCCCCTCATAAATTTAAATGAAGGATAAGAAAACTGAACATTCCACTGGGGGGAAAAACAATAAAAAAATCAGTCCCATTTCCGTGCTCAACAATGCTAACATCATATCACATTGTAATGAAAGCCTCTTTTTTTAACCCCATAATTACAATTTATATTTGTAAAACTATTATTACAAAAAAGCTTAACAAACTTATAGTTACATTATACAGATACTGTATTTCTAAGAGGCATCCTTCTTGGGATAGACTGAGAGCTTGAATGCAAATGAATGAATAAAAGCATTGTAGCGATCACGCTGAAATGACAGCATTATGATGAGGAAAAAAAAAGCCAGCTACTTACCTCCTGAAAACAAGCAAGAGTTTTCACATGCAGCAAGCAACATCTACTCGGTTAATGAAAAAGGGGTGGGGAAAAAGCAGCTTAAGAACTATCCCAACAAAAAACAGCCTTTCATCAGTAGCCCCAGAGGGTAGATGTTGAGCAAACTTTTCAAGCTGTACCCATTTACCGCACAAAGCCTGCCTATTGCTAACCTGCAATATTGCAAAGTTTCGGCTGTTGCTTAGGGTGGCCTGATTTCCAAATATGCAGAACTATGCCATAAATAAATTTGCTCTAGGCCGCGTTTTGGCAAGCTGAGAATCTTCCACCACCATCCCCTCTGATTTTGTTGGCTGATTTTCAGGGTAAGGAACTACAGAAAGAAGAACTATCTGTTCAGAGGATGGAAGTGGATTAAAAACACGAGGACCACACTGCTACAAACACAGAGAGAAGAGGCCAGGTGTTTTTGTAAGCCAAGTAATTTTTAGGTGTGTTCCTTTTTATCCCAAGCAACCAAAAAAAAAAAGTCGTTTGTCAAGCCTACAATGCTCTTATGATTCACTAGATGTATTCATAGCTACAATACCTGAACTGGAAAGGGCTGGAAGAGCAGGATCAAGGCAATGCTTACATAATTATGGACGAACAAAGGGATTTAACAACATGCTGATAAGCATCACAGCTTCATATAATGTTTAGCCATTCAGATAAGCAAAGAGCCTAATTCAAAGAGAGAAAAATAGACTTGGGAAAAATGATCCTACTAAGTTATTTTCTTAGAACAATAATGAATAGGAGGAAATGCTTAAAAGTTAAAACTGGTGATTCAATGCCGTTCTCTTAAGAAGACCAGAAAGCGAACCATGGCCATAAAAAAGGTTATTGAGATAAGAAGTAAAAGAAGTTTCTGCAAATACAAAATGATAGTTCTATTTTGTTAAATTTAAGAAAATTTATATGGCCACCTAAGTGAAAAAAATATATGTTTTCAGATGTCGTCATTGTTTCAAGCTGCTTTATGTTCGAGATAAATATAGTTGATAGGGTTATAATACTATAATGTTTGGCTCCACAAATAAGCAAGGGAAATGTTTATTACGTTATGGAGTTTGAAAATAGTCTCATCACAATTCAGAAAGGGTTTTACCTATTTGTTTTTTGTAGAATAAAAAAGGGTGGCAATGGAGGATGGAGTATCCCCCTCAGTGACTTTGGGTGGTTTACAAAGATAAAAACTCAATTTAAAAACAAGCAATAACCCTCCACCCACCTACCCCCAGTGGCAGCTGCTGTGATCTTGCCTCACAATCAGGAGGTTGTAAGTTCGATCCTAGGTAGAAGCAGATATATAGTCTCCTGCTTGGGTAAGGGGTTGGACTAGATGAACTTCCAACTCTGTTAATCTGTTAAATAAGCCATTTGATAGGCCCGTGATGGCGAACCTATGGCACGTGTGCCACAGTTGGCACGCGGAGTCATAGCTGAGGGCACGTGAGATTTTGCCCTGTGTTAGTTTCAGCACTCATGCGAACGCTGGCCAGCTGATTTGAAGCCTTGGGAAAGGCCGTTTCACCCTTTGGATGCTTCAGGGAAGCATCAGAGGCAAAAATAATAATAATCACACAACAGACAAACCGGAAGTTCAGAAAAAAACACTTCTGGTTTGCCCATTGTGCTGTTTTTTTGCACTCTGGAGGGTTCAAGGAAGCTTCCTGAACCCCCAGAGTGCAAAAAACAGCACAGTGGGCAAACCGGAAGTGCATTTTCCAAACTTCCGTTTTGCCCATTGTGCTGGTTTTTTTGTGCTCTGGAGCTTCTGGAAGCTTCCCTGAACCCTCCAGAGTGCAAAAAAACAACACAACAGCAAACTGGAAGTGCATTTTCCTGTACTTCCAGTTTGCCCATTTGGGCATTTTTTTCACATGCCATGTTCCAGTGAGGCCTGTGTGCATGCACGGGGGCAGCACAGGGGGAGGGGTGTGTATGCGTGGAGGGGGAAGGAAGAGGTGTGGGCATGTGCACTCATGCTAACACCCCCCACACACACCCTCTTGGCATGCAAACCAAAAAGGTTTCCCCATCATTGTGATAGCCCTATCCCACTCTGGGTCTCCAGGTCTATTGGCAAAACCAGGTCTTCAGGGCCATGCAAAAGAGTGTCAAAGTGGGGGGGCAATTTTATCTCTGTGGGGATGATGTTACACAGGGAGGGCGCCACCATGGAGAAGGCCCTTCTTGTTGATCCCACTAGCTGAACCTTTTTAGGACTGACTCTGCTGGGTCAGGTAGATGTTGCTAAGTTCAAAGAAGAATTCTCTGCTGCCCTTTACAGGCGGCTAGGACATTACAGATGTGGATCAGGAAAAGACGGTCATTCAGATAACCTGGTCCCAAACCATGTAGGCTTGGTATAATACAATGTCACTTCATCTGACATTTCATATAAATCTAAAGATGTTTCAGTGTGATTTCTATGCATGTTGTCCTGTGCGGTTTCCTATGCATGTTCTGCATTTTTTTCAGTTATCTCCCATCTCTGGAAAAACAAAAATTTAGCAAGAATTTTGAATTGTACGCTTCCCTGTTTTTTATATTTACTAGTCACAGAATATCACCACCACATTTGTGTAAGTGTCTCATTCCAGGAACTAAAAAAATCAATGCTGTGCTGAGAACTAACTCTAGTTCTGGATTCATCATCACAACTGCAACAACGAAAGAGACTTTTTGCTAACAGGACAATAACAGATGAAAATAGATTAGCAATATTATCCACTTTGTCCACTATCCGTACTCCTGCACTACAGTATATGACCAATATCTATAATGGTGAATTGCAACACACAACACAGAAAAAAAAACATATGAAACATACATCTTCTCAAATTGTCCAGTTGAGATTATTTACACTGAGAGCTTTTACCAGGATCTCTTAACTACCTTAGAGAGAAAAGATAATGGCAGAAATCCAGCAGTGGCTTTTAGTCTTTTTGTCTAGGGTAGAAAATGAACAAGGAGCAACCAGTGGAACTGCTGTAGGTGCCCTGTTGTTGCCTGCTTCTTCTTTACAGGAGATCAGAGACCTTAGAAAAACGGTGTTTCATAAAGTTATTTTCCCAAAACTTTCTTAGCAGAAATCTTGAACATTTAGATTAGAAAGATTAAACTATCTAACTTTTTATTCAGGGGTGTGTGTGCATGTGTGTGCATGTGTGTGTGAGAGAGAATGAGAATGAATAACATGATGGAGATAAAATTACTATGGGAAAGGAGCATGCAATATTCTTCCTAATTTATCTGATTTAACCTGACTTTTGGAAAAACATTAGGTAAATGGAATGAGAGTACATAAAACCAATGCAATGAACACCAAGGGAAAATATTTATGGTCTACTGACTTTACAGGAAGATATTGTTGCAATTTTCCTATAATGCTTCTAATAAAACATACATACTAATTGAACCTGAAATGGAAAAATCATTACTAACGTTGCTTGGCTACCTATTTTTATTTCATATTAACTTGCATAATAGCTTAAAAAGTGGGAATAGTGCTTTCCACGGTTTATTTTATTTTCCAAAAGAGACTGAATTTCTATGATGAGCATACTGTGGCAGACCTAACCTCTTGCAATAGAGCGTAATCTCTGCTTTTAAAGCATGTGTCATGTGAGGCAGGATGCATACCTTTTTCTATGCTTAGGAGTAATTGTTACACGAGGAATGTTATGTACATAATGAACATATTCCTATAGGAAGGGGAGAACAGGGTGCTCCATATCTCTTAAACAACCCAGCCCTTTTGCTGAATTAACTGCATTTATTGTAAAAAATATTCTCTATAATGTACTTTCACAACAGAGGTCTACCAAACTCAAGCAGGAATGATTATCTTAGACACAGCATATCATACTGAAAATCAAGCTTAAATATTTAGAATATATCTTTTAAAGAAAACGTGGAGCTACTTAATACAATTAAAATGATTTCAAATTTAAATGAGCATTAATTGCAGATATCCAAAACATAGACCATATAAAATATTGAAGTAACAATTAATGATTTAAACAAAAAAAATTATGCCTTTTCCTATGTTTTTTTCTCCCCCCCCTTTAAATACTTTTATAATCATAACTTTTCTTTTAACCTTCATTTTAATGAAGTTTCATTTATGTGTATTTAAGCTTTCTTTGTTTTTGCTCCTTTTTTTGCTGTTTTAATTTAAATAATAAAATTAATATGTCCTCTCTTTTTTTGTTCTTACATGCCATACCAAACATTTGGGTAATTTTCAAAATCATTGGTCTTTGCAGCACCTTATTTATGAATTGTTTTGGACCTTAATGTAACTGACTTACATAAATATATGTCTATGTTTATAAGGGTTGCATGAAAAGTTATGCTTCCAGTGTTAAAAATCACCAATAGATGGCAGTACTGACATACTAAAAACTCTGACATGTTCTTTAGCATCTCTTCATTTCAGTGGGTGGGAAATAACTAATATTCATGAAATGCCTGCAGCAAGTCACTGCATTTTAAGCAACATGTCATAATTGAATTTCTGATTGCTGAAGAGGCCTTCCAGTTGAAAGTGAATCCTGAAGGAAGGCTGCTAAAAAAATAATAATAATGACAGTGAGTGAAAAGAGCTGATTTGTGTGATCAAGAGAAAAATTGATAACCTAAGATAGAAACTGAGAAGTTTCACAAGAAAAAAGACCGATGAGAAACTTGTGGATTACTCAAAGATAATTTATGGCAAGTTTAGCACTTCACAAGAATTTGTGGGACGTGTTGTTGTTGTGTAATATCAAAAAGTTTGTGCAAGATGAATTCTTTACATTCTGACTGCAGGGATTAGAATTTCAAACACTGAAATTTGCCAACTATTGCTGTCAACTAAGAGAATGAAGGTACAGAATTTCTTCACAGTATTGTTCCAATTAATGAAATATGGACTCATCATACTGATTCAGAAATGAAACTATACACGGTGTGCACAATTATTAGATGAGTATTTTAACGATATCATTTCAATGCATATTTTCCACCTCCAAACTGTATAAACTTGAATGCTCAGTGGATAACAGCATATCAGGTGTTGTGTATTTGTGTAATGAGGGAGGGTGTGGCCTAAGGAGATCAACACCCTGTATCAAGGTATGCATAATTATTAGATTGCTTCTTTTCCTCAGGCAAAATGGCCAAAAAAGAGATGTAATTAATAAGACACTCCCCTTTGGGTGGTCACTTTACATTTTCAGGTTATAACTTTCACAACATTATCATTCTTAAAGATGAAAGAATAATGACATGTCCCCCTTTGTATAGTGTAGTGAAATGAAATTGATTAACTGAGAAGAGTTCACAATAGTACTGTGGATTCTCCCAAATTCTTTCACCTGCTGATTAACTAAGGGAGTATTAGACAGATATGTGGGAGAGGAAAACTATGCACTTTTTTCCTTAATGTTTTCTTTCTTTCTTTCACATCTTTGATCTGGAGCTCATAGCTCGTGAATTATTTTCAAGACAATTAAAATGTTTACCAGTTAAGTGCAAATAATAATGCTGATGTTCTGGCTATGTCTGCAGTTGTTTAAGATTCCTGGTTTCAAATTAAAGATGTCTAAACTGCATTTCAGTTGCAAGAATCCACAACTTGCAAGAGTCTTAGGTGCTCTCTGTGTTTCATTACTCTGGACTCTATATGAGGTGCATATATTCTCTTCTATTGGTAATTCAAAACCATACCAAAATCTGGACTATAGATTTCAGAATTATTGAATTATAGATGCTAAGGATCAGAATCCAAAATTGAGTGAATTCTGGTGAATTATAGAGATTGGTATCATGTGCTAGATTGAAGAAACTTGACATTTGTTCTCTCCCCCCTAAAGCCAGAAGAGATATCTGCGCCTATTTCATAAGATAATCCTTTTGCGTGATAGATGTTAGATATCATTTGTATTGACAGAAATAAACTCTGGTGCTTTGTCCTACATGAAGTCAGTACACTTTTCCAAATTGCACACCAAAGGGAAAGTATAAATTCAATCCATCACACTGCCGAAAACACTTTCTTTTTTAAATATAGAAGGACAACTGGATTCTATTTCATTATAAGTACATACTATAGGATAAGTCCATCTGGTTTCTAATATATTTGTATAAAAGTCTTTTCCTGAGTCTACTTCACTGTGCTTTGGGTTATACCAGGAGTAAACAAGAGAAGATTTCGAAACTGCTGTTCTAAATGAAGGATGTTGTCATGGTTAACTGGTACAATGACAGCAGAATGCAAGAAACAGCAGTACATATTATAAATACTGATGGGAACCTTACTGCTAAAGCAAGGCAAGACACACAGTTCTTTTATAGTGAATAATATCCAGAGATTTATGTAATGTAAGCCACATCCCAAAGTGCACAGTGCTTTGATAAACTACCAGGCAATGTCACATTAGGTTTATTTTATTTTACTATTCTGTACGTATTTTATTAGAACACATAAGCTACCGTGTTTCCCCGAAAATAAGACATATTATATTAATTTTTGCTCCAAAAGTTGTGCAATGTCTTATTTTCGGGGGGGTGCCTTATATTTCTCAAATAAGACAAATTCACAGGCAGAAAAGCTGACACCCCCAAAGAAAGTGTACCGTATGGTACACTGATTACGGTACAGTACCTGTCAGTATGGCAGCCACACACACAAACGACGGCACTTATATGGTACAACAGTATACTCCTGCTATTGCAGCTTCAGGCCACCAGAGGAACTACAGTCTACACACTGTTGTGGAGATTGTAATGGCGGTGAGACAGCAGCAGACTTTGTCTGCGGTATTGGATGGTACAAAGCGATGGAAGGGGCCAGCAGGGGACGCCACATTATTACGGTACCGCTATGAACAGCTTTGAATGGTACCGTATGTTTTTCCACCGTACCGTATGTAAACTTGACTACACCTTATTTTCAGGGGGTGCCTTATATTAGCAAATTCTGCAAAACCTCTGACATGCCTTACTTTCGGGGTACGTCTTATTTTCGGGGAAACAGGGTAGCATTAAGAATTGTTGCCTTTCATAAATGTTTTAAACAGTGAATTTAAGAAATGGGGCCTTGGTCCTACCTGATATGCCTCTTCTACGATGGTGGACATAGCAGCCATACATGGGTTAATCCTGTCTGCTCTGTGATTGGACTGAGCCTGCCAAAGCTTCTGTTGATGTTGCTGATGTACTTCCTGGCTCCAGTTCGAAACAAAGAAGTAAAATGGCAGACTCCATTGTGCTGTAGTCACTACACTATACAATTGCAACTGAAGCCAACTTACACACTCAGATCAGGGCAGGGCTGGCTGCTAGATTCACCAATGTAGAAGAGGTGTATCAGGTAGGACCAACGCCCCTTCTCCCTCATGGTGGATATAGCAGTCATGTATGGGACATACCTAAGATTAATGTCCATTACGAGAGGGCTCTGTAATTTGGCAAGGCCTCAATCTCTCACTACTTGTTGAAGAATTTATTTATTTATTAAATTTGTATGCCGCCCCTCTCCGTAGATTCTGCCTCTGCAGACACATATGAATCAATTTAGTAATGTCACACAAATGGTAGCTGCCCAGCACACCTCCTCCTCAAGCAGCACCTGAGCTCCCATGCTGCAGAAGTAGCTGCACTTCTGGTTGAATAGGCAGTGAGTCTTGAAGGGGGCCTTTTGCTTGCATTTTGTATGCCTTAGTGATGGTGGAACGGATCCACCTCCCTATCATAGATGGAGATACCTTGCGTCCCACAGCAGTCAGCTATAAGGAAATGAACAGAGCCTCTGACTTCCTGAATTCCTCCATGCATTATATAGACATTGACCTGCACACGTCCAGTGTATGCCAGGCCTTTTCCTTTAGGGTGTCCTGGACGTGGACAAAAGGTGGGAAGGACAATGTCGTGTGCCTGATGAAAGGTTGTGTTGACTTTGGGCAAAAAGGTGGAATCCCAGCACAACACCATTTTGTCTGCATGAAAAATACATAAGTCCTCCTGAATTGACAGGAACATTAGTTCGGACATCCTCCTGGTTGATGTAATTGCCACTAAGAATCCCACTTCACATGTGAGATGGCGCATGGATGACTCCCTAAGTTTTCAAAGTACACTTGAACTAGGAAGAGCTGTAGCACAATTGTCCTAGCTGGGCGACTGAGAAAAAGTACTAGAGCCAGGAAGTACGTCAGCAACATAAACAGAAGCTTTGGCACGCTCAGTCCAACCACTGAGCAGGCAAGATTAACCCATGCAAGGCTGCTTGATCCACCGTGAGGGAGAACCTGTATTTTTCACAATAACTAGTACGTTAGGTTCGTTTCACATAACAACTTTATGTAATCAACAACATAATGCACAGGTGTCAAACACTGCCATCACATGACATATGCTGAAGTTCTTACCCTTTGTGGAGCTGGGGTGGGCATGGCCTGCACGTGATGCATCCATCAGTTTGACACCGACAATAATGCAAGTGTTATTTGCCAGCATATCTATTGCTTTGTTTTAATTTTATGCATAACATGGTTCATATAAATCATGACTTATGAGGAAAAATGTAGAATTGTCAGCCAGATTTGTAACAAGAGGTTCTCCCTTGGGATATTTACTGACTGATTTTTTTTTTTTTTAAATGTGACTTTTATAACTTTTTTATAACTCAAGGCAATGAATATACATAATACTGCTTCCAAAGTGGATAAAAAGTGATGTTTTTTTAAAAAAGAAATGGATTATCCTATATATTTTAGATACATTAATAATTTAGTTTATTCACCATGAAGTAGAGTTTAGTTATGTAGCGTGAGGTTGTATATTCTGCAATGTTGGAAATTTCGGTGAGTCAACAGCAGGTCAGAGGAGGAACCGCTATGGGACACAGGTGACAGTTGCTCTTTAAAAATTATGATGTAAATCGAGTTGATTTAAATCAAGCCTTTTTAGTAGTGATTTAAACCATGATTTAAATTGTCTTGATTTAAATCAAATCCACCCTGACTGATTCCTCTTCCTGTTTTCCCCACAGCAACCATCCTGTGGCATGATCTGGGCTGAGAAAGAGTCATGGCTAATGCCAGACTTGAACTCATGATCTCATTACTTTTTAGCCTGGTGACTTAATCACTTAACGTTTTAGCCTTAAATGGTAAATGAAAATTGGCTGTCCTTCTATTCAGGTTAGACTCCTAGAGATTTAATGATCCCCCCCCCCCCCCAAATGAGATTTAAGTTTTCCTCCTGGCAAGAATACAGAATTATCTTGGAACTATCTTTGGTGAGATAGTTCATTCAACTTACCAGCCCTGAAGGTTTAGTGCCCTCCCATCCAAATAGTGACCTGAACATCCATGTGAGCCAGATGCTGCCACCTATTGTAAGAGTCTGACTACATACTATTACTGTATAAAGTACAAGTTACATTTTTTTAAAGCCTAGTTGGGCAATAATATTGTTATTTATGTTTAATATCACTCTGGTTAACATTATAGTTCATTGTTATGCAAAACTTAATAGCCATATTTTAAGTACAGTATTGTGTAATTTTGGCCACTCTGTCATCTGAATAAGTTGCTTTAGTTGGCCCCATCAATTACTTAATTTCCTGAAAGCCAGAAGTGGATTCTTTTTCAAACTCAACAGTCCAAAATGTTCTCTCTCTTGAGCTAATATTTCATTCAACTTAGTGTAGTGTTAAGAAGCAGGTTCACTTATGTTTAGAAGGGGGGGAAATCACAATGAACGCCTGAATAAAATGTAAGTATCTTCTGCAGTTTAAGCTGCAGTGGTTGCCAAAAAAAGGAGAAAGGTATTGAATTTGATCATCTATATTAGCACAATGGACTGGATCTTAAAAGTAACACTGCTCAAGATCCTAATTTAATTAAGCGAAATGTTAAACTGTTTGTCTAGAGTAGAAGTTCTTTAATCACTGGAATTTTAAGAAATGTCAAAGCATGATTACTCTTACACTAACACAGAGCAAGCATTGTTCATACTGTTCTGGAGCTGTTCAAAGAAACCTTTAAACAACGACTGAGACACATTTCCCATACTAACATGAAGCAATTACTGGTATATTCTGGCATTATAATGAAAACATTACTTGCTCTCTTATTTTATCTATAAAATCATTTACCAGGTATCACCTTATCTTACCTACTATAAATCATTGCATATGTGTTGATGGTTATTATATTGCAATATATATTAGATTTTTCCCCAGTGCTGTTGGAAAATACTCTATAACAATCACTTTGAAAATGCTGAAGTAATTAGGGAGTAACTTTCTCTGTGGTTAGTCTTATTGATCTTTTAATTACCGGTACGTTTGACTAGACTATCCAGTAATTTGACATTCATATGTTATTTGAAATACTGTAGTTTGGAATAACTACTGAGTAATAAATCTCTGTACTGAATAAGAGAGCCAACCTAGTCTGGTGCAAGGATCTGCAAACTTGGTAACTTTAAGACTTGTGGACTTCAACCAGGAGTGGGCTACAGTGGGGTAGTGAAAATGGAGCTCCACCCCAGAGCACCCAATTTGCACTGAAAGATGTTGAAAGAAAATGCAGGGCATCCTGCATAAGCCACACCCACAGTGTGGTAGTAAAAATTTTGGTAGCACTTCACTGACTTCAACTCCCAGAATTCTCCAGTCAGAGAATTCTGGGAGTTGAAGTTCACAAGTTTTAAAGTTGCCAAGTTTGAAGACCTCTGGTCTAGTGGTTAAGGCACCAGGCTAGAAACCTGGAGACTGTGAGTTCCAGACCTGCCTTAGGTACAAAGCCAACTAGGTTACCTTGGGGCAGTTACTTCCTCTCAGAACTAGGAAAAATATAATGGCATCCAAGAAGCAGGTGCCAATTTGGGAGAGGACACAATTACTTGTGGCTTCTGCTAAACGTTGCTTGCTTCAGAGATCACACTGGGCAAGTAGAGCAGGCTGTTTGAACTTCAAGGACTATTCAGCTATTGTCCATTCAGCAATCGATCCAAGTCCCGATGGCACTGAAAAAGGAGATTTGTGACTGGTTCTTGAACTTTCAAACATCACAGTGTTCTTGCAGTCATGCGATCATAATTCAGTCCTTTGCAATTGGTGCATTTACAAAGTCACAGCATCTTGCAATCACATGGCTGCTTTTTGTGACTTTTGGAACAAACCTCTGACAAACACACACAATGGGGAAAGCTGGCCGCACTGGTTCCCTTGACAGCAATCAGAATTGATGTCTTAAGTCAAAATCTTGGTTATGTGAGGTTTCACTTTATGACTGGGTTGTTTAGCAATTAAGTTGCCAACTGCAGCCAGTAATGAGGACTATCTGTATTAAAGATCCCTCAAGTTTTCATGACTTCATAAACACACCCCTTTAGCTTTCCTAAGAACTATCCAGAAATAGTTTGTCATTTCCTTATTCTAAGATGATTTTTGATTTCTCAGTTTAACAGAGTGCTTCTCAATTATTTTCTGTTACGCCCCCTCAGGAAGAAGTAAACATTTTGTGCCCCCCGACTCTCCGCCAGGACGATTGTTTGTAATATTCAGCACATTTTTGCTGAAAAAGCTCAAGCGGCTTATCAGCGTGATTGGGGTGTAATGTTTTTAAGTGATGCCTTAATTTATTTGGCTTCATGCTGTCTGCTGCCAACATTTTTAGACACAGTAAACATACTGCTCTTTCCTCACTTCCCACCATAGTCACAGTGCAGGGCGTCCAAGGTAAAACCATTTTGAAATTCCCTGATATTTCCCTGACATTCCCCTGTAACTTGCAATCTAGTTAAGGCACGGTCCTAGATGGTGTCATACCAAAAAACTAAGCTGTGGAGAAATATTGATAACTGAGGAAGCACATTGTTGCCACAGTTATGCTCATTTTTGCTTGACTCTGTCAGGCAGCGTGATCCTGGTTTTTTTGCATGATTTTTCCCTGACTTTAAAACATTTTAATATCGTTTGGTTTTTTCCCTGATTTATTCCATTTTTTTTCACAAATTCCCTGATATTTCCCAAACTGCCGATTTCCCTGATAATTCCCTGATTTCCATATTTTCCAGGTTTGCTGGACACCCTGCAGTGAGGCCAAGCGCTATATACACTTTGTCATGTTTCCCCGTCTTAGCTTTTGAGAGCATCCCTGTTAAATATTTTTCCTTGGTGTCTCTCAAGGATTTGTTATCTGCATTTCATATCTCCTGCTCTGTACTGTGTGCTATTGTTCGGTGCAAAAACAGCTACTCCCCGTGGCCAAAAAAAGTATGTTCCCTGGGGTCACATACTCCCCCTAGCATTGCTCCGCGCACCCCGAAGGGGGGGCACCCTACATTTGAGAAGCACTGGTTTAACATATACCCTTATTTTCTCTCAGATGGCTTCTCATCAAAATACTATCCATGACCTGATCTTGCTCAAAAATACAAGTGATTAAAGGTAATTCTTGGTTAACTACTGGAATTTAGATCAGAATTTTTTTCACCAAGCAACTTAGTAATAAAACACACTACATGACTGTAACAGAAATATTGTCTCTTCCAGTTACTATCATTAGGCAAATCATTATGGGTTGCTAAGCAAGGAAATCAAGTGGTCACTATTTGAAACCTCCTGCCAGTTTCCCCACTGATTTTGTTTATAGGAAGCCAGCGAAGGGCATGAGTTGTGATCACATGACTGCGGGAAATTACAACATCATAATTGCAAGTCAGGCACCTGGATCGTGATCATGACTGACTTCAGTATGAGGACCGGCTGTAACTACTCAGCAGCATTGTATATTTGAACAGCTGCTGAACAGTGATCATTAAACATGGATTACTTGTATAAACTTTGTGCTGCCACCTAACTGGCTGCGCTACAATAGTAGTGTTTGTGTATTCCAAATATAAACACACCCATGATATTCTGATGCTTTAGGCTCAATTTCCTGTAGCTTTCTTGACAACACTTTGGGGAAAAATATTTATTTATTAATTTATTTGTATCATTTATATTCGCTGCCCATCTAAACAGTAACTCTGGAAAATTATTGTCTCAAGGTAACCCACCTGGCTTTTTTGCCTAAAATAAACCCAGTCTCAGTGTCTATTCCAATGCCTTTAAACACTACACCAAATTCCTTCTTAGATACAAGATACAGTACTTTAACAAAAAAACACATGTTCAAATCACAACCTCTATATACCCCCTCCCCCAATTTATTTATTTAAACGACTTAGATGGCTACCCAACTTATATGCTATCACTCTGGGTGGTTTACAAAACAGCAGTAAAGGTTTATAAGCAGAAAGTATTCAACATTTTAAATCATCCATTTTTCTCTATACATATCAACATCTTTACTATTCCCAACGTGTTTATGTTGTTGTCACAGCCTATAAAATTATCTTGATGTACCTCCTATAACAACATCATTCTCCTGGTATGAAAATCTACATCAACACCCTCAATGATATTTCAAGCATGGCATGATGGTTTATGGCAAGTATTCCTAAGGATTAGACCAATTCATAAACAGGATTAGAAGCCCTACAATACTCTATTGCTTTACAGGATTATTTGGTGATAGTTTATTTAATCAAATCTATAATCAAATCCACCTCAGTTAGAGTCACAACTCTAATAAGCATCTTACAACATCTAAAATATTGAAATAATAATAAAGGAGAAATACTAGAATCACTTCTAGTAAGAAAACAACGAGAGCAATTATAACACCACAGAAGACACAGATCAGAGAGCAGGATGAGCGCCCAAAGCCTACTAAAATAATAAGGTCTTCAAGGCTTTGCAGAAACAATACAGTATCAGAATGACATGGATTTCCAAGTGCAGCCACACAGAAAGCCCATTTCTAAGACATTGCTAGACGACATTGCTTTAACCACTAGGGCACAGATTAAGCCAACCCCGCAAAAAAGAGTTGCAAAAAGATCAGCAGAGAGACAATCTAATAAATATTTGGCCTTTAAGCCATGCAGGAGAGCCAGTTTGTTGCAGTGGTTAAAGTACTAGACTAAAAAAGAGGAGAGTATACTATAAACGTTAGTCCCACCTTGGCAGATGGATAACTTTGGACCACTCATTCTTTCAACTCTAGAAAACCACTTCCAAAAGCTTTGCCAAGAAAACTGCAGGAATTAGTCCAGGCAGTCACCAGCTATCAACATTGATTTCAAACCACCAAACAGAAAAATATGCTATGTACGATTTTATAGATGACAACCAGCTGAATTGTACCTAGAGGCCAGTGGCAACCAGTGATGGTCATGAAGCAATGTTACTACTTATGGCACTAACCAAAGATAGAGTGTTAAATTCAATCTTGATAAAACAATATTTACCTTAATCAATTCATCTGATTAAGCCCTACATGGCATCGGACCAGAATACCTCCGGGACCGTCTTCTGCCGCACGAATCCCACAGAGTTGGCCTTCTCCAGGTCCCGTTGACTAAGCAATGTCATCTGGCGGGGCCCTCTGGAACCAACTCCCCCCAGAGACCAAAACTGCCCCCACTCTCCTTGCCTTTTGTAAGTTGTTGAAAACTCACCTTTGCCGCCAGGCATGGGGAAATTGACACCTCCTCTAACTACTTGGTTAATGCATGGTTTGATTGGGTTGTGTAATTATTTTATTAATAAGGATTTTTAAATTGTGTTTTTAAATATTGGATTTGTACATTATTATTGTTGTGAGCCGCCCCGAGTTCTTGGAGAGTGGCAGCTTACAAATCTAATAAATTATATTATTATTATTATTATTATTATTATTATTATCATTATCATTATTATCATTATTATCATTATTATCATTATTATCATTATTATCATTATTATCATTATTATCATTATTATCATTATTATCATTATTATCATTATTATCATTATTATCATTATTATCATTATTATTATCATTATTATCATTATTATCATTATTATTGGGGGGACATAGCTGCCATCCAGAACTCAAGGAGCTGTTACAGAAAAGAGGGATTGACTTATTCTCTAGGGTGCCAGAGAGCAGGACAAGTAATAATGGATGGAGGCTTGGTCAAAGAGAAAGAGAACCTAGAAGTAAGGATACATATTCTGACAGTGAAAACAATAAACGATGGAAAAGTTTGCCTCCTGAGATTGTAGGTGCTCCATCACTGGAGTTTTAAAAAAATAGACTGGACAACTATTTGACTGGGACAGAGGTGGGTTCCACTTACCTTCACCACTGGTTCACATCACAACATTTCACGCACGCGCATCCCCTCATGCAATTCTGCTTCCAAGCATTCTCAGTAGCTATAATCAGCCCAAACAGAGCTGAGGAGCTGATCAGCTGTGCTTTGGGCAATGGAATAAAGGTAAGTATAAACCCAGGGGAGGGCAGGAGGGCCCTCTTTCAAGCAGCAGCAGAGGAAAAACCTCCAAATAGTAAGAAAAAATTGCAAACCAATCCAGAAAAAAAGATGGTGGCACCCACGAACTGGTACCGACCAAATCGGATCTATGACGCCATCATGACATTACTAGTGGGTCGCTACCGGTTCGGGCTGGACTGGACTGGAATGTATAAGGCTCCTGACTTGAGCAAGGGATTGGACTCTAAGACTGCCAAGGTCTCTTCCAGTCCTATAATTCTATGACTGAAACTAACCCCAGGCAATCAGTAAAACTAGTGAAACACAATGCTCCCAAATGCTGGGATTAGTCTAGGAGTGGCTTGGCAGGTACTATCACAACCATTTCTTCTAGTTACCACACAATCATGAACTTAACATACTGAGCAATAAATGCTGCACTACTTGATTCTAAAATAGCACTTTATTAGGTCTCCAGAAATTAGATCTCCAGAAAGGCATATTGTTCTAAGAAATACACAGTGTAGGTTTTGTTCTCAATTTTAACAACTGTTCTGTCGGGCTCTCTGGTAGAATCCTCCCAAAAATTCACAGGTACAAATTTCAGACACACACACGTTTGAAAATTCAAAACAATGTTCTTTATAATGAAAATTCACTTAAACTAAGCCCTCTTTTGGTATAGCAAAGAGCACTCATCTCCAAACAAACTGGTAATTTATACAAGTCCCTTATCAGTCCTGTGATACTTAGCTTGCAGCTGTGAGGCAATTCAAAGTCCTTCTTTCACAACGTGAAACACACCTTGCTCTGGTTTAGTTTCAAAGCAGGGAAAAATCAGCATACAAAAAGTCAAAGTCAGTAAAGCAGTCATGAAACACACCAAACGATCAGATAATCCTCCACAATGGCCAAACCCACAGGCTGCTATTTATAGCAGCCTCACTAATTACCACAGCCCCACCCAACCACAGGTGGCCTCATTTTCTTTGATAATAATCTCTCAGTTGTTGTTGCCTATGCATTGCTCTCCTCATGCGTGGCTGTATCATTAACTCTTGTTCTGAATCCAAGGAGGAGCTAGATAATTGATCTCCTTCTGAGCTGTCTGCCACACTCTCCTCCTCCCTGTCACTCATGTCTTCTTGGTCAGAGGAGCCTTCATCATCAGATTCCACCAGGGGTAAAACAGGCCTGCAGCATGTGGATGTCTCCCCCAGTCCTTGGGGCAGGAGCTCCCCCAGTCCTTGGGGCAGGAGCTGGGCCAGAGCTAACCACAACAACAACTAATCATGTATAATAATTTTTAATAAGGAACCAGGAAATAGTTGTTTAAGATGGGGATCACCAATCTTTCGGATATCAGGGACCACTAAATTAATAATTTTAAATCCCAGGGACCACTAATATGATTTTTTAAAGGTAAATAGTATTTAGTGCAATATAAAAATGCAAATAATTTTACTGGGGACCACCAAACTTTTCTCATGGACCACCAGTGGTCCATGAGAAGTTAATTTTCTTAAAATAAGTTGAATTTCAAATTTATATGATAACTTTGAAAACTATTTTTGTCAGTTCAGATTATGCCATGATTTTACAGTGTTTTCCATTAGGGCACATGTTTTGAGTTTGCATTCCTTTATTCTTCAGACTCTTTTAGCTTTTCTATCTGAATAGTTTCACAGCTGTTTGAAGACAAAACTCCTGGTACTGTACATGGTTAATTACAGAAGAGATTTACTTACCAGCCAAGTTAAGTCTGCTTAAGCCACTATATTCTATGTGTTTCTGCATTCCTTTCTATAAATACTTCAACTACTACAACTGTATCTTGCTTCCCTTCACAACATTTCTAAAAACATTATTCTTTTCTCTCACATGACAAGCTTCTAAGCTGGTTGGGGCAAGCAACAATAAAGTCAACCTATAAGCTTAATAACTTATCAAGGATTTTGATTCAAGAGTTCTGACATTTTCACAATTAAAATGCCTCTTGTCAGGCAGAAAAAAGCCTCTGAACCACATTTGAATGTTGAATGAAAAGGTACTTGAAAACATTTTTTATCAGATACATCTATATGATCTGGGGACAGGCCTCTAGACAAGCCCCAACTCAAGGAAATTAGAAAACTATTCTCTTTAGCTGGATTCACCTGTACAGAAGAATATGGTTAAAGATAGTAATTATTTCAGCAAAATATTTTCTTTTAAAAAATTAGGTATTGTACATGTTGGAATTTCAATTTATTTGGTAAGGTGTGTAAAATTACCATAAAGCAGTTTGCATCAGGCTCACATCTTCCAGATGTGATGCTTTGTAATTTATTCAGTCCTGTCTTCTATTTGGAGAACACTCACATCATTAGAACAAATGCGCAACACACCCTCCACATGGGCCCCATCCCTACACAGCAGCTCTTGTGCCGATGTCTGCACCGCTTGTTTGGAGCTGGTCTGGAAAGGAAAAAAACACAATCACCCCACTCAAGCCCCTCCGAAGGGGTTTCCCTACGTAGCCCCCCTGCTGAACTATAGTCCCCAGGGCTGTGGCGATTGTGACCTTCCTTTGGCCATTGTTTCCCTCTTTCCCTGCCAGAGGCTTTTTTCCTCCTTTCCAGACCAATTCCAAGCAAGCAGTGCACAAACTTCAGCAGCTCTTGCTACACCCAGGTAGTGGACAGTGGCCCTGGGTAGCAGCGTCTTGTTGATCTTGGTGGGGCGGGGGGATGCAGAGGCTATAACAGCATGCAGGTAGATGGGAAGGGCTTTTTATGCCCCCAGCTTGTTTGTGCAGGAAAGAGCTGGCGCTTGGAAGAGATCAGAGGGTGGGCACCACAGACGTTCCCACCACCACCAAGACCCTCCCCCTGCCATGGTAAGGCACACCCCAAGGTTTGACAGCGAGGCTGGTAAGAAGGAAGAGGAGGAGGTTTGGCACAAATAGCCTCCAACATGTATCCTGGGCAGCATAGCCTCAGGGCATTTCCTGAGCACGGCAGGCAAGCAGGCAGGCAGGCACAGGGGTGCAACTGGCTGGAATTATTTGCTCGTCATGTTTTGCTTCCAAGTTGGTGCAGGAGGCTTTCCAAACCCAAAACGGGGGGGGGGGGGGTCATGTGCGCATGCATGATTATGATTATTATTATTTATTAGATTTGTATGCCGCCCCTCTCCACAGACTCGGGGCGGCTCACAGCAATGATAAAAACAATATACAGTAACAAATCTAATACAGTATTAGTCTGGAGGACAGAAGGAAAAGGGGGGACATGATCGAAATATTTAAATATGTTAAAGGGTTAAATAAGGTTCAGGAGGGAAGTGTTTTTAATAGGAAAGTGAACACAAGAACAAGGAGACACAATCTGAAGTTGGAGGAAAGATCAAAAGCAACATGGGAAAATATTATTTTACTGAAAGAGTAGTAGATCCTTGGAACAAACTTCCAGCAGACATGGTTGGTAAATCCACAGTAACTGAATTTAAACATGCCTGGGATAAACATATATCCATTGTAAGATAAAATACAGGAAATAGTATAAGGGCAGACTAGATGGACCATGAGGTGTTTTTCTGCCGTCAGTCTTCTATGTTTCTATGTTTCTATTAAAGTTTAAAATAACAATTTTACATTAAAAAGCCTAAAAACCCCAGTATATAAAAAAGCATACACACAAACATATCATACAGACAGCTACATAGGCAAGGGGGGATGTCTCAGTTCCCCCAAGCCTGATGGCAGAGGTGGGTTTTAAGAAGTTTATGAAAGGCAAGAAGGGTGTTGTGTGTGCATGCATGGGGGAGGGGGTCATGGCACATGAATGGGGGGCGGGGTGCATTGCATTATGGGTATGGGCACATGTAACCTCCACCATGCTCCTCACGCTTTTGACACATGATGGCAAAAAGATTCGCCATCACTGCTCTAGATTATGATTTTTCACAATGCACTGATGCAGTGACAGATTCGGGCAAAAACAAAAGTTCATTCAGACATTGTCAATTTTCTTCCATTAGATATTTGTCTCTAATCCTAACCTGTTTATGACAGAGGTCTTCAAACTTCGCAACTTTAAGACTTGTGGAGTTCAACTCCCAGAAGTTCTCGGAGAGGGGCAGCATATAAATCCAATAAATAAATAAATGTGTAACTAACTTAACAACTGTAATGTTTAATTTAACTGAGGCGAGAAAGGTCGTAAAATGGGGCAAAATTCACTTAGCAACAGTCTTAGCAATGGAAAATTTGGGCTCAATTGTGGTCATAAGTCAAGAACTATCTATAAGCTAGACAGAAATTGCACTGTTGCTATTAGAGTACCAAATACTATATATCCTCTTTTTTCAATAGTATCCAATAATTTATCTTTAAAACTTTTTGAACTACCCAATAGCTGAGCTCATTTAATGGCAAGCTGTCTGTAACTAAAACTAAAGGTTCACACCAGGCAATGGCACTGTTAAGCATTAGGATTCACTCCACAAGACAATAGGTCAGTTGGAAAAGGAACAGCTGAAGAATTGGTCCTTTTATTGAAATCCCGTGGTCTCTATAATTGCTAATTATAGTTACACTCAAGGCTTATAATCACTTCCACTACATTTAAATATGATTATAATTTATTTTTAAAACAATTTGGGGATACAATTAAGAGCAAAGGCTCTGCTTTTAGAATGCCTCACAATTGTATCCTTTGCAAAACTACAGAAGATATTTGGAGAACAATGGATTTGTCTGTCATTTAAACTGCCATCAGTTTAAAACCAATCTCAGCATCAAAATATAGATGGGGACTTACTATGTCTTTAGACATTTATTCAGAGGAAATTGCTACTCCAAACACTGCCTCTTTTTGTGATTACACAATTTTTCCAATAACCTCCTTCAGCGACAGAGGCGTGGGAATCTTGCGCTACGGTAAAACCGTTTCAAGAGAACAAATTTACCAGTTAAAATACTATAACCAACACATTTTTTGAAAAACAAAGTGGACAGTAGTTTAGAATAGCCTAGGGTTAATATGAGCAGACAGACACAATTCTTGGAAAAGACACATATTGCTGAATTATGACTTTAAAAGATAACGCTGACTCGCTTGATCTGACAGGTCAACGGGTCCCCCTTTTTCTATATGCACAATGTTATTATAGTAGCTATGGCAGCTACTAGAGAACAGCAGTAAAACGTGGAGCAATACTAAACTCTAATATTTCTTTCTCAACATTTTATCTGAAAAGAATGAAGGGAATCAACACCTTTCTTAAAAATTATTCAGTACATTCATTCAGGGTTTTCTAGTTTCTGTCAGTGCAGGCCTCTTAAAGCAGCCGCTCTAAAAGCTTATTAAGGAGATAGGTATGCACTAATTCAAACTTACAACAGATAAAGTGAGTATACTCATTGTACCAGTTCACGATTCCTTAAGGAGGTATGTATTTTTCCAGGCTCCCAAGACAGCTGCAGAATTCTAGGAAAATACCTATTTGAATCAAGGAAGTAAAATACTAGCTTATATGCACACAAAACTATTCAAACTCTTTCCTATTCCCATACCCAGAACTGGGAATAACCTGGCATGTCACATGAATTAATTTTGCAGGCTACGTATGCAGTCATTATTCTTAATAATCTTTTTCTTAATTTCTATCCTTAACTTGATGTGTTTCCTACATATAAAATTATTCTATACAGATCAAACAATTGATCCACATATACTTCCGTTTCATTCAAAATACATCTGTGGTTAACTATGATATGGTAAAATAGAATATGTTTTAAATAAACCAATAATCTAATGAGCAACAAAGGTCATCTGTCTTGCAATTGGCTTTTCTTGCATAATCCAATCTCTTATCAAATATTTGTTCCTTCAGCATTCCCAGTCAAGATAGACATATAAATTACACAGAAAAGAAAGAGGCATCAATTTGTGTAAATTTAAATTCAAAGCAATGGCAGCAACTTAAATTCACTAAATAATACCTTACATATGTCTTGTTTGTCCGGGCTATGCACTGTTTCTGAATATAGAGGGATTTATTTATTTATTTATTTATTATTATTATTATTATTATTATTATTATTATTATTATTATTATTATTATTTATTAGATTTGTATGCCGCCCCTCTCCGCAGACTTGGCGTGGCTCACAACAGAGTTAAAACAATATGTAATAACAAATCTAATATTAAGTCTAAAATAACAATTTTACATTAAAAGCCTAAAAACCCCATTATATAAGAAACATACACACAAGTATACCATACATAAAACTGCATAGGCAAGGGGAGATGTCTCAGTTCCCCCATGCCTGACCACAGAGGTGGGTTTTAAGAAGTTTACGAAAGGCAAGGAGGGTGGGGGCAGTCCTAATCCCTGGGGGGAGTTGGTTCCAGAGGGTCGGGGCCGCCACAGAGAAGGCTCTTCCCCTGAGTCCCGCCAGCCAACATTGTTTAGTCGATGGGACCCGGAGAAGGCAACTCTGTGGGACCTAACCAGCTGCTGGGATTCGTGCGGCAGAAGGCGGTCTCGTAGATATTCTGGTCCGGTGCCATGAAGGGCTTTATAGGTAATGACCAACACTTTGAATTGTGACCGGAAACTGATCGGCAACCAATGTTGACTGCGGAGTGTTGGTGTAACATGGACATACCTAGGGAAGCCCATGATTGCTCTCGCAACTGCATTCTGCACTATCTGGAGTTTCCGAACACTCTTCAAAGGTAGCCCCATGTAGAGAGCATTGCAGTAGTCAAACCTCGAGGTGATGAGGGCATGAGTGACTGTGAGCAGTGACTCCCAGTCCAAGTAGGGCCGCAGCTGGTGCACCAGGCGAACCTGGGCAAACGCCCCCCTCGCCACAGCTGAAAGATGTTTCTCTAATGTGAGCTGTGGATCGAGGAGGACGTCCAAGTTGCGGACGCTCTCCTTCCCCTGGAATGGCTAGCTCCGTGGCTCCCATCATATCTGCCTCTCCCCAGCAAGACCGGGATATTCTGACCCTCTGTCATCCCAGGGATAGGTGCCCCCTCCCCTCCTGCCTCTCCAGCATCAGATGTGCCAAGAATTTCATTCATACCATATCCATTCACCTCATACATACTATAGTCCCACCCACCTACCCCATCCCATCCACCACCACCCTCCCATCCACCCCCATTCATTCCACTCCATTCATTCCAATAGTTAAAAACATCCATCACTAAAAACCCCAATAATTAATTTAAAAATATAGATTAATTAAAACACTAGTTGCTAATTAATTTATTTATTTAATCGAATTTATAAGCCTACAGCATCTACTTGGTACTTTTTAAAGCAGTGGCACCTTTTTCCTGGATTCATAAAGTATCTACTTTAAAAAGTTGTGGGTGGGTACTATATTTACAGTTTTGTATTATCTTCAGTACTTTGTTTAAAACAGAATCCAAATTATCGTGCAGTCCTAATATTTGCACTAAAAGCTAGGCAAGTTATTTTACAGGGCTCTGAACACTCCTCCAGGTCTAGTCAATGAAGCAGAAAGCACTCCCACAACTTTCCAATGCTTTGAAATCCCATCAAATGATTTATACAGGCCTAATTCATACTTTCTTCTATATGGCGATCAGGGCGGTCTTACATATGGTTCACAGGTGGTCTATTTTCCTAGTACAGTACTTAGAGGGCCAAGACTGCCTTTCCCAGATTGCAGCTTTAGCTTCCTTGAACAATGTTAACACACCTTCAGGTCATTCAAGTATCACTGGCTCTGATCCTGGAACCATATCACATGCTTTCTATATTAATATCATATTGAACATAATCATTATTGTTAAAAAAACAGGCAGCATTTAGAGTCTAATTCTCCTTTTTCCATTAGTTTGTAACAAAACATGGGCAATAAGCAAGAAGTTGATTCATTTCCCACCTCTTGTTTTAGCTTTTTTTTGCAAGCATTACTAATATTTTCTCGCAATTCTTCAATAATCTAGACTACTGAAAAGAGTTCTACATAATGAGACTTTTAAAATAAGTTTTACGTCCAACAGATTTTCTACTTATTAATATGAACAGGTTCTGGCCTGCTGATTAAAAAATTAATTCATACCACAATCTACAGGAAAATGCAGTCATTTAATTTTGTGTGTGTGTGTTATTACCAACAACACTTCCCCTTACCATCATACAAGAGACTAGTAAGATTATTTGCAGAACAGGGTACTCTCTCACACTTGCCTTTCTTGTGTATGTAGAGGAGAAACTTCTTGGATTGACCACCCTCTTAAAATCTCAGGCTTGGAATTATATGCACCAGAAACAATACCTATTTGTTTCAGAGTATTTTCAGACTGACAGGCTGTCATGTGCTGAACTACCTGTTCTTTATTTTGTGTACACAACATAAAGTACACTTGGTGCAACTGTTAACTCTACTGTATATAATCTGTGAGAATGTAAACGAAAGAAAACATGGAACTTCCCCAGTATGTCCCAACCACATTTCACATTTCTGCAACATCTCTTTAACCTCAAAATCCAGAGCCAATAAGTTACTGGTATATTCCAATCCTATACAATAGAAACTAGCCCCCGCCCCAAACACACACACTCAGTTTCCATTTCTTTGAAGGATTTTTCAGCACCTGTCACTGCATGAAGAGGTTCAAGGAAAGATAATTAATTTCTTATTGGATTTGGAAGTACTTAAAAGTAGCAAAAGTTTCTACTGCTTTCAAAAACCTACCATAAAGGCAAGGTTCCATCCTTTTGCTTCTCAGTGCAGAAATCCCTAATAGATTCCAATAGATTTCAAAAGCAGCTCTTGGTAGCAGAAATAGCCAGTGAGGATCCTCAGAGTGGTCACTGCTCCTATAAGGTTTCTGTACTGCTGTCAGCTATACAATTTAAAGTTTCTGCACACAGCTATCAAGCAATTTAACCAGGAATATAACTCTGAGTAAACAGGTACAGTATTTTGCTTATGGCATTTGTACAAGCAACAAGCAAGCACTCGCCCTCTAAATAAGTCAGACATTCCTAATATTAAAACTTGATAGGTGTTCTTAACAAGAAATTCACAATGATAGCATCACACATACATTCCAAAAATACTTAAGACATTTTCACAATCATGTGCTTTGTAGTTCTTGTCTTCTTAACTGATGGGAGACTGAAACCCAATAAATATATCCGCAATAAAAAAGAATAGTATGTCCGAGTACTGAAAAGCTCTGCCAAATGGAAAAATGCAAAGAAAAAAATACTGGACTTCATGCTAAGAAGTAATCATTTACACTGTTCAAAAAAATTAAAAAGAACACTTAAACAACACAATATAACTCCAAGTAAATCAAACTGTCCACTTAAGGAAGCAATACTGATTGGCAATCAATTTCACATGCTGTTGTGCACATTCAACTTTGTACAGAACAAAGTATTCAATGAGAATATTTCATTCATTCAGATCTAAGATGTGTTATTTGAGTGGTCCCTTTATTTTTTTGAGCAGTATATATGTACTATTCACAAAATATATATTATTTTTTTAGTTAAATTATCGCTAAGCAATTTATAATAGTTGCATCACAATATTATCCTAAGATATTTGCCTACACTACCCTACCTACTTTCTAGATGTTTCACTATTGTCTCCCCCCTCCCACCCCAAGATTTAAGGGCATGAGAAATAGTTTTGATGAAATTTGCATGATATGATAACTTCTCTCTGAAATGTTTGGGTTTTAATTCCCCAATGAATCAAAAGGAATGTTTCATGCTTCCTTGTTACACCCACATTTGTTTTAGCATTCCATAGTTCTCCCAAAAAACTAACCAAGGAAGATAAACCACAGAAATCTAATACATAATAATAATAGTGCAGGGCTTTGCACTAAATTATCTATATAGTAAGCCAAAAATACTTTTAAGATTTTAATTAGCCCACCTGTTTCCTCCATTACCATGCAAATACATTTTCTGATTTAGAGACTGCAAGAGAGATTTCCCAGTCCTTGCACAACATCACATTAAATCCACATCACTACTAAAGTCTGTTTCCAATATGCATAAGGAAGGAGCAGGCACTATCTTTCAACACTTAGAAGTCCAACAATAAGCTTTTTTTTGTTTAATCAAGTCAAGTTGACTTGCCCTTTTGGGAGCTAAGGTGTATTGTTTTACCCAAGCCAACAGGAATGCTTTGTAAGGAAGGTGAATTACTATTCCACCAGCACAGCATACCATACTCACATTCCTCTCCCCCGAGGGGTTGCTAACTTATCTTTGCTTTCAAGCTGAGCTTTTTCTCCTTTTCCCCAATCTTTTAAATAAATAATAATTATTACTCAATTTCTTCCCATGTTTTCCACAACTCTCAGAAAACCAAACTTTAACTTTAGGAACTAAGTTTCGGGTCTTGGTGTCTTGTAAGTAAGGTGCACAATACAAACTCTCTGCATGTTTATCCAGCGTCTTTTTACTCGGAGGCTCTCTCCCGGTGAAGTTCAGCCAGGCTTGCCATTCCCAGTCAAACCAACGAGACCGTTCCTCGCCCTCCGGAGGGCAACTGGTCCCCGTCTTCATAAGACCCATCATCCCCAGAGCTCCCCTAAGTGAAGCACTGACCTCTCAGCCAGGTAAGTTGTTGAAGGGGGCCCTGAGAGGTGGAGTAACACTGAGCCACTCATACCACCACCACCCCGTTGAACTTTGCTAAACGGTCGCGTCTGGTTCCCTCGGCGACCAAAAAACCTCCCCAAACCAACCTACCTTTGGGCAAAGCAGGCAGGAGAGCGGGTGCTTACCTGGAGAGAGCCACGTCGCTCGGGGCCGCGCAGGTCTGACCGTCCATTTCTCTTTAAGGCGACAGGCAAGCTCCAGGTCGAAGTCCGGCGGAGGCGGGAATGCAAAAAACTACGCCTACTCCCTTTGCAAGGGAGCGAAGGAAACCACCTGGGTCGCTGCCTCCCCGCCTCACCTGCCTGCAGCCGCCGAAAGCTTAGGCTCTGTTGGCGGCGGCGGTGGTTTCCCGCCGCTTCGGCGTCCCTGAAGGGAGACTCCGCATTCTCCTCTTTTTTTTTCTTCTCCCCTCCTCCCTCAACGCTTCCTGAGGCGCTTCTTAGCCCCGGGTTGCCCAGCTGGCGCGGCCGCGCGCGCGCACGCCTCCTCACCCCCACCCCACCGCCCCCAAAGGGCTCTCCTCCTTCCCGGAGCTCAGCGGGAGCCGGGCACAAGGGATGGGAGGTTGCTTTTGGAAACCACACCTTGGAAAACTTCGCCGGGAAGGGGAGGCGGGGAAATCAGGCGACGGGGGGGGGGGGGGAGGAAAAATAATCCCGGCGACGCCGCGCCTCTCCCGGCTGCAAACGCCAGAGGGAAGCCGCGCTTTCCTTGCAGAGCTTTGGAGCGCTCGGCCCGCCTCTTCTTCTGAGGCGTCTGTGTGTGTGTGTGTGTTGGGGACGCGGGAGTAAAAGGCTCCCTGGCTTCTCCCCCCCCCCCACCTCCCCCGGTTGTTTCCCCGGCTGCTTCCCCCGCTTCCCTCTCCTCGGGCTGCCCTTCGCCTAGCCCAGCTCCGAAGCAGCTGTTTCCGCGAGAGGTTGGGAGCTGCGGCTGCCCGTTCCCGCCGCCGGAGGTTGGAGGGAGGAGCGCGCTAACCGGCCTGGGGAGAGAGACACACACAGAGAGAGAGAGAGACTTCAACAGGTGGGGAGGAGAAACGCGGATGGCTTCGGGCATCAGAAGAGGTTAAATCCTGTTGACGTTTCGCCCGGGCCTTTCTAAAATCCGCCCTTGGCGCCCAGGAATCCGTGGTTTTACCGCTTTGGCTCTTTGCTTGGGCTTGGGAAGAATAGAAATAGAATTTAGACTTATACACCGCTTCATAGTGCTTTTACAGCGCTGTCTGTGTGCTTTACAGATTCAGCATATTGCTCCCAACAATCTAGATCCTCATTTTATCCACCTCGGAAGGATGGAAGGCTGAGTCAACCTGGAGCCGGTGGTGAGATTTGAACTGCTGAACTACAGCTAGCAGTTAAGCAAGGCTTGTAATTTCAACGGCAGAATGGTTGCCCATGGGTCAAGAAATGTTACCTGCGTGAAGGTGCCACTGCACACTTTTTACTCTTTTTGGGATGTAGCCTCCCCTCCGCAAATGTGATGTTTTGGGTTTTGTTTTTGTTTGAGTTTTTTTTTTTTTTTTGCTGCGAATCCTTAGGATCCAGTCCACTTGACTGAGTTGGGGGGTATTTTGCTGGAGAGAAAGAAAGCCTAGAAAGAAGTAAACAAGTAACAGTTGGAAGGGACCTTGGAGGTCATCTAGTCCAACCCCCCTGCTCACTCGGGAGACCTGTATGAGGGAGTCAAACTGCCGAACTGCCAACCTTTCAGATTGACAAGTCTTAGCCGGTCAGAAGAAGGATTTTCCAAGTCCCTTTTCAAAGCGACTTTCCGATTCAGGGTTAAACTTTGCTTTTCTGTCCTGTACAATTTTAGTTTTTCAGAATTAGAAAAATCTGCAAGTACATCAGAACAGACTGTCTCTAGAAAAGCAGATGTAGCCTCTCCCCCTATCCTCCCCCTGCCTAGGGTGGCAATGGCGAGTCACTTTTAGAAAATTTTGCCAAGAACATTGCCCGGACTTGTCCACACAGTCGCCAGGAGTCAACACTGACTTGAAGGCATTTCCCCCCCCCCAAAAAAAAAGTAGGGATGGAGTGAAAACTGGTGATTATATTTCAATGGGCACACTAAATACCATGGGGGGAGGGAATCTCTTAAGCCTCTTAAAGATTTAGGGCCTTTCCCTTGCTACTCCTAATCATGGTACTAACATACCCTGGCCACATGGCTTTTTTTTTCTCATGGCCTCTTGACATTGCTGTCAGCTCATCCCCAGCCCTTGAGACAAGCTTAAGTCAGTCATTATCTGTATTTATGCTAAAGTAGTGCTTGGGAACTTACTCTGACCCCCAGAGAGTCCAAAGTCTATGAAGTGCTGGCTCCTGTTTTCCATACTGCCCTGACAAAAACCACCTATGAGAGAGGCAGAATAGGGATCACAGATTTCCTGTTTCCTGCCAAGTGAAAGGTGGATAAAAAGTGTTTCATTTCAGTGGAGGGGGAGCTGTCTGGAAATAGCCCTGTTGACTTCACTATTTCCTTAAACACAACAGGGTTTGTTAAGCCAGCATTTGCAATGACAAAATATCATAAAATAGTCATCAAATTGTAACTTATGTACAGGCAGTCCTTGACTTAAGACAGTTCGTTAGTCACCATTCAAAGTTAAAATGGTAGGGAAAATTGAGACTCATTACCATTTTTCACACTTGCAACCGTTGCAGCATCCCCATAGTTGCATACTTGACATTCTCATGTTTGACAACTGACAACTGAGTTGCAGTGTCCTAGAATCCTAGAATCGCGTGTTCCTCTTTTGTGACCTCCTCTCAAGCCGAGTCAATAGGAAAATCAAATTCATGTAACAACCATGTTACTAATTTAACAACTGCAGTGATTCACTTAACAAATGCATTCGGAAAGGTTGTAAAATGGGGTAAAAGTCACTTAACAAATTTCTCACTTAACGACATAAATTTAGGGCTCAATTGTGGTCATAACTTGAGGACTACTTGTATACACATTTTTTTTAAAAAAAACTGAAAATATTAAAATGCACAGAAGCCTTACTTGTGCATTTTAATATTTTCAGTTATCTAGTATTGGCATAGACCAGTCCCAAGAACTTCTGAAGGCCACTGAATCAGGCTTACAGTTAGTAAATTTTTCAAAAGTATTTGGTGCATCTTACAAGTCATTTTTTAATTATAGGTTATCAAGTCTAACTTAATTATACACATACAACATTTTGCCACAGGGTTGCATTTTATTAAACAAATGAACATGGTTAAAATGATGTTGGATCAGCTTTGCATTTAGTCAGCTGGTGTATGATTTAACAGGACGAGTATCTTATAAGTCAAAATGGTTAATTCTCTGGATGTTGCATAACGCCTTTTAAAAAATTAAAACTCAACCTAATCTCATTTTAAAAGTTCAGTGCATTACTTTTAGAATAAACAAGTCTTTGTTCAAATTATATTTACAGTATGAATTACATAATAAAAGGAAACTGGCAAATAATTATTTTTATTACGCTTGTTGGTATTTCAGCTTGTTCTTTGGTAACAGGCATCTGCACACAGTGGAATTTTCCACGAGGCTGGATAAATCCCTGCATTGTTAAGTGTTCCTTCTTTAAATTGGTGGGGGCGAGGTGGGAGGTTTTCTAGTGTTCCCAACTAAGACATCACTCACCTCCACCGCCACCTTAAATTGGCACTGACCCTGCTGGCTTTAGGAAAGTAGCAATAGCAATAGCATTTTGACTTCATAGCACTCTGAGCGATTTACAAATGTCAGCATCTTGCCCCCAACAATCTGGGTTCTCGTTTTATGGACCTTGGAAGGATGGAGTCAACCTTGAGCCAGTCAGGATCGAACTCCTGGCAGTGGGTAGAGTCAGCCTGCAATATTGCATCCTAACCATGCACAGCTCCTAAATGCCCGAAGGACATGGCTTTGTGACCATACTTCAGCGATCCCCAAACTACGGCCCGTGGGCCGCATGCGGCCCGCTGAGGCCATTTATCCGGTCCGCGGATGAGTGACAGGAGCACAGGTACAGTACATACTTTTATTTTAATTAAATTCTCTCCTTAATGTTCCTTCAAAAGTACAACACCAATTATATTTCTAACTTATTAATCATTATGCCAAAGTGCTTCCTTCTTTCTTTATACATTTTTCTATAAACCAAGAAAACCTTGTATAGCCAATCAGATGTTAACAAAAGAAAATTAAAAACAAAACATAAACATATGAATTTCAGATCCCCCCCCCCTCTAAATAGTATGTTCCCATTTTGTTTTGTTTTTTTAAATAAGGTATGTGCAGTATGCATAAGGATTTGTTCATAGTTTTTTTTTAATAGTCCGGCCCTACAACAGTTCGAGGGACAATGAACTGGCCCCCTGTGTAAAAAGTTTGGGGACCCCTGCCATACTTAGTGGTCTACCAGTGTTGGGGAGCTTAATGCAAGGATGGACTTAATTTCCTTTTAGGAAATTAAGGAGATACTGATTTAAAATACTTTTGCATTGTATCATATACTGTATCTTTTCTTTGTCCCAATTTTAATTTTAAAAAAGTGCTTGAAGGACAATGCTAATTAATTTGTTATGACACCTTTATCCCATGATCTCTATCACAGTAGTAAAGCAGCAGAATTTTAGAAGAACAGAAACTCTTTGTTTTACCTATTGGTGCATTAGAAGTGCATCTGTCAGATTTGCATCTGAGAGCCATAGGTGTTTCAGGCTGGCTCAGAACTGGATTTGATGCCATCTGCTGAATCATTTATAAATTTCAGCTATGTGTGGTTCAGGCATAAAAAAAGATAAAATGCAGAGATTCCATTCAGGAATCTTTCAAAGTTATTTGGAAAGCTAACCATTTTACGTTTGTGAGTAGCTGATATACCAGGGGTGGGCAATTTAATTTTGCCATAGGGCCGCATGAGAAATTGGGATGGTTTTAGAGGGCCAGACTAATATAATTAACTCAGTTCTACCCAATACTGTATATTATTGGGTAGAACTGAGTTAATTATATTATAATTATAATTATAAATTATATTATATTATAAATATTATATATTATATGTTATATATATTATCATATCATATCTTGAACACCCGGTTCTTATCTAGAAAAGTTATATATTATATATTATCATTATATTATAATTATAAATTAAATTGCCCACCCCTGGTATATAGTATGCATATGCTGGTAACAGATGCTAAATGAAAAAAGCTGAAATCATTTGATCATTATCACTTCCCTATAATTCCAAATTATGAAACATTGTGATCCTGGAAAATTCCTTTATCCAATTTTAAGTTAATAATTCATTCAATCCATATAATGCTACCTGATTATTTCATTTTTTTAAAAAAAATCCTAAAGTTGTCTAGTTTTTTCCTACTTCTATTTTTATCTATCAAGGAACTTGTTTGCTTTCCATAAAAGGGGAGATATTCATATTTAATAGTTTTATATTTCCAGAGTAATATCATTTCTCCTTCTTTCCTTCCTTCCTTCCTTCCTTCCTTCCTCCTTCCTTTCCTCCATTCTCAGTCTTCCAATTCTCTCCCTGCTCCCCAACCTGATTTCCCCCCCACTAGGGGTGGGAGAGGCTCTGCCGCGAATTCCCAAAAATGGGTAAGTCAACTTACAGGAAAAGTGGATGGGGCGAGGCGAGAGCTCTGGTGTAGGCAGCGCCATCAGCCGAGCAACAGGCACCACGCGACTGCCGCTTGTGCAGGTGGCGAGCCCATCTGACTCCACTGCGCTGCTTTTGGAAGCGCCGCACAGCATTTTTTTTTTTTGCCAAAAGGGGTGGACTGACCTCCATGGGCCAGTCAGAGACAGAGGGCGGGCCGCATTCGGCCCCCGAGCCACATCTTGCCCAGGTCTGTGATATACTGTATATCCTTCAGCAAACAAGTTGGATTTTTGTGTTGTGGACAATATTATATAACAAACTATTTCGTGGTTTCTTTAGCCACACTTTAGCAATATTTCATGTGTCTTTAAGACAATATTATAGATATTTGAGTGGCATAAGAGCCGTGGTGGTGCAGTGGTTAGAATGCAGTATTGCAGACTAATTTTGCTGTCTGCCACAGGTTCAATTCTGACCAGCTCAAGATTGACTCAGCCTTCCATCCTTCTGAGGTCAGTAAAGTGAGAGCCCAAATTGTTAGGGGTAATATGCTGACCCTGTAAACTGCTTTGAGAGGGCTGTAAAGCACCATGAAGTGGTAAATAAGTCTAAGTGTTATTGCTATTGTTCAAAGTGAATGTAGGTTTGAAAGAAAAGGATGTTTTCCATATTAAATTTGTAGCAGATGCCATACTGCTAATTAAAAGAAAGCCTAACAGTACAGAGAGATAGCATTAGATTAGTTTAATATCCCATACAGTGATGAAATAAATAAATATAATGCAGTTTTCTGGGATATTCCTATGACAAAGGGATTAATTTTTCCTCCCAAGAAGTTGCATTTGCCTCCCAGTTCATTTTAATGAGCATACAACTTTAAGTACATGCCACAGAAAGTATTGTCATGAGTCAATAGCTTTAAAGGCACACTTTTTTATTTTAATCATTCACCCATTCTAATGTAGCTATTTAATTTGGCGTCAAAAATATTTCATGATGATTATGCATCTCTACTTATTACTTCATGCCTCTTACTCAAAATGATTCGCAAAGGAATGGTTGGTGGAAATTAGCAAGCCACACCAAAAATCCATTTCAAATTGCTATCCTGTAATTAATCCTGTTTAGTCAGTGGCAAAGCTCAGCGGGTAGGTAGTTGGTATTCTAAAGAGCAACTGAACCGAAAGTCCACAAGGACTGCTGCCTATTGTGCATTTTAGTCTTTAGAAAGTGAAATGGTCATTTCATGGAATCAAATTTTGTTGATACTATTGGAACCTTTGAGGTGCTATGCAAATGATCTAGCCATGGGATTTACCACCAAACTCATATATCCTTATGGAACTCTGTGCAAGGCAAATTAGTATGACACTGTGATCAAGATAGGCAGCTCTATTGAAGAGCATTTATCAGTCAGCTAATGCTCATAAATTAGCTGACTGATAAATGCTGAAGAAAAATTGAATGTATACTGCTGCTGTGTTAGCAGCATTTTAAACATAAACCTTTTTGAAAATTGCAGTTGTAGAAACAAAGTTATACTGAGCCACAAATCAAAACTCAAGTAGAAATAACGGCATTGCCTCTCTTGTATTCCTTGCTTGTAGGGGGGAAAAACTGGCAAAAAGATTACACAATGCCCAAGTCTATTAGGCAAAGACTAAAATTACACACGGTTTTGTACTTCTTATCTGATTATAATCAGATAAGTAGTCCTAGTCATATAACAAGCCTTCGTGTAGGAAGAGTTTCTGCCATATGGAAATTATTTCTTAAAACATGATTGCTCTGGTAATTAGTTGGCTTCCTCAGTGTTGTGCAGAGGAGTAACTTTCTCCTATGTTCACGTCAGCAAGGGTGGTGGGGAACGGGATCATGATTCGTGATCTAGATCGGGGTGAGGAAACATGGCCCTTTCATGACTTGTGGACTTCAACTCCCAGCATGGCTGGCTCAGGAATTCTGGGAGTTGAAGTCCACAAGTCATAAGAAGGCCATGGTTTCCCGACTCCTTGCTCTAGATGTTGTGCTTCAGTTTACATCATCTATTGCCCATGCTGGCTTTATCTTCCAAATTCTTTAGACCAGGGGTTCCCAGCCTTTTTTTGGCCATGCTCCACCTAAGGATCTCTAAAATCCTGATGGCCAACTCCCAATAGCTGGTTCACATTTATCTATCTATCTATCTATCTATCTATCTATCTATCTATCTATCTATCTATCTATCTATCTATCTATCTATTTGATTTTTATGCCGCCCTTCTCCTTAGACTCAGGGCGGCTTACAACATGTTAGGAATAGCACTTTTTAACAGAACCAGCATATTGCCCCCACAATCCGGGTCCTCATTTAACCCACCTCGGAAGGATGGAAGGCTGAGTCAACCTTGAGCCAGTGATGAGATTTGAACCGCTGACCTACAGATCTACAGTCAGCTTCAGTGGCCTGCAGTACAGGACGCTACCTGCTGCGCTCAATGTTGCTCAATGGTCTCAATGTAGTTTCTTCAGTTTTGAACTACTGTGTTGTATGAGCCCACCCATTTTTATTTCCACTTATTTTTCACCAGGGTTATTCATTAAAATCTTCCTGTTTGCAAATCATATTAGAGGATTATATTTTCTTACTCAGTAGTAAGATACATGATAGATTACAGATTGCTTCATTATCTAAAGATTGCATCTACCGTATAAGACACACCTTAGTTTTAGGGAGGAAAATTGGGGGGAATTCTACCTACCCGGTATTCCTCTGCCTAGCGTCCTTAGTCCTTGGTCAGCTAGTTAGGGCTTAAGCCTTAAAATAACCTTCAGAGAGAGTATCAATGAAAAAAGCCAGTAAGAGCCAGGAAGATGATTAGCGCCTTGTTAGGGATTAAAAAAAAGCTTCAAAAAAACTACATACAGAGTATAAGATACACCCAAATTTTCAGGCTCTTTTAGGGGGCAAAGGTGTGTTTTATACTCTGAAAAATGCTGTATTTTTTTCTTTGAAAAATGGAATAATTTGCTTTTTGTTACATTCTTTCCTTTTCCCAACCAGTGCTTTATGTGCTCTCTCTCATACACACAGTATACATGACAGGAAAATCTGTAAAAAAAGATGTAGTCTTATAGGCACTTATTTGAGAAGAGTTTTACTGAACTAGTGAAATAAGAATTATACTTTGGAATAGGATTATGCTAGACAATGTATCACAATGGAAATTAGCAAAAAAGGAGCAATTAAGAGACCATTCATCACGAATTCTTTAAACCTCAAATAATAGTGAGCAATAATACCTTATTCCTTCTTAAAGATGTAATAATCCAGAAGAGTATCACAATTTACATAGTGCTACAAATGTGTTTTTCTTCAGGTCTCACTTCATAAAATAAAATCATACATAAGCTCAGGAAAAACATCTCAGAGGAAATATAGATGATATAGACATTTAAATAAATAAACAGAATATGGTAATTCCCCAGAAAAGTTAAACTACCCAAAACTATGAAAGTAAATCCAACACAGAACTTTATTTGTTGAGATTCTTAATTGCAATCATACAAAATGGTTATCCCTAAAATAAATAAGTAAATAAATGCCAACATTATTTTTCTCTCCAAAACTATGCAGATGTCTTATTTTTTTAAGTAAAAGTATGACAGGTGTTTCTCCTACAGTGCTGGATCAGAAAGTCTTGCAATCATCCAATCGTCCAAAGCAGCTTATTCATGTTTGTAAATTTAATTTAAAATTTAGTGGTCATCAAATCTATAAAGGGTTAGGGTTAGGGCCAGTTTCTTTATATTTACCGGTAGTAATAAACAGCACTAATTTATTCACTCCCTCTGGCATCTGAATTTTCACTTTTAAATTTTTATTCCAATTCTTACATGAATAAGATAAAAATATTTTGCCATTCCAAGGGAAAGATATATTACACAGCCCACTACATCTTCCTCTATTTTACTATGATACAATAAAGGTGATCTTTAATGAAATAACGGGGGGAAATAAAAATTCCTGACAGTCCTTAGTGTTCTCTGAGCTTGGTTGTTTACTTGCAGATGTTTCATTATCCACTAGGTAACATCAGATTACTTAGTTGAATAATGAAATATCTCCAAGAAAATAACTAAGCTTAGGGAACACCAAGGGTTTCACGTCTTAGCTCTGAGCTATAGATATTCTACTATGTTGGAATATTTTCTTTATATCACTGCAATAACATCGCCAAAAAGGCTTAAAGAATTGTTAACTTAATCCTATGCAGTTTCTGCTCCAGCAATCTCACACTACTAACCAGAGCATACAAAACTTTCGACAAACCAATCCTTGAATACAGCTCATCTGTCTGGAACCCACACTGCATTTCGGACATAAATACTCTAGAAAATGTCCAGAGATACTTTACCAGAAGAGTCCTTCATTCCTCCACTCATAACCGAATACTCTATGAAACTAGACTTACAATCGTAGGTTTAGAAAGCCTAGAACTACGTCTCCTTAAACATGATCTAAGCATAGCCCATAAAATCATATGCTACAATGTCCTTTCTATCAACGACTACTTTATTTATTTATTTATTTATTTATTTATTTATTTATTTATTTATTTATTTATTTATTTATTTATTTATTTATTTATTTATTTATTACTTAGATTTGTATGCCGCCCCTTCAGCTTCAACCGCAACAAGATGGTTGCCCCTTCAGCTTCAACCACAACAAGACACAAGCACACAACAGATACAAACTTAATGTAAACTGCTCCAAACTCGACTGCAGGAAATACGACTTTAGTAACAGAGTAGTAGTGCATGGAACTCTCTACCAGACTCTGTAGTATTATCTCCTAACCCCCAAAACTTTACCCTTAGACTATCCACTGCTCACCTCTCCCGATTCCTAAGAGGTCAGTAAGGGGCGGGCATAAGTGCACCAGAGTGCCTTCTGTCCCCTGCTCTAATGTTTCTTTTTATTTTTTACTAGTAGCATATTATTATATCTTTACATACTTCCAATATGTACTTGACAAAACAAACAAACAAACAAATAAACTCATGGACATTTCTTGGCCACAGTACAGAGATGATTTGTTACTTCTTCTGGGATATTTCTAACATTCCAGTTTAGTCCTGGAATTCCCTGAAGATTCTACCCTTATCCAAGCAAAGAGAAGGGAATTAAGGTCCTACCACCTGCTGAATTAAGGTCCTGCCACCTGTTGAAACTTGAGAAAACAAATACCCTTGCTAATCTGGACATTATTCTTCCTGCTATTACATTGAATTATGTTTCTGTTATTAGATAATATGCAGTAATAAAGATAATTATTGAATTATTAACTAGTATACATGCAAGATGCTATTGGCAGCAATATGCTTTCTTACTGCTGTCTACATCTATTAAGCTTCCTAATAAACAGAAAGCAGCAGGTGAAGGTAAGCAGAATCACATCAGATACCTGTACAATTAGCACAGGGGCTCCCCAAGCAGTGCGCTCTCTCCATTTGTTTTTTTTTCTCTATATACCAATGACTGTATCTTTAACAATCCATCTGTTAAACTACTGAAATTCGCAGATTTCACAACAGTGATAGGTCTCATTCGAGATAATGATGAATCCACATACAAACGGAGGTTGAAAAACTAACCTTGTGGTGCGACCGGAATAATTTGGAACTGAACACACTCAAAACCATAAAAATGGTGCTAGACTTTAGGAGAAACCCGCCCAGACTTTCACCTCTTACAATTCTAGACAACATAGTATCAGTAGAGACCTTCACATTTCTAGGTTCTACCATATTGCAAGATATAAAATGGACACTTAACATTAAAAAGTCATCCAAAAAGCATAACAAAGAATGTTATTAGGAATTTGAACCCCAATTCTTCTGGATGCCACCAGGTTGATCTGGCAACTTCCCAGTCAAAGCATTTACTACATTCCCAGCTTTACCTTGCAAATTGTTAAAAATATAGGAAGAGGTTTTTTAGAATATCTTTTGGCAGGCAGAGAATATAAAGCTGCAATCCCAATTTTAGAAGTTGCCAAGTGACTTTGGTTTTCTCATTCCAATCATTACCACAATAAAATAGTTTAAATGGTTGCATTAGGACTGTCAGAATCCAGCCTTAAAAGCTCTCACCTTAGGAAGCCCTGATAGGTGATGCAGGGTCAGTAAGACGCAGCTGAAAAGTTTGTTTTTTCACTTGAACTTTTTCGAAGAGACAGAGAATATCCACTAAACAAACAAACACAAGTGGATTAATTCAACCGCCAACTGATTTCACAAGAATTGGTTACATAACAAATCAATGCTCAACATTTGGGTCAAAGGCCTTTCCCCCCTCCAAAATGAATTGGTCTTTTTTTTTTTGGCAGGGACAGCTATTTTAAAAAATTGGCTGCTGAAATAACTAGCGGACTTTGCATAATTAATGATGAGGAAATGAGAAAAAAATCAAATAATCTTAATGCAATATATAACAGCTGTAAAACCATAACCTATGCCAATCCTGCCCTTTGCTTATTTAATGAATGCATTGGCAGTGTTTTCCTCTCTGGGAATACAGGCATTCTCCCTGAAGTATATTCCAGTCATGGGAACAGAACATGCAGCTTTGTGTCCCTAGCAAATCTGTTCATAGCAAGCAGCTCTTCAAGAGGAATCAAGTATATTTTCAACTCAATGTTACTTTGATGGGAATCTTAAGACGATCAGCTGCTCTGGTCAAAAGCTATTTTATGGATCTACTTAGAGATTCAATATTTTTTCTTTCCTGACTTGAGGAGACTGGTGCATCAGTGCAGCATGTTGCTTAATGTTTTGCCTAACAACAGAATGCTAAAATGACCTTCTCCCATAGAGGAAAATCTTGGAATCTTGACCAAAGTTGACCAAATGTCTGAGACTGTGTTGTCCTCTTTTCCATCCACAATAACCAGGGGTGGGCAGCAGGCTGGACGGGGTGGAATACAGTTCCACCGGCGGAAATGAAGCTGCATGCTAAGCTCCAGCTGACTGGTGGCAGTCACTTCCTGGATTACCAGTCTCGACTCAGCTCTATATTTTTCACTTCCTGTTGCTGCTGCGCACATCTTGTTTTTTTCCCTCTTTCCTCCTTCCTGGCCTCGGACGAACTTCCTTCTCTCCTGCCCGGCTCCCCTCCAGCCTCATGTGGCCACCTCCTGAGGCCAGGAAGGAGGAAAGAGGAAAAAAGCGAGGAGCACACAGCAGCAGCAGCAGGGGAAAAAAGGAGAGTCGAGCCAAGTTGTGCCAAAGCAGTCTAGGCTGCGGTCTTTTCCCCCTGGCGAAGCCCTCACTCCGCCTGCAGCTGAGATGAAAAGGCATTGTGCAGCAATAATAACCTTGTGACTCTCCCTCAGCTTTCCAATATTTTTAAATTCCCCCTCCCGTCCTTCTCCTCGGAAAGCAGCAGGGAGACCAGCAGCGGCACTAGTTGCAGGGGGGCCTTTTCCACCCCCCCCTTTTCTCAACAGCTGATTGGTATCCGTTCACCTAGCTACCCAGCCTGAGGCGGGGGGCGATCCAGGAAGTAGTGCGCAGGAAACGCGAAACAAATTGTCACCCCAGCGAGGTTGTAAGGTAAAAACTTAACAGTTCACTTGAATTATGATAATTCAAGCCACTCCCACCTGGTCAAATGGCTGGCAAGCCACTCCTACTTAGTCACATGACCACCAAGCCACACCCACAAAATAAGCCACACCCACAACGTGGCAGTAACAATTTTGGCTACTTCCAACATGCACGAGTGAACCGGAAGCATTTCACCCCGTCAAGGGCCTTGATGCCATGCCACATCTAAAACTGGCTTATTTGGTTCTTGTTTATATCATTCGGTTGCTTCAGACTCTTTGTGGGATCTGATGGAGAACAATTCAACAAGACTGTATAATCTTCATAAATTTGGGGCTTTAGGGGCATTGGTGAAAATGTCTAACCATATCCTGCATCTTCTATTGCCTTCAGGTTTTTTTTACCAAGTTTTTTCAAAAGGCTCAGACTGTTGTATTGTGTTTCCAGTATAACATGTAGGGGCTCTAGTAAACTAAAGCAGCAAATTCTTGATCTAACTAGTCCTGCTATTTTCCGCTCCTCTGACTCTTGATTGAGAAAAGTTCCAAAACCCTTTTAAACATTCACCCTACTTGGACAGCTGCTGGATCTTTGGAGTCTTGGTGGGTTCCAACAAGAGGAATCCTTTCCTCGGAGCTTGCTTGTTTTTATTTTAACATTTCCCTATACTATTCACACCTCATCTCAGCATCAGGTACCATTATTTTAATTGTTGGAGTTTGTACACGTTGTATTAGGCTATCATTTACAGGATAAGCAAAGTGTCTCCTTTCACATAGAATATATACTGTGGTTAATGCAATGCTTCTCAAATAGTGGGGCGTGCCCTCCTGGAGGGTTACGGAGGGAAGCCAGGGGATACATGTGACCTCGGGGAACATACATGGTCCCTCTTGATCGTTTCCCCCGGATGGGGAGTGTTTTCCCAGTTGCACACTGCTCCAAGCCCAGAATAGAAGGTGGGCCGGCAGGGCAGGGAGGCTGCATGGGTTCTTGTTGTTCTGGGCAGGTGCTGTGGTAACCATGAATGGCATGGCAAACCTGCTGCTGGACAAGGAGGATCATCCTCTGCAGCTGGACGAAAGCTTCGAATGGCACCCTAAAGCCTCCTTCCATACCATTTGGTATGAGTACCTGGCAGAGGTGGCACTTGTGGGCCAAGTCAGTGACCCCAAAACATTGGCTTGATTAAACTGGCCTGGCCCTGTGTCAAAATACTAAAATTCCATTGGGGCCCAGATAAGACAGTTGGGGGAGGGGACAAAATGTTTACTTCTTCCTGGGGGCGTGGGGTGTAACAGAAAATAATTGAGAAGCACTCCACTAATGGAATATAACATCTCTCAGCTCTATCCAATTGCTCCAATTCAACTCTGAATTAAAGGATTGCAAGGTCATAAGAAAGGAGTTTAATGGAATAAATATGTTAATCCAAGCAAACCATAGTATGGCTTATTGTAAACCAACCAACATCGTCATTTGGTGCATACAACAGGAAATTAAAATGTATGCCCATACATCCTTACAGAAGCAAAGCTATTGATTATTTGAGAATCCAGTTGTATCTCCAGAACCAGAATAGCCCAGTAATACTAAGGAAGACCAATGCATTTCAAGACACTAAGGAAATCATCTCCACACAATCAGATTGAAATATGTGTTATCTATGGTAAGGGTATTTAAACTGTAGGTAACAATTGCCTACCCTCTGTTAAGACATATACAATGTCCTGCTCAATCTCTTTGAGGTTTGCTTTAGATTCTCCCCCTCCAGGGTGGTCAGCATTGTTATCACATAAATCATTCTCAACTTCAGGCTTGTTGAAGAAAGACCTCAACCTGAAGAATTTCATCCAAGGAACTTCAGTAAAGAGACTGAAGAACTTGAGTCCCCCATAGTCATAAATCAGCTGAAACCAATTTGCTTGTAATCCTTTCTTTACTCATAATATCCAGGATCCGGTGTTTCTTACCACTGTTTCCACTCCATGCTTTACCCTCAAGTTATATGAAGCCAGAATAAGATCTGTAGTAAACAGTGTTATTTGAGGAATTACTGTGACCCATGTTGCACTGTCTGTGACAATAACTGTTACTAACATTAACCACTTTTGTTTCTATATTCTTTTAGGAATATGACCCTTGATATAGAATTGAAAGGCCTTTGGCCCCCAAAAATGTTGTGTATCCCACGGCTTCAGCGCTGCTGAGTTAATCTTTACCATATGAGCAAGATTCTTGACTAGGATTTGCCTGGCATAGTTACATATTTGTCGCAGATCTGGGTGAGAGCTCTAGGTTAGAAGGCATCTTCATTGTATCTGATTGATCGATGGGGTCTTTCCATACCAGATCAGAATGTTGGCAGATGGAGGCAATTCTTGTTTGGATTTATAAATAATCTCATATGACATGCCAATCTAAGCTTTAACTGCCCATGGAAACAATTCCAAACTACAGAAAGATTTTTAAAAATGGAGTCCACATTGATCTTTGTTATACACAGTGATGGGCTCCTATGAGTACAGTCAGGTACGCAGAACCGGTAGAAAAATTTTGCTCAGTACCAATTTTAAAAAATTTCTTTTTTCCCCCCTTCTGGACTCTGGGTATGTTTTTCCTATTGCAGTAAATGAGGTTGAATGTATATAATTTTAGAAGAGCTGTGTGTGCATGTGTGTGTGTATACATACACATACAGTTTATATAGTAAATGTATATTTTTGTGTGCCTGTGTGTAATATATATGTACATATATGGCATATATACATAGAATTAAATATTATATTTTGGATGTTCAGTAATAGTAAATAAATAGGGAAATTGTATCTCTTTGAGGCGAGGAAAGGCCAGGCACCCTAACCCTAATCCAAACCCTTGACATGAGTGATGTCAAGTTGGCCAACTTTAAGCCAGTCACATGACCTTTAAGCCACCCCAGTCACATGATCGTCAAGCCACTCCCACCTGGTCACATGTTCAGCAAACCACACCCACAAAATAAGCCACGCCCACAGTGTGGTAGTAAAAATTTTTGCAGTCCTTCACTGGTTATGCATGATGTATAGTAGGGAGGCACAACATTCATGATTCGACTTAATCATTTCCTGGCCTTCAGTATTATTGATCATGGAATCCTGGATTGGGTCAAAGGCACTGTGTTGGGGGGAAGATCAAGCCATAGGGCCCTCCATTGTGAAGTATCATATTGTCCAATGTTTTATCATGTAGTTTTTACATAAAGTCAAGGAAATGAGATCATCTGCCAATATAGACAATTATCCATAACATTCTGTTGATTCGCAGTCTGACATCTCCAATGCAGGGAAAACAGAGATGCGCTGAAGGCTTTGCCCTACTGTCTGGAAGTTATTATGATCTGGAAAGGGATAAGCAGGCTTAGATTTAAATGCATCAAGGTCAGACTGTCTAGCTAGGGGGTGGGGGGAATGTGCTAATGAGATAATAAATTGACTAGTCAAGCTACTCTTTCCATGCTACCCAAAACCTGCTGCCTCAATCAAACTAATGGCAGAAATGTATCATTGATGGGAGGGGGAAAAAACCCTACTAATAGACTTTGATGATGAAATGCAGTCTAGATTTTACAAGCTATATATTTACCTCTGCCATAAAGTATAGTTTATAAAACTATAGTAGGAGAATACCTTCAGTGTGTTAAGCACAATCAAATTAACTATATCAAGGTTTAGTATCATGCAATTTCAGAGATTTGTCCTCTGTTCAATCACAAACAATGTATGTGATCCAACAAATTGAAGCTGGCTATGGAAAACATTTGATATATTATTGATTAGTGATTACTTGGCCATAGCCATGTTGTTATTTAAAACGTTATCAGGAATATAATTTAACTGGAAACAGCGATACATTCTCTCATAATCTGCCATCAAAATACCTGTGAACTATACTTTGCTAAATGAAACACGTCTGTATGTGTTTTCTCAACTGATGGTAAAGTGTAGTTCCAAAATGGGTGTATGCTCAGAGACAAGGTTATTCAAAGAGATAGGCAATGATAATTAAGCATTGTCCTTTAAATGCAGAGGAGTATGAAATACACCTAGAAAAATAATCGCTTAGTGTGGTCCTCAAGTATTATTGATGAGATTTGTAAAAGAAAATCTTTAGGAATTATACTCTGACATTTATTAGTGCTCGGTTTTAATAAGTGAGTCATCGGTGGTTTGTTTATTTGTTTGTTGTTGAGCAGTTGCCAAGACTCCAGTAATTAATGTTAACCTTAAGAGAATAAAGATATCTGTGTGTATGTGTGTGTGTGTGTGTGTGTGTGTGTGTCTCTCTCTCCCTCCCTCCCCCTCCCCTCTCTCTCTTGTAGGTGGAATGTAGCACTATGACACTCCTACTATTTGCTGAATTATACATGCAAGACTTAACAAATCGCTGATTCATTCTTTCTCCTTCTCCTCCCTTCTTACCACATGCATTTATGAAATATTGGAGATTGCTAGTGAATAGTTTAAAAGACAGTACAGCTAGCCCTCGACTTACATCCACAATTAAGCCCAGGAAATTAAGTGTGAATTTGTTAAGTGAGTTTTGCCCCATTTTTACGTCATTTCTTGCCACTGTTGTTAAGTGAATCACTGCAGTTGATAAATTAGTAATCTGGCTGTTAGGTGAATTTGGCTTCCCCGTTGACGTTGCTTGCCAGAAAGTTGCAAAAAGTGATCATGTGACCCAGGGGATGCTGCAATGGTCATAAGTATGAACCATTTGCCAAGCATCTGAATTTTGATTGCAAGTTCTTGGGGATGCTGCAAAGGTTGTGAAAAACGCCCATCAGTCACATTTTTCAGTGCCATCACTGAACAGTCACTAAATGAAAGAGATTATCTGTACATGGCTCTAGTAGAATTCAACCAATGTTGAAGTTTATGGGAAATATTACAAGACATTAGCTAATTTTACCTAAACTATCTTTCCCCAGTAAGAAAGGGAAACAGTACCAGTATATTTTTTCCCAATGCACTGTGTTTACTAATATGTAATTGCCTGGTGATGTACAGTATATCACATATTCTATATGCCATGCAGTTCTACAGAGCTATCAATGGACATCGCTGCAAGATGGAGTAGGCAGGAAAGTTTGTTTTAGAGATTTCAGTTTATGCAACATATGAAAAATTCCTGCATGAACGCTTCTAAGGAGATTTGACAAGGAACTATTCTCAAAATATGACATGATTCTCAAAACAAGAGATAGTGTACTCAGATGGAAAAATACCAAGAGACATGAGAATAGTAACAAGGTGTGACTAGCCAAATCTTGTCAGAAATTATAAAAGCATTTTGGACTCATTCCATAGACGAAGGTGTCATGCAACATGAGTTTCCTTCTAAAAATCTTCTGGAATTTAAACACCTTGGCAGCTACTGGGTGATTGGATGTCGATGTGTGTAGTTAAGTGCTGAGTTCAGAAAGTGAGCAATGGCATTTGCCAATCCACATTTGTTTCTCGTTGTCCTGAGTTTCCAGATAAATAAAAACAAGTAACATTGAAAGTATTATAAAGACCTTTTCACAATATTTCAAGTTGATACTGTCAGCTATCATATATAAGACTTGTTAGAACAGGTTTTTAACCATGGTTTGATGAATAATCCACGGTTGGCTGGACTCAACCATAAAGTATGGATTCATGCAAAAAACAAAGCCAAAATTACATAAATTACATTGAGTCATTTGTTCTATGTTTATGTGTAAAGTCCCAAATACAAGAACTTGGTCTCTGGTTCATTATTTTAATAAGTTGTTTTTTAGTTATAAGCTGTTTGGAATAATTTAAATAAATAAGTAAATAAACTTAGAAAATGATGCAGTGTAAATATAAGCAAACAGAACAAATTCAAATAATCAAGATGGAAAAGTAAATTCTATCAAAGGGATCAATTTTATTTTAGCCTTCCATCTTTGAGAGAGAAGCTTCGGTCTTTTGGATGCTGGAGAATTAAAAACTCCAACAGCCCAACAAGCATGGCTAATGATGGAAGCATGCTAGATTCTGCAATTAAATCTGACTCTATCTGGAGGCTCAGAAATTCCAAACTGAGAAGCTTATTAGAAGATTTGCAGAGAGGAGACTAGATAGATCTCCATACAAGACAATAATGGTGACTCATCAAACTCTTCTTTATCTTGGTAGCATGAAATCTCTAGAAATGATACGTTCAACAGTAATATTTTGCTTGGAAAAGATTAATCACTCCCAAATTAAGACCCAAGGCAGTCTTGGATCTCTGCCAGGGGATCGAAACAGAACCACAAGTAAGTTGACAGTAGAGCAGCTCTTTCAAAGATACCAAGTCAGAAGAAAACTTTGAACATTCCCATACTTTCGTGGATGGGCCATATAGATGGTGAAGTGAGCATTCCAGAAGGACTAAGGTGGCAGCAAAACCTTTATCCCAGCAACTTTGACCTCAAAAAACATCATCTCTATCCCAGTAATTAAACACTATGAAATGCCCAGGAATCAATGTATCCTAATATCCCCCATGGTGCCCACCATGATCTTTGATTTTTAAAAAAAGTTCTATTTAGTTTTTTTAAAAAAGGAAAGAGCAAGTTGTCACACTGATTAGAAGCAATGCCTCTAATAAAGCTGAAATAAATATCTTTGGCTCCTAAGGTTCAACAGGTGTGGCAGAGTGCTAATTCACCTGTTGCTAAAGGAGTGTTTGATAACAAGGGTAACATGCTCATTTTGGGAGTGTGCATACCACATGTTTTCAAAATTCCAAAAATGTCTTCATCTCCCTAGCTCTCTATTTTTATGTTTATTTATAGTGAAGGAGAATTATTTGTAGCATTTCGTGCATGCCTCCATGAAAGGTGTCCTCACTGTTCAAAAGGAAACCAGAAGATGATTGTGCAAGAGTTTGAAATATCACTGTCTAGCCTCCATAGCTAAAATATTCCATATTGAAGTTTCCTTTTATAAACACTTTTGTAAATTCACCTTAGGGATGGTGAATTGAATACTAAAGTGTGTATAGAGCCAAATTCAAAGGCTTAGTGCTTGCTGTATATGTATATTATCCACACTGCGAGTCACAAATCCTGCTTCCTTATGATGTTTTGCAATCTTGTACACGCAGCATAAAATAAGAGTCACAAATTGCACCAGCCAATTTTTTTTTTAATAAGGCACAATTTATTTTATTTATTTATTTATCAGATTTGTATGCCGCCCCTCTCCGTAGACTCAGGGTGGCTAACAACAATAATAATACATTGTAAACAAATCTAATATTTAAGTTAATTTAAAAACCCCAATTTAAGAAACCAATCATACATACAGACATACCATGCCTAAATTTTATAAGCCTAGGGGGAAGGGAAAGTCTCAATTCCCCCATGCCTGACAACAGAGGTGGGTTTTAAGGAGCTTACGAAAGGCAAGGAGGGTGGGGGCAACTCTGATATCTGGGGGGATTTGGTTCCAAAGGGTCGGGGCCGCCACAGAGAAGGCTCTTCCCCTGGGTCCCACCAGATGACATTGTTTAGTTGACGGGACCTGGAGAAGGCCAACTCTGTGAGACCTAACTGGTCGCTGGGATTCATGCGGAAGAAGGTGGTCCCAGAGATATTCTGGTCCGATGCCATGAATTGTGGCCAGAAACTGATCGGCAACCAATGCAGACTGCGGAGTGTTGGTGTAACATGGGCATATTTAGGAAAGCCCATGATAGCTCCTGCAGCTGCATTCTGCATGATCTGAAGTTTCTGAACACTTTTCAAAGGTAGCCCGATGTAGAGAGCATTACAGTAGTCGAGCCTCGAGGTGATGAGGGCATGAGTGACTGTGAGCAGTGACTCCCAGTCCAAATAGGGCCGCAACTGGTACACCAGGCGAACCTGGGCAAACCCCCCCCCTCGCCACAGCTGAAAGATGGTTCTGTAATGTGAGCTGTGGATCGAGGAGGACGCCCAAGTTGCGGACCCTCTCTGAGGAGTTTAGTGATTCCCCCCCCCCCAGGATAATGGATGGACAGATGGGATTGTCCTTGGGAGGCAAAACCCACAGCCACTCCGTCTTATCAGGGTTGAGTTTGAGTCTGTTGACACCCATCCAGACCCCAACAGCCTCCAGGCACCGGCACATCACATCCACTGCTTCGCTGACTGGACAAGGCCCTGGTTTATACATAACATGAAGTAATAAACCATGGTTTATAAACCACAGCAGCAGACATGTCACACAATACCTATATACATAATGGCATAGGGTGATATATGAATTCAAACAATAGGTATACACTGTTCCGACATATTAGATTTTTTAATACTAAGATTGGTTCTCAATACAGAATTATCAGAAGTATCTAAACTTGATCCAGGCACACAATCTACAAGGAAAGAAACTTTTCTGGCACAGTCTTGAGGAAGACGTTCAAGTTGAAGAAATTGTCTTGTTTAACAGAGTCCATATTGACAGAAGTTGCTTAAGGCAATAAACAGCTTCCAACAGAAACCTAGGCTCTGAAAGAAATCCAGTGTTGTATTTATTTATTTATACAATTATTTATAGACTGCCTGGTTCCACTCAAGACTCAAAGTTTACAGTCAAGAGAACAACAAGACAATAAAAGCAATGCAGCATCCAACTCAACACATCCTTTGTACCATGAGCTTCCATACATCCTGTAGAAAGTGGTAGATCATAACTAGGGACACACTCATTTATGGAAAGCAGAAGCACCAGAGAGGGCTACAAAAAATCCAAAGGACTGGCAGAGTATCTTGAAGTCATCTATCATCAGATCTTTGAAACCCAAATGGGATAATCCTATTGAAAACTCACTGACTTCTAGGTGGGTGCAGTCAATAGGGATCCAATAATGTTCTTTTCTTACAAGCAGATTCTGTGAAAATCTAGCAGGGTTTCTTTCTGTCACATTTTATATCCCTCCCATATCAACTTGGGGTCAGTGTTCCCTCTAATTTTTTTTTTGGGGTGGGCAGAAAAGTATAGTGTCTGAGCGGCAGTCCCTTTGGGACTGGGCGGCACAGAAATAATAAATAAATAAACAAACAAACAAACAAACAAATAAAAAACCCACCCTGTTTTGCCTCAGATAATTTCAAAATAAAATACTGTATTGTGTGTCTATAACAGTGAGCTCATAATAGGGCAACTCTATCATTATCAAAATGCCACTTAAATAGTTGAGCTAGTTTCAAACTAGATTTTGATAAAAGAGATAAAAGAGATATAATAGATAGATGATGGATAGAAGAGATAGAAGAGAAGATATATGAGATATAGTAGAGACTATAGAACGGGATGGTAAGCACTCTGGTGCACTTATGTACGCCCCTTACTGACCTCTTAGGAATCTGGTGAGATCAACTATAGATAGTCTAAGGGTAAAGTGTTTGGGGTTAGGTGATGATACTACGGAGTCTGGTAGCGAGTTCCACGCTTCGACAACTCGATTGGTAAAGTCATATTTTTTACAGTCAAGTTTGGCGCGGTTAATATTAAGCTTGAATCTGTTGTGTGCTCTTGTGTTGTTGCGGTTGAAGCTGAAGTAATCATTAACAGGCAGGGCGTTGCAGGATTTAAACATGTGGGCAATACTTAGATTGTGTTTGAGGCGTCGTAGTTCTAAGGTTTCAAGATCCAGGATTGTGGTAAATAAAGCTCTCCTCATCCGGGATCTGATCCTGGATGAGGAGGCCGACCTGGCTTGTATTACTGAAACCTGGCTGGGCCCGGAGGGAGGTGTCCCTCTCTCTGAAATTTGCCCAGCCAGGTTTCAGATATGGCATCAACCTCGACCCCAGGGAAGGGGGGGGAGGAGTGGCTATTATAGCCAGGGAGAGCCTTTGCCTGCGTAGACTCATTGCTCCGGAAATTGCAGGTTGCGAGTCTCTCTTGCTGAAGTTGGACTTAGGGGTTCAGGTGGGCTTATTTCTCACGTACCTGCCTCCCAGCTGCGTGTCAAAAGCCCTGCCTGTGCTACTCGAGGAGGTAGCCGGGTTGGCGGTGGAGTTCCCCGGACTCATTGTCCTGGGGGACTTCAACCTGCCGTCACTCGGCGAAACCTCTGGGCTGGCACAGGAGTTCATGGCCACCATGACAGCCATGGACCTGACTCAAGTAGTACAGGGTCCGACTCACGAGGGAGGGAACGCACCTGACATGGTATTCCTTTCCGAGCAATTGAGCAATGGTCCGAGACTAAGGGGCTTAGAAGCGTTGCCTTTGTCATGGTCAGACCATTTTCTGCTACGGCTTGACTTCCTGGCTCCAATCCTTCCCCGCAGGGAGGCGGAACCAATGAAGATGTTCCGCCCCAGACGCCTGATGGACCCAGAGGGCTTTCAGACGGCGCTTGGGGTTATTCCAGAGGCACTCATCCACAGTTCAGCGGAGTCCCTTGCTGAGGCCTGGAACAGGGCTGCGGCAGGGACTCTTGACCGGATTGCGCCTTTGCGACCTCTCCGCGGCGCTAGACCCCATAGAGCCCCATGGTTCAACGAGGAGCTCCGGGTGTTGAAACGCCAAAAGAGACGTCTAGAGAAGCGATGGAGGAAGAGTAGGTCCGAATCTGATCGAACACTTGTAAGAGCTTTTATTAAGACTTACAAAGTGGCGCTCAAGGCGGCAAGATGCGCGTACCATGCTGCCTTGATTGCATCAGCGGAATCCCGCCCGGCTGCTCTGTTTAGGGTGACCTGCTCCCTTCTTAATCAGGGGGGAGTTGGGGAGCCCTTGCAGAGTAGTGCCGAGGAGTTTAACACGTTTTTTGCTGATAAAGTCGCTCAGATCCGGGCCGACCTCGACTCCAATTGTAAAACAGAGTCGACTGACAACGAGTCAGTTGAGGTGACTGGGGCATGTACTTGTCCACCTGTCTGGGAAGAGTTTGATCTGGTGACACCTGATGAAGTGGACAAGGCCATCGGAGCTGTGAGTTCTGCCACCTGCTTACTGCCACCTGTCCCTCCTGGTTGGTCTCGGCCAGCAGGGAGGTGACACGGAGCTGGGCCCAGGAGATTACCAACGCTTCCTTGGGGAGGGGAGTTTTTCCATCACTCTATAAAGAAGCACTTGTGCGCCCCCTCCTCAAGAAGCCCTCCCTGGACCCAGCCGTACTTAACAACTATCGTCCAGTCTCCAACCTTCCCTTTATGGGGAAGGTTGTCGAGAAGGTGGTGGCACTCCAGCTCCAGCGGTCCTTGGAAGAAGCTGATTATCTAGGTCCCCAGCAGTCGGGTTTCAGGCCCGGTTACAGCACGGAAACCGCTTTGGTCGCGTTGATGGATGATCTCTGGCGGGCCCGGGACAGGGGTTTATCCTCTGTCCTGGTGCTCCTCGATCTCTCAGCGGCTTTCGATACCATCGACCATGGTATCCTTCTGCACCGGCTGGAGGGGTTGGGAGTGGGAGGCACTGTTCTTCAGTGGTTCTCCTCCTACCTCTCTGGCCGGTCGCAGTCGGTGTTAGTGGGGGGTCAGAGGTCGGCTCCGAGGTCTCTCCCTTGTGGGGTGCCTCAGGGGTCGGTCCTCTCCCCCTTGCTATTTAACATCTACATGAAACCGCTGGGTGAGATCATCCAAGGACATGGGGTGAGGTATCATCAATATGCCGATGATACCCAGCTTTACATCTCCACCCCATGCCCAGTCAACGAAGCGGTGGAAGTGATGTGCCGGTGCCTGGAGGCTGTTGGGGCCTGGATGGGTGTCAACAGACTCAAACTCAACCCGGATAAGACGGAGTGGCTGTGGGTTTTGCCTCCCAAGGACAATTCAATCTGTCCGTCCATTACCCTGGGCGGGGGAATTATTGACCCCCTCAGAGAGGGTCCACAACTTGGGCGTCCTCCTCGATCCACAGCTCACATTAGAAAACCATCTCTCAGCTGTGGTGAGGGGGGCGTTTGCCCAGGTTCGCCTGGTGCACCAGTTGCGGCCCTATCTGGACCGGGACTCATTGCTCACAGTCACTCATACCCTCATCACCTCGAGGTTCGACTACTGTAATGCTCTCTACATGGGGCTACCTTTGAAAAGTGTTCGGAAACTTCAGATCGTGCAGAATGCAGCTGCGAGAGCAGTCATGGGCTTACCTAGGTACGCCCATGTTTCACCATCACTCCGCAGTCTGCATTGGCTGCCGATCAATTTCCGGTCACAATTCAAAGTGTTGGTTATGACCTTTAAAGCCCTTCATGGCATCGGACCAGAATATATCCGAGACCGCCTCCTGCCGCACGAATCCCAGCGACCGATTAGGTCCCACAGAGTTGGCCTTCTCCGGGTCCCGTCAACTAAACAATGCCGGTTGGCGGGTCCCAGGGGAAGAGCCTTCTCTGCGGCGGCGGCGGCTCTCTGGAACCAACTCCCCCCGGAGATTAGAACTGCCCCTACTCTTCCTGCCTTCCGAAAACTGCTTAAGACTCACCTTTGCCGTCAGGCATGGGGAAACTAAACATCTCCCCTGGGCATGTTAATTTATACATGGTATGCTTGTGTGTGTGTTTGCTATTACATGGGGTTTTTCTTAAATCGTTAAATATTTTAATTAATTGGATTGTTGTGACTGTTTTCTACTTGTTGTGAGCCGCCCCGAGTCTTCGGAGAGGGGCGGCATACAAGTCCAACTAATAAATAAATAAATAAATAAATAAATAAATAAAATTGTAAGTCTTGATTCGTAGGGTTTCGTGTGGAGGAGTTAAGGACTCTGATGGTGAAGTATTTTTGGGCCATAAATACCACAAAGTATTTATATATACCGTAAAGTATTTTTAATGACCATTCAGAGTAATAACAGCACTGAAAAATGTGACTTGCAACTGGTCTTCATACTTAACAACCATTGCAGCATCCAAACGGTCGTGTGAGCAAAATTCAGGCTCACAATTGGCAAATAGCTTGTATTTGTTGCAGGTTGCTGAATCCTGTGAGTGATGTGATCATCATTTACAACTTTCCTAGTTTGGCTTTACAATGAGCAAAGTTAATGGGGGAAGCCAGACCGACTGCCCAACTTGCCCAATGGCTGCAGGGATTCAATTAATAACTGTGGCAAAACCGGTCACAAAATCAAGCTTGACGCACTTAACAACCAACATGCTTAGTAACCAACTGGTTCTAACTGTGATTGTAAGTTGAAGACTGCCTCTACAAACAAATAAAAGGCAATTGTCCTCAACTCACCTATGAGGCAGCAGTTCCTAAGCTGATGGCAAGATACCATTTGTTTTTCAACAATGCTGGGAAGACTTTAGAGTCTGTTTGTGGAATGTTTACTGTCTACCCATTCAGAAAAAATAAAGGAGACACCTAGAACAATTATTATAAAGCAGACTAATATGCATTTCTGCGGGGAAATGAACCTTGTAAAACAGGGGTATCAAACTCAAACTTTTTCAACAGACACGTGGACTTTTGTTTTTTTCTTGAAGACATTTCACATCACATCCACATCACATTCCTCAGTTCTGACTCAATTGGAAGGGGGAATAACTAGCTCAAATTAACCCGAGCAACCCTGACTGATTTAAAAGCTGTGTTCCCTAAGAGTCTTCAATCTCGTGTTAATATATTACATATTGATATTACATATATTACCATACGTTATGCATATTATTCAGAAAGCCTGGCAACTGACAACAGAAAGTGAGACACAGATATAGATTGGATTCATTCAACAGACTGTGCCCTAATATGATTTGCTTAATTTAGCCTGGTTTATTCATAAAAGTCAATGGTGGTTTATTCGAAAGACCATGTTTAAATAAATTGTGTATTAGTGCAATGTATGAATTTGATAATGGTTTCTTCCTTTTATGATGCCTTGGTTAGCTTACTTTATTGCATGATATTATGGTTATTTTTCTAATGCTATTTTATTGTCAACATAACTTTTGAATATTGTAATTTTTATGGATTTATAAGACTAACAGATGCTTTTGTCTAACTTGGAAATTCTGCCTGCCTATGATTAATCACAGAGCACCATCTGCTGGCAATTTTCTGCCTAGCAACAGTCTTAAATTGACTAATTTCAAGATTCTTCAAAGTTAAAGGGTCAAAAGCCTGTTTATGAATCTAGCCCAACACTTTATAAATTCAATAACAAGCTATTAAATCAATTAAATATACAGCCCCCTCAAGGCCTACTTATAATACATCAAAATTGCTAAGGTGCTGAATCTCGAAAAGATATTCCCCACTAATGTATGCCTTACAGATCATGGGGCCTGTCAAAAAGACAGAAATCTCAGCTCAGCACATTTCAGCCAATATGATTCATCCATAATTAGTATGTTTGTCTTACAGGTGACTCTTGACTTACCTCTCTCTTGTTATGCCTCACAATTGTATTTGGCAGCCACAATAACAATGAGACACAACTGCCAGAAAGGAACAACTGCCACAGCAAAAATAATTTTGGCAGGTATCTCCTTCATGAGAAGTTGCCTGTGATAGGAATCTATCAAATTTATAAAACAAAAAAAATATTAATTTTTTTTTAAATTAAGTGGGATTTTTTTGCCTCAGACTACACCCAGGTCTTTATAGCTTAGTGGAAGTCTAGTAGGGTGGAGGCGGTCCGGATCTTGGGAGGTAGCTGGTTCCACAGAGACGGAGGTGCCACAGAGACGGAGGTGCCACAGAGACGGAGGTGCCACAGAGAAGTCCCTCTCCTGGGGGCCCACCAGCTGGCACTATTGAGCCAATTTTGGGCAGCCAAATTTTTTACTGCCACACTATGGGTGTGGCTTATTTTGTGGGTGTGGCTTAATGGTCATGTGACTGGGTAGGAGTGGCTTGCTGGCCATGTGGCCATATGGGAGTGGCTTGAACTATCATCATCTTTCAAGTGAACTGTTAAGTCCTTAACTTGCCACCTCACCAGTGTCGCTCTCTGGGGGGACAATTTGCTTCACGTTTCCCGCGCTCTCCTTCCTGGGTCACCCACCCCTCACCTCAGGGTGGGTAGCTAGGCAAACGGGTGCTGCCAGAAGCATAAATGCTGCCTGCGCCACTTCCACCCTCGCCTTCTGCTTGCACCTCAGGCGGGAGGTGGCTGTGTGAGGCTGGAGGGGAGCCAGGCAGGAGAGAGGGAATCTTGTCCGAGGCCAGGAAGGAAGGAAGAGGAAAAAAGCATGGAGCGCAGACACAGCAGCAGCAGCAGGGAAAAAAAGGAGAGCTGAGCTAAGACCAGTAATCCAGGAAGTGACAGCCGTCGATCAGCTGGAGCTGCACACGCATCTTCATTTCCACCGGTGGAACTACATTCCACCCCACCCTGCCAGATGCCCACCCCTGTATTTAGCTGATGGGATCTGAAGAAGACCAACTCTGTGGGCCCTTACTGGTTGCTGGAAGTTATACGGCAGGAGGCGGTCTCGAAGATAGTCTGGCCTTACACCAGGTTGGCCTTTAAAGATGATAACCAACACCTTGAATTGTGCCCAGACACCAATCAAAAGCCAGTGCAGTCTGCGGAGAATTGGTGTTGTGTGGGTGTACGCAGCTGCATTCTGGTTCATTGAATCAACATGTTATATAAATGTACTATATCACTGTGGTTTTGCTTGGGAAAAAAGTTTTCATCTTTACCTGTTTATCAGGTACAACTGAAATGGAATTGAGGCATTAGAGCAGACAAAGCAGCCTATCTTCCTGCTTGGTTTTTTGTCTCTTACTCATCCTTACAAAACAATGGTCTCACAAACCCTGTTATCTGAACCCTGTTAGTTCATTGGGAAATAGATGCATAATCTGGCATGCTGATGGAACATGTGGTTAATTATGTACTTAACGCAACAAGTTTTTTCCTCCGCCATCTGTTTAAAATTAAAATCAAAACTGCATCATTAGCACCGCATGAAACTGTACACTGATGTTGCAGACCTAGTTGATCAAATCCACCCCATAAACTAGTTTGACTGTCTTGCCCAAGAGAAAATGCACTCACAAGCAGTTGAAAGCATCATTAAATAATATCTGCAATTAACTGTGAAATGTTTGCTATAATAAAAACATACATCTAGTTAAAGGGCAATTATGTCACTTTGCACTCTTTTCTTTTTAAAACGAAAAAGAAAATTTATCACTATCTTTCTGATAGTGATATGTTGTCCAGGGGTCCCCAAAATTGGCAACTTTAAGATTTGGGGACTTTAACTCCCAGAATTCTCTGGCTGTAGAATTCTGGGAGTTGAAGTCCACAAGTCTTAAAGTTGCCAAGTTTGAAGATTTCTGTGTTGGACAAACAGCCTTGGGACATCAGCCAGCAAAGGCATTATTATGATGCAGTCCAGAGATACTAAAAATGTTTCCAGAACCACATGATTTCAATGAGCTGCCAGTGTTTTCCAGTAAAGAGAATACTGTGAAGGGCTGAAGAAAGTTAAAAAGATATTTATCGACATGTGACTCTTAAGATACTAAGGAGCTTCTCAGTTAACTGTTACTGTTAACAATAGCTGAAGGATCACATATAACATTGTTACAGAAATGCCTCTGGCTCAAATATATATATTTCAAGAAACTGTAAAAACATTACAAGTGCAATTTAAGTTTTGCTTAAGTTATTTGATAATAACTATTCTGCGTGCCTTTTTTTTTAAAGCAACATTAAATAATTTTTTGTTTAAGAAGTCCTGTATTTTTTCTTTCTTACCATCCATAGCATACTAGTGTAATTATTCTGACTGCAATTTGGCAATTCAAATCTCATCAGGTTCAAGGTTGACTCAGCCTTCCATCCTTCCACGGCTGGTAAAATGAAGACCCAGATTGTTGGGGGCAATTTGCTTACTCTGTAAACCACTTAGAGGGGGTTGTAAAGAGCGGTGAAGTGGTATATAAGCCTAAATGCTATTGCTTTTTATATACCACCCTGTTCTGCCAGGGTGTTTCAACTGCCCGTAATTACAGGGTAATTAGTCCAGGAAGACACACACCACACGATAAAAGGAAAACCCAAACGTTTTTATAAACAGCAAAACAGAAACAGCTCCCTTTTTAAATGTCAAAGGGATTTTCTGGTACACACAAGGCACAGGTTAAATGCAATCCAATTGCTCACCCAATAACTGGGAAATTGAATCCAATTCTAAAGTCCAGAGAGTCCACACACAATCTTGAACAGCACAAAAACCACGATCTTGATGAAACAATGAATCAGATAAACTGCCATGAGGCTAAAACACCAGGTTGCACTTTTATCTGTAGCACTAATTACAGCAGCCCCACCCAACCACAGGTGGCCTCATTTTCTCTTGTAATAATCCTTCAGTTGTTGTCTCCTATGCATCACTCTATGCATGTCTGGATGTGTCATTAATTCTTGTTCAGAATCCAAGGATGATACAGATGATTGATCTCCTGGGCTGTCTGCCAAACTCCCCTCTTCCCTGTCACTCACACTTCCTTGGTCAGAGGAGGCTTCATCGGCAGATTCCATCGGGAGCAAAACAGGCCTGCAGCATGTGGAGGTTTCCCCCACATCCACCTGCACATTCCTTGGGGCAGGAGCTGGGCCAGAGCAAACCACAACACCACCCCTAGTGCTTTACAACATTCTCTGGGCAGTTCACAAATGTCAGCAAATTGCTCCCAACAAGAGGTGAAATTTAGCAGGTTCTGAAGAACCAGCAGCAGAAATTTTGAGTAGTTTGGAGAACCGGCAAACACCACTTCTGGCTGGTTCCAGAGCGAGACGGGAATGTAGATTTTGCAATATTCTTCCCCCTGAAATGGGGTGGAAATGAAGATTTTGCCCTATCCTTTGCAAGCCACACCTACAGAAATGGTAGGGAAAAAGTTTGAATTTTACTCCTGGCCCCCAAAATCTAGGTCCCCATTTTACTGACCTTGAATGGATGAAAGGCTGAATCAACTTTGAGTATCATCAGGATCAAACTCCTGGCTATGGAAAGCCAGCATGGGAGAAATCAACTAGGACAGGCTCACAGTTTTAGGTCTTACAAAGTCGCATCCCCATGGAAGCTTTATTTTATTTTAAAGCTCTGGTCAAAGCTAAGTAAATCAACTTTAGACACCACAGGATTAAACCTTACATATCAGTAAGATTTTTAAAAGATTTGAAGCATAGTTTGCGGACCATTTGCATTTTCTCTGCTATATTTAATTTTTCTAATTGTAGTGAACTTGTAAGCTTCAGCTCATTATGACTGAAGTTATTTGCCAATTTGTCAGGAAGAATTATAGTTCTGGGTGAACTGGTGTGTAATGAGCTGGGAAGCCTGCCTGTCTTTCTATTTTGTTCCATATGATCTGCAGTGATACCTTTTGATGCTCTTTTTATTAATGTTTTTAATTCTATTTTTGGGTGGCAATGAATAAGTAAGTAAGTAAGTAAGTAAGTAAGTAAGTAAGTAAGTGGGTGGGTGGGTGGGTGGGTGGGTGGGTGGGTGGGTGGGTGGGTGGATGCAATCCAAAAATGCACAGGAAAAATAATCTACAGAAGGTGAGAATCATCTCAGCTATACAGTATTTGTATTTTTTTGTTTTTACTATTTTATTGTTTTTAACTCTTTAATTGTTTTATAATTTTAGAATTGTAAACTGCCCAGAGTCATTCAATAGAGTTGTGTGGTTACAGAAATAGAATAAATGAATGAATATTGACTCCAATCTTGTTCCCACTCTACATAGGTGATCGTTTGCCTAGTTTGATGAGGATGATAAGAATTGTAATCCGACCTAGCTGGGGAAGACTCAGCCATAACAAGTCCAATGAAAGATATACCCTGTTTTCCCCAAAATAAGATATCCTCTGATAATAAGCCCTGTTGGGCTTTTGAGTGCATGGCAATAAGGCCAAGCACTTATTTCAGGGTTCAAAAAATATACTGACAGGGTCTTATTTTTGGGGAAGCATAGTAAACAAGAATCTTCACAATGTTATTTCTCTAATAGATTCCACAATGGTCTGTAATTCTTTCTTTCTTTCTTTTTTGATGACCATTTCTAACTTTCACTTTCATGTATCAGTGCTTTCTATTTATGTCTGAAACCAAACAGGATAGAAGAGCTGGCAGCAAGAACACATACACAATGGGTGTGTATCTGTGTCTACAGTATACACACATACACACAAAATGCATGGATATGAATGTACAGTAGTCCCTCACCTATCGCGGGAGTTACGTTCCAGACCTTGCCGCGACAGGTGAAATCCGCGATGGGGAATTTATCCTCCTTCCCACCAGCTCCGGATGCCTGGAGGCAAGCAACGGCCGGCTAACCTTCCCCCCCCCCACTACTACTTACTCTGTTCTTTGCAGAAGTTCGGCCAAATGTTGTGTTTTTTGCCTTGCCCCGGCTGTAAAGTCCTTGGTGAGCTGCCCCGGCTGTTTCTTTTTTTCTCTCTCTCTCTCTTCCGCCCTCGAGCACTTCCTCTTCCGCCCTCGAGCCCAGTCTGGAAATCCCCGCCGCGTCGCGTTCCTTTCTTTTTTTTCCTTTCGGCACTGGCGAGGGGGATCGAACGAGGGGACGGGCCTCCGCCGGAGCTCAGTCCCCGCCCCGCTTATCATTTGGGAGTCCCGCTGGGGGATTCTAGCGCTTGTTTGTGTGGTAAAATCATTCAAATGAAGCTGACTTCAAAACCCGTGATGAAGTGAAGCCGCGGCAGGTGAAGCGCGATAGAGCGAGGGACTACTGTACATATATTCTTTAATAAATTCCCAATATATTCAAATTGATGCAAAAATTTACATGTTTTGGCATTTCCGCTCTCTGGATCCTTTTGCATCAGTGGGTTGCTCCCGGTTCAGACCAGTTCTTAGAACCAAGTACTGACGGTGGTGGGAGACTCTGCCCACCCACCCAGGATGTTTTTGCACATGCACAGAAGTGTTGCACACAAGCACACGCACAAACCGGTGGCAAAATATTTTACAACCCACCACTGTCCTTTTGCTATACAGAAAACTTTCCAAATCACAAAACAGCAGAGTATCCCCAAGTGTCTTGTTAGGAATTAAAGTAGAACAGAAGAGCAGACCGAAGGAAGCCAAAAGAAGCTTTTGGAGTAGGGCTTGTGTGTGGGAATTTGTTCCCCTTTTGCCCTAACCGGAAGTTAAATGGTTAGATTTCTTCCAAACTTTAAAAACAGTTTAGGTTGACAGATGATGATCAGATAAGCCATTTTACAATTTCCGCAGATGACTCAGACAAGCATTAAAGCAAGAGATACATGAAAAACATAAGCAAATCCAGACGTGTAAGAATCACTTTGGCATAAAAAAAAAAAATCCTGACTCTTGTGCTATGCAAATTAAGAAAAAAATATATCACACAAGGCACTTACCCAATGACATCACCCCCAAAGGCTTGAATTGCCTTTGGCTTGAAAACTCCCAAGGATTTTCTCTTTGGGATCCGAAAAAGAAGAACTATCCAGTACCCAGAGGCTTCAGGCTTTTTCGCTTGATCAGTGCACACAGCTGACCAAAATGAGCAGCAAAGTGGAAAACCCATGTTACAAAATGGGGGGGGGGGGTGTTTGTTAAAAAAAGAGAGAATGAAAGGAGTGTGTGTGTGTGTTTGTTTTTTTGCTTTCTCCCCCTCAAAACCACCGTGGTGCTTCAGGCTAATGAATGCCACAACTGTCTCTTTAGCCAACACAGACAACTTTCTGTGCAGGGTTTTTCCTTGCTGTATCAGAGGGCCTTTAAAGAGACAAGAGTGGCAACTCTTGCCTCTCACCCTTGGGGTTGATAGCTGTATTACTGACATACAATGATCCAGCTTGGGGGGTTGGGGGTGGATGTTCAAATTAACATGTAATCTCTGAACTTCTTCCTTGTGAATGTAAACCCATTTAGTAGGGAGCAAGCCCCATTGATTCCCCCTATCCTTCCCCAGGGATCTTACTTGCAGTAATGTTGTGAGCACAACTGTGGATGAGAAGCAGCCACATGAAAAACAGTACGACTGAGAGAAAGCATGTGGTGGGAAACTGCAAAGAGAGAGAAACCTGGCACATGAAATATCTATCTATCTTCCTGTCTGTCTGTCAGCCTGTCATATTATAGGCCGCACAACTCCTTCTGGTCTCTGGGTGGCATACAACATATAAAAACAGCATAAAAATAATTTTTAAAACCCATCAAAAAACCATTCATATCATTTAGTGGCCGGATTAAGGTGGTATTAAATCAATCAACGGTCCCAGGCCTGCCAGCAAAGCCAGGTCTTCACAGCCTTCTGGAAGGCTAGCAGGGTAGGGGCAATACAGACCAAAGGGGGCATCTAGCTCTAGAGAGCTGGTGCCGCCACAAACAAGGCCCTTCCCCATGGTCCTACCAACTGACACTGTCTAGCTGATGGGACTCATAGAAGGCCAATCCTGTGGGCCCTTATTGGTCACTGGGAGCTGTGTGTGTGGCAGGAGGCGGTCATGAAGATAGTCTTGTCCTAAGCCATGGAGGGCTTTATAGGTGATAACCAACACCTTGAATTGCACCCGGAGACTAACTGGAAGCCAGTGCAGCTTGCGGAGTGTTGATGTGATGTGGATATATCTCGGCGCATCCACAACAACTTGTGCGGCTGCATTCTGGATCGATTGCAGTCTCTGAATGCTTTTCAAGGGTAGCCCCATGTAGATCATGTTACAGTAATCGAGCCGTGAGGTGATAAGGGCATGAGTGACCGTGAGAAGAGACTCCTGATCCAAATAGGGTCACAACTGGTGCACTAGGCGAACCTGTGCAAAGGTCCCCCTAGCCACAGCCAAGAGATATTGTTCTATTGTTGTTCTTTAGGAGATGGCACAACTAAACTAGACCAGATCTCAGCTCTAGTCCTTTTCACCCATCACGTGTGCTATGTTTTGGTTAACCAGGGTTGGAATAACTACAGTTAGTTGGCTTTGTGCAACATCATCATCCTCTTTTAATGACTCCATAATCCCTTGCATTGGGATGGAGTCTGGGCAACTGAATGGAGCTAGCTGAGTGTTTACTGGCCGGATGCCCTTCCTGTCACCAAATTGGAGGGTTTTTTCAGCAGACATATTCCCAGTGTGCCCAGAAACAGGTATATCTGTCTCTACCTAGGATTGAACTCACAGCCTCCTGGGTGTGGGGTGAGAGCTCCTTCTCTAGGCCACTGCACCACTCTTCAGCTTTGTGCAACATGCTGAGCCATAAACGATTGTTGGGTTTGTACGATATATAAAGTCAATACAAATAAGTTACATTAAGTTTTTCCACGAAATGGGTATCTAATCTTTCCCACCATAAATAGTTGTTTAATCCTTATTGGACAAGCATGTGAAAACATAATGATTTTATTTCTATCAATAATCTGTTTTGTTGCCAATATATTTATCCTATATGGTGTCTCTTAAACCATGTCCTTTGAGAGTCCTATACAGGTAGTCCTCAAGCACAATTAAGCCCAACATTTATGTTGCTAAGTGAAACGTTTATTAAGTGAGTTTAGCCCCATTTTATGACCTTTTCGCCACAATTGTTAAACGAATCACTGCAGTTGTAAAGTTAGTAACATTAGTTAGTAAGTGAATCTGCCTTCCCCATTGGCTTTGCTTGTCAGAAGATCGCAAAATCAGATGCCATATTTCCTTGGACACTGCAACTGTCATCAACATGGATCCATTGCCACGCATCTGAATTTTGATCATGTGACCATGGGGTTGTTGCAATGTAAAAAACAGTCATAAGTCACTTTTTTCAGTACTGTTGTAACTTTGAATAGTCACTAAATGAACTGTTGTAAATTGAGGACTTCCTGTACTCATTAGCATGCTACTTGATGTTTGAAAAGGTGCACCAACTAACTTACTTTTCTTATTTTGAAAAAGATAAGCAGGTCAAGCCAGGTTTGTATTTAGACAAGAGACTACTAGAAAATCCTGGGCTTGGAAACTACACTGGGAAGTTGAAAGAAGACAATGGCAAACCATATTTTTACCGCTGATGAGAAAATTACAGAATAAGGGGTCGATCTTGGCTCAGGAGTTTATTTTTACAAAAGAGAAGATTGTGGCAGTTTAACATTGGCTTTTAAACCCTGCTGTTCTGTTCGGGTCGTATGCGACCCGAAGCCAAGTTTGAGTCCCTGTAAAAATTTTTCCCTGCATATCTGAAACTTGAAATTTCATGACTTTTCATCATTTCAGGGGTTCTCTCTATGAGAATTTTTTTTGGGGGGTGGGGGGCTTAGTTTTAGCTGGGCAAAAAATGTTACAAATCTTCTGTTCCCGGGTCACCCTGACCCGGACCGAAAACTCTTCACTTGCAGTGCTTATGTTTGGTCTTTTTGAAAGCTTTTTTCACTTGGAAAGTATCCTGAACATTTCTGCACACAATGATATGAAAATTGAAATGAAAAAAGTAAATCTTATTGGTTTATTTTGCGGATATAATGCACCCCCCCCATTTTTGTGATTTTTTTTTCAATTTATGGATAGTTTTGCTTGCAAAATGCATTCTATTTTACTAAAGTTGGTGTGGGATTGGTAGCTTGAACATTTCTGAATATAAGAAAAATATAAAGGAACTGAAAAAAATGATTCTTATTGGTTTTTTAATATCAGAAATAAGCCCCCCCCCCCCCCTCGGCTGCTTGCAACCATTTTCACTTTTTATTTTTTTATGCTCCAAATCCGAAATATTCTTTAAAATCTTAGGCATTCATTTACTCAATTTAACAATGCTGATCATCAAAAAATATTTTTGGGGTGGTGGCTAATTGTTTTCTGGGCAAAAAAAAATCATAACTTCGAGTCTGTTTCTGTTCATATATGACCAGACCAAAAATATTTTTTTTAGGTACTTGAATTTGATCTTTTTGAAAACTTTTTCAACTGGAAAACTAGTTTGAACATTTATGAACATAATGATATGAAAATTGAACTGGAAAAATTGAGACTTATATTTTTATTTTGATCAAAAAGCCCCTCCCCCCATCCTTTTTAAATTTCGTGTCAATTTCTATTTTTTAAGGCTACAAATCCCTAAGGAATTTTCCCCCAAAAGGTTTGATATACTAAATTGAACATTTCTGAATATAAGAAAAATATAAATGAACTGAAAAAAAATGGTTCTTATTGGTTTATTTTTGCCACAAAAGGGCCACCCCCCACCCCCCCGGCCTTGCTATGTGCCATTATTGTCACTGTTTATACATATTTGTCTAGAAATATTTGGAATATCCTTTTGAAAATCAACCACATTGTAGCCAGAGAACTAATTTTATGAAACAAATCCATTTTACTAAAAAAAAGTATGTAAGTTTGAAATTAACAGCATACTTTTTATATAAATTGAAATAATTGAACACGGGGGGAGGCATACATTTATGTGCAAAATAAACCAATATGCATCAATTTTTCCAGTTCAATTTTCATATCATTATGTTCAGAAATGTTCAAGCTACCAATCCCACACCAACTTTAGTAAAATAGAATGTATTTTGCTAGCAAAACTATCCATAAAGTGAAGACTATTTAAAAAAAACGGGGGGCGTGCATTTCATCAACAAAATAAACCAATATGCATCAATTTTTCCAGTTCAATTTTCATATCATTATGTTCAGAAATGTTCAAGCTACCAATCCCATACCAACTTTAGTAAAATAGAATGTATTTTGCAGGCATAATTATCAATAAACCTAAAGAAAATTCACAAAAACGGGGGGGGGAGGCATATTTATGTGCAAAATAAACCAATAAGGATTAATTTCTTCAGTTCAATTTTCATATCATTGTGTGCAAAAATGTTCAGACTACTTTCCAAGTGAAAAAAGTATTCAAATTGACCAAACATAAGCACTGCAAATGAAGAGTTTTCGGTCCGGGTCAGGGTGACCCGGGAACAGAAGATTTGTTACTTTTCTTAAACAGAACAGGAGGGTTAAGAAAATGCAATGGGACTACATTTATCAAATTACTTCATATAAGGTATAATATTTCAAACACACTCACTTCACTTATGGCTTGGATCAGGGGTGAAATGCTCCCATACCTGTCGGCCATTGGAGAGCCAGTCGTGAAGGGAGCACGAGGCTCCACCCACCTACCTGGACACCTCCATTTGGGCTCTTTTACCCTCTGTGCCTATGCAAAGCATTCTGTGCATGTGCAGAGGGTAAAATAACCCAAACGGTGGAGTCTGGGGGGGGGGGGAGTAGGTGGATCCTTGCACTCCCCTTGCGACCGGCTCTCCGACAACCAGCAGGCACAAGCAAATCAGGTGCATTTCACCCCTGGCTTGGATGTATTTGCATGACCAATAGACTACACAACCCATTTTTCTCAAGTCTGCATAAAACACAAGCTAAATTATTATTAGTTACTGTGCGATTCCAGGAGTTGCACTATAAGTTAAATTAGGGAAGACCACGTTTGCAAGAGATCTGACTTAATTTACTAGATACTTCTAAAGAAATAGAAGACTCCCTGCTGCTTCCCATTAAAATTTGCAAGCATTTATCTTTTTCTCAAACTTTTTAAAAATAAGCAAGCAGTAATTAGAATGACTGAAGAATCACATACGTTGCAATAGGACCAATAAAAACCCAAACACCCAATGATGAAATGAGATTGCCAAGTATCAGATCCAAGTACTGAAGATTCAAAGATTTTTACTTTGAATATGGAAAAACACAAAGGAAGAAATACAATTTCCTAGTTCAAAATAAGAAATCCAGATCAATAGTAATTAAAAGAGGAAGGTTTCTTATTGGAATCAATAGGAGATGCAATAAGAGAGAATGCAGGTAACCTGTGGTATAAAGTGCAATAGTGTCATAGGAGAGAAAAAGAACATAGAAAGCAGGCAGCTTATAATGTAAAATGCAAGTGACCTAAACTGATGTCACTTGCTGATGTGCAAAACAGCTGGGTGCAGCTTTGGACTGTAGAGGAGCCCAACAGCTGTCTGACTTCATTTCTACCACCAACCAAGCACCATTCTCTGCCGTCAGCATAATTTGAGCTTTAGTCTTGCCAATTCTAGAAAAGAATTCCTGCTCCAGAATACATATTTCATTTTCCTATTTATTAAAGTGGGAGAGGCATCATTTTTAATTCAGCAGCTGCTTTTTTTTTTAAACCCCTTTAGAATAATAACTCTGCTGAAATTAATTCCAGTCCTCTTGTAAATAAATGATGGTGAAATTTATAGTTCCCTTTATTGTTTTAAGCATCTGATAATGAGTTATTTATAATGCAGTCTTTACCGCTCGTCTATTTGAAGCTAAATTCCAGAGATTCTAATGGGACTTGCACTTAGGTCAGAGCATAGAACTGGAATATAAAATCTGTTTCTTTACTCATTTATAAAATATGTGTGGCTGGGTGAAGAAATGGAATTTCCAGCTCAAACAGGATGTACCCCACACTGCTCAGGACAATATTCTAAGCTCACATTCTTACATATGTGTGTTCATTTCCTTTTGAATGAATCCTAAATAGAGAGAGTTCCCTTAAGTCTTTGAATACAGCTGCTATTAAGTCTCTGCTTAAGTGCTCTTCTGAATTAGGAAATATTAAAAAGAGAAAATCCCATCTGGATCAGCCTCACTGATCATCTCTTCACTTCAGTATTCAATGTGTTGCATCAAGGACCTCTATGAAGCCCAGAAGCTGAATATTAGCTGAATTGCCAGCTATTTCTCAAATGAGTTCTGCCCACATTTTACAAATTTTCCTGCCTCAGTTTCCTGCAGCCCCCTGGGAGCAAAAACAGGCTGCAGGGTCAGGGGGATGCGCCACACCCACACACCCACACATCCGGCCACATTTTGGGCCTAGTGGCCTAATGGTCTCCCTGCCAAACGGGTCATGTGGGGAATCCTGAAAGGGGCAGGGCCAGCCAAAAGTGGTATTTGTCAGTTCTCAAAACTACAGTGGTACCTCTACTTATGAACTTAATTTGTCCTGTGACCAGGTTCTTAAGTAGAAAAGTTTGTAAGAAGAAGCAATTTTTCCCATAGGAATCAATGTAAAAGGAAATAAGAGGAGGTTTCTAGAGAGGCCCCATGGAGTCTTCTCACTGCCTTTTCCGGCTCTGTTTCCTCCCAGGAGGTTCCTAGAGAGGCCCCACGGAGGCTTCTCCACACCTCTTTCGGTTACAATTTTGGATGCTTGGGTTTGTAAGTGGAAAATGGTTCTTGAGAAGAGGCAAAAAAATTTTGAACACCTGGTTCTTATCTAGAAAAGTTCATAAGTAGAGGTTTTTGTAGGTAGAAGTACCACTGTACTCAAAACTTCCGCTACTGGTTCGCTAGAACCAGTCTGAATCATCTGAATACCACTTTTGGTCATGTCCTTTTTTCAGTGCCGTTGTAACTTCAAATTGTCTTTAAACGAATGGTTGTAAGTGGAAGACCTCTTGAACCTAGCCACTGAATCTCAGGAATGTGTTTAATTTTTTTAAAGCTATATTGTTAATGATCCATACAATGGTTGGTGTAAATGTCATCATTTAGTTGTCATGTTTACCTCCTTCCCTCTTAAAGATCAACTCTGTTCCTTCAGTTTTATCCCCATAGTAATGTTGAGATTGGTTGAGTTGAAAAAGAATGACCCAAAGCTTAAGGTAAACCACTCCAAACTCAATTGTAGAAAATATGACTTCAGTAACAGTGTGGTTAATGCCTGGAACTCAGTACCTGACTCTGTGGTTTCTTTCCCAACCCCCCAAAACATTAACCTTAGACTGTCTACAGTCAACCTCACCCCATTGCTTTTGGGGGGCATGGTCATCTGGCATGGCAGCACCACAGTGATGGGTTCCTATGGGTATGGTCAGCTATGCAAAATTTTGGTCAGGTACACAGAACCAGTAGAATGTTTTCCCCCTTTTTTCCATCTTCTGGGCTCTGGGTATGTTTTCCCTATCGCAGTAAATGAGGCTGAATATGTATAATTTTAGAAGAGCTGTGTGTGTACATACACATACAGTTTAAATAGTAGATAATGTATATTTTTGTGTAATATGTATGTACACATATGGCATATATACATAGAATTAAATAGTATATTTTGTATGTTCAGTCAAGTTGGCCACCTTTAAGCCAGTCACACGATCTTTAACCCACTCTCAGTCACATGATCGTCAAGCCACTCCCACCTGGTCACATGGCTAGCAAGCCACACCCACAAAACAAGCTACGCCCACAATGTGGCAGCAATTTTTTTTGCAGCCCTTCACTGCAGCACGGAGTTTCCTGTGCTCCGTAGGAAACCCCAAACCCACGTTGTTTGGGGGTGCTGATTCCATTTGGAATCAGCCCAGATCCTCCCTGTAGGGGAGGTGAAGAAAGGGACTTGATCGGTAAGCTTTACTGGCTGAGAAATTATGGAAATTGAAATCCACAAGTCTTAAAGTTGCCAAGGTTGGAATCCCCTGTTCTAGATCACACTTGGGAGGCAACATCTTTTGGTATCATGTCTAGACTGCAAACTACTGACTCCTTCTCTCCGCAGTGTGTCATCCTTCCCCATCACATGACATTTCTTCTTTAGGACAGTTATCAGATTCCTCATCCCTGTGCAAGTTCAAGCTTCTTTCCTTCCTGTCTCAGGGAGATTGGGCACAATTCCTTTTCTTGAAGCCTATGAATCACCCTTCAGGGGAATGATGTGAAATTTATTCCATAGTTCCCCCAACATTCTCAGGAAACAAGGGAAAAAACATTCATTGGTTGATCATATCGCTCTTGCTGACTGCTTATTCTATACAATCAACATACTCCAAAGGACAAAAAAAATAACAGATTTGAAAGGGACCTTGGAGGTCAACCCTTCTCGGGTTGGAAACGCTATACCATTTCATACAAATGGCTGTCCAATCTCTTTTTAAGATTTTACAGTGCTGGGAGTACCCGCAACTCCTGCAGACAAGCTGTTCTGCTGAGTAATTATTCTGTCAAGAAATTTCTCCTTAGTTTATTTATTTATTTTATTTATTTATTTATTTTGTCCAATACACAATGAGGGTTCTAGGTTACTTCTTTCCTTGATTAGGTTCTATGCATTGTTTCTTATCTTGCCTTTCTGGTGCTTTAGAAAAATGATTATTAATAATAATAATAATTTATTAGATTTGTATGCCGCCCCTCTCCGAAGACTTGGAGCGGCTCACAACAATAGTGAACTGTTGTGGTTAGCTCTGGCCCAGCTCCTGCCCCAAGGACTGTGGATGTGGGGGAGACATCCACATGCTGCAGGCCTGGTTTGCCCCCGGTGGAATCTGATGATGAAGGCTCCTCTGACCAAGAAGACATGAGTGACAGGGAGGAGGAGAGTGTGGCAGACAGCTCAGAAGGAGATCAATTATCTAGCTCCTCCTTGGATTTGGAACAAGAGTTAATGATACAGCCACGCATGCGGAGAGCGATGCATAGGCAACAACAACTGAGAGATTATTATCAAAGAAAATGAGACCACCTGTGGTTGGGTGGGGCTGTGGTAATTAGTGAGGCAGCTATAAATAGCAGCCTGTGGGTTTGGCCATTGTGGAGGATTATCTGATCATTGTGTTTCGTGACTGCTTTACTGACTTTGACCTTTTGTGTGCTGATTTTTCCCCGTTTTGAAACTAAACCAGGGCAAAGTGTGTTTCACTTTGTGAAAAAAGAAGGACTGTGAATTGTCTCACAGCTGCAAGCTAAGTATCACAGAACTGATAAGGGACTTGTACAAATTACCAGTTTGTTTGGAGACAAGTGCTCTTTGCTATACCAAAAGAAGGCTTGGTTTAAGTGACTTTTCATTATAAAGAACATTGTTTTGAATTTTCAAACGTGTGTGTGTCTGAAATTGTATCTGTGCATTTTTGGGAGGATTCTATCAGAGAGCTCGACAGAACATGAACAATGTAAACAAATCCAATACTTAAAAAGAAATCTAAAAACTCATATCATTAAAATAACCATACAACTCAACCATACCATACATAAACCATATTAGCAAAGGGATACCTCAATTACTCCAGGCCTGGCGACATAGGTGGGTTTTCAGCAACTTACGAAAAATGTGCTGATCCCCTCTTCTTTTGTGGCTGCCCCTCAAATATTGGAGCACTCCTATCATGTCACCCTTAGTCTTAGTCTAAACTAGACATACCCAGTTCCTGCACACATCTGGATTAGACCTTTATAATAGTCGTTTTCTGGAAAGCTGAAGTCACTGGCCTTGTTTTAGCCAAAGTGATTCATGGTCTGTTATTTTATTGTGGGTTTTACAATCCACTTGGCTGTGATGTAGTACCTATTTGTCTCATGTCATGCACATGCCAAAAACAATTGGAGTTTTGAAGACAGAAACATTGGGCAAGTTCCTTTACGTTACTGCCAGCAATGAAGCTGGATCACAATGAGAAACATTCATTCCAAGTGTAAAATCTGAAGTCCAGTAGCAATTCAAGTTGTCTGAGACCAGGAGGCCTCATTTGCTAACAGCGTTTTATTAGAGAATACCTAGAAATTAATGGGTCATTGTAAACACGTGGCGTTGACTTATGTGAATCTCGCTGAGAACTTTGGAGATTGCCACCAACTACTGTTTTTTAAACGAACAGGAGAGAAATGTATCTCTTACAACTGAGTCCAGGTTAGCACTTTTTGTTCATTTGATTTGCCGTCTTTCCACCATAGGAAACCTACTGTCACATAGGAAAGGCATTGTTCAGCTGGAAGAGTTAGTGGTCCATTTTTTTGGCGCTTACCCGGATAATGTTTCCAGTTGAACACAGTCGTTCCTTTGTGAGAAATGCCAAGAGGAAGGAAAGCTTTCACGAACGGTTTCCATTTCCTCTTCAGCTTTTGAATTCAACTAGATTGGGGAAAATCCAAACTAAAATGCAACTATTTCAGGGCTGGTTCCGTACTTAGTAACAATAAAAGAAAAAAGAAAAAAACCTACAGATAGGCTCAGGATAAACATATTAGCATCATATAAACATGTATTAATTGTATTATTACATTTATGTTAATAACCACATTTTATTATATTAATGTTATATCTTTTTTATGTTATAGTTTTGTGATCCTTTTGGAGGCCATAACCAGGGTTTCTAAAAGGGCTTTAATACCTAAGGTTTTATTTTATTTATTTATTTATTTATTTTGTCCAATACATAATACACATTGAAGAGAATAGATATGTAATAATATAAGTAAAGAAAAGAATAGAAGAAAAGATATAAAAGTATAGGTGAACATATTTGAAAGGAAGAAAAGATAAATGAGATAAGGAGAGACGATTGGACGGGGGACGGAAGGCACACTGGTGCACTTATGCACCAATTATATATTTTATTATATAATTATAATTATATAATTATAATTATTATATATTATATAATTATATATTTTATTATTATATTATATATTTTTAAAATTATATATGTGTGTGTGTGTGTGTGTGTGTGTGAAATGTTTTTTTAGCTGGAATTTTAAAATTAAGGGAGACTAGGATGGTCCCATTTCAGCCTTGCTCTGGCCTCATCAGCTAGCCACACCCTTTCCTTTACTGGGATTCGATCTGGTGAACTCTGCCTTGTAAAGCAGAGAACTAGCAGTGTGAGCTATCAGATCAGAACCCTTCCAGCTCTGTACCAGGGACATAAGAAAAACATATATATATATAATTTTGGATCAGATGCTCAAAAAAGACCACAAATTTGTGTGATTTGCTTTTCCCAGATTCTGTGAAAGACCTAACTCCCTTTGTTTCTAAAATCCTCTTTCAATTCTTCATATCTCACTTTTAGTTTCTTCAGGATCTGATTCAGTATTTGAAAAGGAACTACTGCATCACAGTAGAAAGAAAGAAAGAAAGAAAGAAGGAAGGAAGAAAGGAGGAAGGAAGGAAGGAAGGAAGGAGAAAGTCTACCTATTGAAATGTGTCTCCTCCTCCCAAATGTAGGCTTTTAATGTCATTCTAATTATACAGAAAAGATATTATAGGAGTATAGCAATCATTCCCTTCACATGTAGAAAAACCGGATAGGATTTTTTTGTGGAGGAAACTAGAAAAGAAGATGCTGGTTTAAAACAAGACATTATGAAAATATGTCATTGAAAGCAAACCATTACAAACGTCTTCCTATACTGCAACCTACGAGGTATAAACTGCCATTTCTATACCCTCCATGCTATCTTTTTAATAGCAATGGCACTTAGACATCTATAGTGTTTTACAGTGCTTTAAAGTCCTCTCTAAGTGATTTATAGAGTCAGCATATTGCCCCCCAACAATCTGAGTCCTCATTTTACCGACCTTGGAAGGATGGATGGCTGAGTCAACCTTGAGCCGGTAAGACGCGAACTGCAGAACTGGCAGTCAGCAGTTAGCAGAATTAGCCTGGAGTACTGCACTCTAACCACTCCACCACCATGGCTCTCTAATCATCATTTCATTATTATGCCTTGGAAATATTCTGTGCAATATTTATATTTCTAAAATGATCTCACTTCTAAAGATTAAATCATCTTCATATTCCTTTTGATATTTGTTGGGAGAAATCAGAAAAGAACATGCCAACCTGAATGGCACAATAGTTTTAGCATGAAGTCATCGTATCAAAAAGTTGCTACCAGCAGTGGTGATGGTTTGATGAATGGTGATCATGCTTTCAAACATGACGGGAAGCAATACAAGGACATGACTTGGCCACACCTGAGCTAAATTTGAGTCTGGAAAATTTGCGGAATTGTTACAGGGGTAGAAAAATAAAAGTCATTTTTAATTGGTTATGTGGATTCTGGTTGTAGAAAAGACTATTTGACATTTTTTTAAAAAAATTGTGCATCCTTCACTTTTAAAAATCAAGATCTGTATTATAATATTCAGAAGAGTGTGAATCTGATGGATTTTTTATCCTTGTATTAACCCAGAAGATATAAATTGGATTAAATTATGGTAGTATCCAGAGTAGGATACTCAGAGATCAATTGCTCAACGCATCTACTTACTTAAATGTAGCTAGCTAGAAATTTCTCAACTCTTTTAGAAATAGTTCTCTGTATAAAAAAATTCAAAAGTAAATGTCAAAGAATAAAGAAATATTTCTGGGTTAGATAAGGCAGCTGTAGTACTCACTGCTTTGACTAGTAAGTATTTCTAATAGTTAGAAGCATCAACATCAAAGACCCAGAATTTTCTACCTGAAAGTCTAAGGGGAGCCAATCATTTTCCCCCAGAGAATTTAATATAATTTCTAAGGGAAAGTGCACCTGAACCATACTTTCATATTTGATGAATAGATTCGCAGGTTTTTACGTTGCTGAAAATATGCAGGACTTATCTGACCACATGTTGAACTGGAAGAACAGGAATGTGCCGAGTAACATTGCTGCCAAGTCACATTCTGTCTTCAAACTACAGCTACTGTCCATCTCCGCCCCCAAAGCATCGTCCAGAAATAACAAGTGTATTTTAAATGTAATTGTCCTTATAATCCCAACATTCAAGAATGATGACTATTAAAACCAGAGGGAGAAGCAATACCTGTGGTTAACAATCAAAACATTTAAGATCTGTTTTTTGCCAGCTAGCAATCAAACTTTCAGAATTAAATAATCTCATTATCTTTTAAGAAAAATCACGTTAACATATTGCCCACAGCTGAGAATTTTATAAATATCAATATAATTATATGACTTTTAAAAAAATTTAAAACATTCTGTAGAAAAGAAGAGATAAAACATAAGGGGTAATAGATGGAAGAAGTCTTTTTTATTTTTTAAAAAGGCTTTATGTATTTATCTCGCAGAAAACTTGTGTCTCATACTTAAACAAGGCAGTATTAGATTTAGAGTAGTCTTCCTTTGATTAGCCTGTAAGATGTTTTGGACCGTAATTCCAATATTTACTTCCAACTACTGGGAATTCTATATCCTGTGGGGTGGTGTTTTGTTTGGTTTTGTTTTTAACTTTATTCCAACCTTTAGGTACAAAATAATAATGAGAATATTAAAGTAATATGATATAATTTTAGTGAGAGAAATTAAAATATATTTGTACTTATAACTGCTGTGAAAAGTATCAGAAGACACTTCTTTGCATCTTTTTTCTTTCTTTTTGTTGTGGTTCCGTCTGAGGCCCCTCAGGGAACGGCTGATCTTCTGTCGGTTTCCAGCTCAGAGGGAGAGGCTGAAGAACAGGAGGTGCAGGCAGATGAGGAGGAGGAATCCCAGGCTGAAGAAGAGGGAGGACAGCCAGAGTCCCCCCAGAGGGAGCTCTCCCCAGCAAGCAGCCTGGATTCCTTAGAGGAAAATGCACAAGCCATAATTGATCTGCGACAGAGAAGAGCTACTCAGAGAAGGGAACAATTGGCTAAGTACTTTCAGCATTAAAGAGGCAACAGCTGGGTTTGGGTGTGGTGCTCTTTGGAAAGGCTAAAAGGCAGACCCACCCTTCCTGGCTTGTGGAGTTTTATCTTTGAGAGTCTTGGGACCTGGCTGTGAACTTTGGCGTCTTGGAATCCTGGTTTGTGCCTTTGACTACTGAAACCTTGGGGGTGGGGGTGCCAGCAAGAAGCTTGCTGTATTGTCTGGACATCAGGACTCTGCTGTAAAGTATTATAGCCTGTCTGTTGGGAAGAACAGGTTTTCCTCTGTGTTTATTTTTTCCAGTTATAAAGTACTTTTGCTTTTACCAGAGTGTCTGGCTGTTTTTTCCAGTTGGTGTTGAGGTCTGGGGGAACCCAGACAGAACACTTTTCAACTTTTCTTCTTTTTTTGCCTGTACTTTAATTTGTATTCATTTTTAACTTCTTGTTTAAACTTTTAAATGAAAATTAAATTAACAGATCCTTATACTTTAGCATAGCTTAAATGGGTAAAAGTTACAATGTGCTTATAGTGTGTGTGTGTGTGTGTGTGTGTGTGTGTGTGTGTATGAACATCAGAGATCTTTCAAAAAATATAATTGCGTCAAAAACTCTTCGTCTTCCTAAGAGGCTGTCCTTCATTTATCTCAGTTTCCCATAAATATCTATTTTGTTTTCGCAAACTGATGTCCTTACAACACCTAGTCAGAAGGCAAGTCCTTGCAGGCCAGAAAGCTCTAGTTTCACTTCTGACAAAATCCAAAGACTGTACTCAAGCTGATAATATGTACTGAATTATAGCATTTCAACTATCAATTTTATTTGGAATTGTGTGTGTGATTGTTTGCTTTCCCTCCTCCGCTTTTCCCCAACAAATTCTTTTTTGCATTAACTTCATTGTTGTCTTGTGTGGAACTACATCCAATCTGAGAAAACTCTACCTCAAGGGTCTAATCCATCACTAATCATTTCTGTATCCGCCCCGCCAAAATCTCAGCCTCTCTCTAAAGACTTACCTCCCATCTGCATCTTCTCAGCCTGGATGCAACAATTCTTGTCTATTAAGAAAAATGGGATAAGGCCAACCCAACTTGAAGGCAATCAGCTAACCTCTGCTAGAAATTATCTGGGTTGAGCCTCCTCACATCCAAAGCACTTTCAAGCACCAATAGCCTGATACTTCATTTACTCTATACTTTTCTCCTTTAAAAAACGAGGCTCTTATGGTCACATAAGGATTATTACATCCTAACAAGCAGAACATGATCTTATCATCTGGACCAGGGGTAGGGAACGTTGGCTCTTCTATGACATGAGGACTTCAACTCCCAGAAGTCCTGAGCTAGCATGATTGGCTCAGGAATTCTGGGAGTTGAAGTGCATAAGTCATAGAAGAGCCAACGTTCCCTACCCCTGATCTGGACTATAGGGAGGAAAATGGAGTTCTGCGTTGTTGAACAATTTAGCAGAAGGTGCTTTTTAAAAAAAAAAAAAACTGCCATTCTATGGGTATGGCTTAATTTGTGAGAGTGGCTGCTTGACAGTCATGTGACCAGGTAGAAATGGCTTGATGGTCATGTGATCAGGTGGCAGTGGCTTGGTGGTCATGTGACTGGGTGGAAGTGGCTTCATGTTCATATGACTTGATGGGCATGGCCAACTCAATGTCATTCACGTCTTCTGCATGCGCAGAAGAAAATAATTTGGAAAAAAAAATCACATTTTTTTTTAAGATGACGACTTCCACAGACCAGCACCAACTGAACTGGGTTGGTGATGTCATTGTGATGTTACCAGTAAGTCGCTACCAGTTGAAGCAAACTGGTCTGAACTGGTAGGAACCCACCCCTGGACTACTCCTACTACCCACTTGTGCCCTAGAGCAGTGGTTCCCAAAGTGTGGTGCACGTACCCCCAGGGGTATGGGAAGAGTTTGGTGGGGGTACGCATTCAGAAAAAAACCCCTGAAATACATCTTGCCTTTTCCAACTTCATATTTATGTGAAGTTGCTTTTTCAGCATTTGTAGGCATTAAGTTGAAAAGAATTAACAGATTATTGGACGCAGTTTAAAATTAACACCAGGGAACCAAATTATGATGATCTGTCATCTCAGCATAAACAATTTGATCCTTCTCATTGATCCAAAGAATTGTTATATATAATATAAATTAATTTATATTTTATTATGAATAATTTTATTTTTTGTTTATTATTATTTTGTGTATGTACCAGAAAAAGAAAAAAGAAATATATTTTGATTGTTAAAATCAAATTAAAATATATCCATTTTTTTTGACGAGGGGTACTAAGCTTTACGAAAATTATAGAAGGGGTACACATATGTCAAAGGTTTGGGAAACACTGCCCTAGAGCAGCGTTTCCCAACCGGTGTGCCGCGGCACACTAGTGTGCCGCGAGACACAGCCAGGTGTGCCGCGGAGCTCCTAGGGAAGCTCCAGCTGGGTGGGGCGCTGTGGGTGCCGGGGCGGGCTTTCCCGAAATGGACGGAGAATGCCCTCTCTCACAAGAGGGAGGGAGAGATAGAAAGGAAAGAGGGAGGGAGGAAAGAGGGAGGGAGAGATAGAAAGGAAAGAGGGAGGGAGGAAAGAGAGAGGGAGAGATACAATGGAAAGAGGGAGGGAGAGATAGAAAGAAAATAGATAGAAAGGAAAGAGGGAGGGAGGAAAGAGGGAGGGAGAGATAGAAAGGAAAGAGGGAGGGAGAGATACAATGGAAAGAGGGAGGGAGGAAAGAGGGAGGGAGAAATAGAGTGAAATGGAGGAAGAGATATTTTTTTTGTCCAAACTTTTCTTTAGCCCCCACCCCCCGCCCCAGAGAGAGAGAAAGAGAGACATAGCAAGAGAGAGAGAGAGAAAGAAAGAGATAGCAAGAGAGAGAGAGAGATAGAAAGAGAGAGAGAGAGAGAAAGAGATAGCAAGAGAGACAGAGAGAGAGACAGAGAAAGAGAGAAAGATAGAGAGCGAGAAAGAGAGATAGCAAGAGACACAGAAAGAGAGAGAAAGAGAGATAGCAAGAGAGAGAAAGAGAGACAGAGAGAGAGAGAAAGAAGGAGATAGCAAGAGAGACAGAGAAAGAGAGAGAGAGAAAGAGAGAGAGAGAGAAAGAGATAGAGAGAGAAAGAAAGAGACATAGCAAGAGAGACAGAGAAAGAGAGAGAAAGAGAGAGAATGAAAGAGAGATAGCAAGAGAGGCAGAGAGAGAGCAAGGGAGAGAGAAAGACATAGAGGGAGGGAAGGAGGGAGAGAGAAAGAGAGCAAAAAAGAGAGGAAGAAAGAAAGAGGGATGGAGAGAGAGAAAGAAGGGAAGGAAGGAAGAGAGAGAAAGAGGGAGGGAGAAAGAGAGTGAAATGGAGGAAGAGATATTTTTTTTGTCCAAACTTTTCTTTAGCCCCCCCGCACCCCCCCCGCGCCCCCGTTCAGTGTTCCCCAGGATTTTGAAAATATGAATAATGTGCCGCGGCTCAAAAAAGGTTGGGAAACACTGCCCTAGAGGAATGTTGCCTTAGAAAAATGCACCAATAGCCAGCAGGATTTCCTACAAGCAAATAAATACCATCCCACTTGTTTTTCAACAGGATTGACATATTGGTTCTTGTGGTATGAACCCTATATTTGTTGCTCAACAATTAAAACAGATGATTAAAATTGATCTATTTTAACAGCTGTACTGGAGAGTACTGCAGCAGGGCATTTTGTAATTTCATAAAAAAACCAAAAGAGTTTGACACGTAATAAACTTTACTGTACTTGCAAGCCCAGCCCTAAAAATAAAAGAATGGTTCACGGTGCCAAATGAAAAGAAAATCATCTCAAGGGTTTTGTTTGTTTGCCAAATCACACTATACTGATGAGTAGCAGATGCTTTAAATAATGACGGGTGGCTACTAGCATAACCAATCTCATTACACAAGGATATACAGTGCAGCTGACTGAACTGGAACACAGCCAGAGCTAACTGTTTACAACTGGCTGTATTTGGATCTTCAAGAATGAACTGTTTTGATGAATCAAAGCAATGACTATTGATATACATTTCTGTGCTCAACATTCTCGTGTTGGAATTGTGTTGGGATCTACTGATCCTCAAGCATTATTATTGGAAAATCACTGCATTCCCCTGGTTCTTATGCAATGATACATTTCCAGCATGAATTTACACAATTATTAGCTAAGTTTAATATATTCTATCCAATCTTTCTTACAACTCATAACTCATGGTAGTACCAGACTTGTTTGCCTTCAGCCATGTGGTCCTACCATGTTCCTTCACATCAACCCAACTCAATGTGTCTGAGATCTATTGGATGGCAATTCTCATAATACTCATACGGATCACACCAGCAGTGGATTGCTCCTGGTTTGACCCAGTACTTAGAACTGGTAGCAATGGTGGGGGAGGCTCCGCCCACCCACCCAGGACACGCCTGCGCATGCACAGAAGAGTTGCGGGTGAGGGCAAACCAGTAACAAACTATTTTAGAACCCATTACTGGATCACACTGGCTAGTAACGATAAGAACCAACACTCAACAAATATTAGAGAACAAATAGAATGGAACAAATTGATATTCTATTAACATTTTTCATTTTATCACTAATATTTGCACTAGATTATGTTCTTCCATTTTCAGCCAAAAGCTCTAAAGGTAATTTCTCTTATTGAACAATATTTAGATCATTGGTTCTTCTCCCTCTTTTATCTTCCGAAGAATTTCATGAAATAGGTGAAGCTGAGTCAATCCAAGGTTACTAAATAAATTGCACAGCCAACTAGAGATTGGAACATGTCCTAGTACAGTGATGGTGAACCTATGGCAGGGGTGCCACAGGTGGCACACGGAGCCGTATCTGCTGGCATGCGAGCCATTGCCCTAGCTCAGCTCCAATGTGCATGTGTGTGCTGGCCAGCTGATTTTTGGCTCACACAGAGGCTCTGGGAGGGTGTTTTTTGCTTCCAGAGAGCCTCCGGGGGGATGGGGAGGGAGTTTTTACTCTCCCCTGGCTCCAGGGAAGCCTTTGGATCATGGGGAGGGCAAAACATGAGCCTACTGGGCCCCCCAGAAGCTGGGAAACAGGCCATTTCTGGCATCCAGAGGGCCTCCAGGGGCTGGGGGAAGCTGTTTTTGCCTTCCCCAGGCATTGAATTATGGGTGTGGGCAATTGCGCATGCACAATAGCAGGCACGCATGCTCTTTTGGCACCTGAGGGAAAAAAGGTTCACCATCACTGTCCTAGTATAACACTGTCTTAGTTCTTACAGGGGAAATACAATTTCCTTTACAATACATTTCCTTTAGTATCCAGTTTTTAAAATTAATTACCTTTATTTTCTCCCGCAAAAGTCCAAACAAAACTATTTCCTATGGGAATAATTCTTTATAATTAATTCCAAAATCTCTCTGAGTAAGTAGTCTTCCGTATTGGCTTTCAAGGACACTTATAACAATTAAGCACCATATTCAGCTTAGCTTGCATATCTGCATAATTTTTACTTAATGTAATGACTGCTTCATATATTTTGGCAAGTGACTAATGAATGTAAAGTGTTTCCTTCAATGATATTTTCCAGATAAGTCAAAACTTTTTCTGGAGGGTTAAAGAAACCAGGCTCGGGAGAAAAAAAGAAGACTGTGGGACTTGGCTGCCCTAAAGCAGTGATGGCGAACCTTTTTTCCCTTGGGTGCCAAAAGATCTTGTATGTGCGCTATTGCGCATGCGCGAGTGCCAACACCCATAATTCAATGCCTGGAGAGGGCAAAAACAGCTCCCCCCCGAGGCCCTCTGGAAACTGCCTGTTTCCCAACTTCTAGTATGCCCAGTAGGCTTATGCTTTGCCCTCCCCATGCTCCAAAGGCTTCCCTGGAGCCGGAGAAAGGTAAAAATGCCTCCCCCATCCCCCTGGAGGCTTTCTGGAAACAAAAAACGGTCTCGCAGACCCTCCGTGCGAGCCAAAAATCAGCTGGTTGAAACAGACATGGATGTTCGAGCTGAGATAGGGGAACAGCTCGCGTGCCAGCAGATATGGCTCCGCGTGCCACCTGTGGCACACCTGCCATAGGTTTGCCATCACTGCCCTAAAGGTCTAGCAAGAGTTTCAGCTTGCTTGGGCCACACTGAATGAAGAAGAATTATCTTGGGCCGCATATAAAATAGACATTTAATGTATATTAATGTTTTCTTTTTTTTATGATATTGTGAATCCATATTACCAGATGTCTAAGGCAGCATAAATCCTGTGAGGTCTGATTTGGACCCAGCAAAGTTCTTCCTTTGGTACATAACACAGCATTGATATTATAATTCTTAACTATTTGGACAATCTTAACTAATTTGGATAATCTTCTATAATCATCTATAGCACGGGCTTCAAACTCGATCACGTCATGTGACGTATCACAATGTGTCTCGAGGATCTTTTGCCTTTATGAGTTGCGGTGGACGTGGCCCACACTTGACGCAGCTGGCCTGTGGTCTGCCAATTTGACACCTCTGATCTACAGTCTTTGTATATACACAATTAATAGTAACTGAGCTGTGCCATTTGCCTAATTATTCTTAGTGTTATTGGATATTTATATTGTTTTATTGGATATTTGTATTATAAATTACCATATACAGTGGTACCTCATCTTATGAATTTAATTTGTTCCGTGACGAGGTCCATAAGTAGAAAAGTTCATAAGATGAAACAATGTTTCCCATAGGAATCAATGTAAAAGCGAATAATGCATGCAAACCCATCCGAAAACTCATCCCTTTTGCCTTATTACCGCCAGCATTCTGATCCTTGTTTGGGGGTGAGTGGAGGAGGTGGTGGGGGAAGACAGCAGAGGCTGCCCGGAGGGAGCCTCGTAGGTGGATTGACACAGGCGGGAAGCTGGAGCTTCCACCCTCCTTGAAAGTTTTCGTGGGGGGCGGCAGGCAAAGGGGAATCGGGGGAGTCCCTCATAGAGCCTTGCTTGCCACTGGGGGAATCTTGTGGCGACAGTCAAAAAAACCATCAAGGCAGAAGGGATTTCGGACTGTGGTCTTGGGAAGTTAGAGCGTGGCAGCAGTGGCACATTTCCTGCCATAGGTCTGGTTTCTCACCATGGACTGGCAAAAACTCCAATGGAGGGTAATTTGGTCCAAAAGCCAAAAGGGATCACACGTCCTTGGCTTTTGTACGCCGAAGCCTTCAGTAGCCAAAACTTGGAGACCTCCATGATGGAGCGCTCCCCAAAAGACCGCAGCGACTCTGACACTCGTTTCGCGGCCTGGTCTTCGGGAGCAAGGCTGGGGATAAACCCTGCCTTGAGCCGTCCTCCTCCTCTGCCCAGCTCTCCCCACCCAGCCCCACTGGCATCCTTCTAGTTCCTCACGTGGGTCCTTATGCTCTCTTCTTCTTCCTCGGTGGTTGGCAGGGAGGCGTCGGGAAGGGTCCGCGGGGATGAAAGGTAGGAATTAAAGCTGCTGCTTTGGGCGCCTTGAAGGGACTCCCCTGGAGGAAGTGGGTGCCAGGCATGGAGTGAGAGCCAGGGAGCCTTGTCTGAGGCTGAAGCGCTGGTCCTTGCTACAGCCGGGATTCCCCGCCTCCAGGCTGCTGCTGCAAGCAAATGGGAAATCCCAGGTGCTTCGGCCAGCAACAGTCGGCGTTGGCAGTCAGGAGGCGGGGAATCCCTGCGGCATGGCAGTCACAAGGAAAGGAAATACCTGCAGCAGTAAGGGAGTGCACACACAGTAAGAGAGTGCACACACCCGGGCTTGGGTTCGTAAGGTGAAAATGGTTCTTAAGAAGAGGCAAACAAATCTTAAACACCTGGTTCATATCTCGAAAAGTTCGTATGAAGAGGCATTCGTAAGACGAGGTATCACTGTATATGTGGGAATAGGTGACACAGAAATGTAAACAAAAAACAACAGCAATGGATTTAAAAAAAAAGAATAGCCATTGTACTCCTCTTGTCAATCTCAGTTTTGTACTCCAATTGTTTATTGCAGAAATCTATGGGAGAGAAAATAACCTGTAAATATTTAATAATCTAACCAGCTCTACTGAAGTCACATAATAATCATTTTAATGAAACTATAATCTTCATCTTATTATAATTTATTTGGAGTCTCAATTTATCTGCACATTCAGTCCATTCCATTATGAAAAGAACTAGGACATATGTTGCTAATTGAATTTAGAGGATACTGCACATTTAACTGCCTGGATAATCTCTTCTAAGAAGCTAGGATTGCAATGGCCATCGAAGATGTATGTCATCCAGTCTGTGAATGTAAAGAAGACAACTAAAACTGGGCCCCATCATCATCCAGCATTTATTTTTAGCAACTATGGGATATTTAATTCCTGCACAACCAAACACTCTCTCACACAGACACACCCTTCCGATTTGCAATGGAGTAGCCAACCTGTCTTCTGAAAAAGTATTTCTTGACTAGACAGATAAAGTGTCTAACAGAAGTTATCAACATATCACATTTGGCTATATAGAAATAGTATGAACGATTAGCCAGCTTGATAAGCAACCTGTACTTTTTCAAACTTTGAATTTCAATCTCATTTCTCAATTCCAACCATCAGTCAAGAAACTATGGGAACAGTAGTTTAAATCATCTGGAAACAAGTTTGTCCTGTTGTAATGTTCAGATGGTGGCTAATTTATGCACAATCTAGTTTAATACAGATTTCAAATAATAAGAAATAGCCTATTAGAATTTCTGTTTGTCATAGATGCTAATAAAAATTCAACAAAATAATAAAAAGAGTCAGAGCGATAGATATATTTACCTATCCCACCTGATCCTATGGAAATGCTGACAAGGCTAAACTGATGATGCAAACTTGCTAATTTTTTCCTTCTTCCGTTCATCAAGCAGCCTTGTTCCTTCATCTTTTCCCATCTTTTTCTGTTAACATAAAGTAATGTTTAAGATATTTTCAAAATCTTTATAGTCCATGATGAATCCTAGATTGATAGTATGAGTTTCATGGTGGAGCCTTAATGGCTGAAGGCAGTAATATCTAGAATTTTTAAGTATACTGGATTGAAGTGCTGTACCAATTCAGATATAATTATTTTATTTACTTCAAATATTTGCACACTACTCTTCAACCTCAGATAAGAGCCATGTGTACATAAGAATAGGCACAATGTAATAACTTGGTACCAATATAATATTATAAGGTTTCAGTCAAATACACTTGCCAGAAAGAAAGTCCCATTGGGAGGCAGAAGGACTTGCTTCTTGAGAAAAAAAAATGTATCAACATCATACTCCCAGGTTCATTGTGAATAAAATAGCTGAATAGTATAGGACAGCATGGATAAAATCAAGTACAGCAGCACCTCTTGCATCAGAACTTTGTTCTCCAATGCTGGTGCGGGGCGGAGGCACTTGCCTGAGCTGCTTTTCGGCCTGCCAGGAGGTGTCCTCGGCCAATGCCTGCTGGCGCCCTGCACCCATCCCATCCCATCCCCTGGGCCGAGTTGCCGGCCTCCCACCGGAGGCTGTCAGGCAGCCTCAGCAACATTCGGTGTATAAGATTCACCCAATTTTTAAAGCACTTTTTTCAAGTAAAAAGGTGCGTCTTATACACCGAAAAATACGGCAAATCTTTTCTCAGCCAATAAAGCAGCTGAAGTAGCCACACATCTGGACATTCTCCTCCAGGCTAAGCAAAGGAATCCATCTCAACTATCAGAGAAGCCTTCAGTTCAAAGCAGAAATAGATTATTTCTACAAGTTTTTATTCTCCTTAACTTTCAATTTGTATTGGACAAAATAAATAAATAAATAAAATAAATATTTTTAAAAACTGGATAGGTTGTGGCTAATAATGAGTTGTAGCAGTGGCGGGTTGCTGCCAGTTTGTACTGGTTCTGTAGAACCGGTAGCGGAAATTTTCCACCATTCACCAAACTGGCAGCGATGACCAGCGGTCCATGCTCCCAAACCAGTCCTCCAATCGCCGCAGATTGCAAACAAACCTTCTGCACATGTGCAAAGGCTTCTGAGCATGCACAGAGGATCATTTCCAGGGCTTGAAACATGCACTTCCTTCGTGATGTGAACTGGCAGGGAAGGTAAGTAGAACCCACCCCTGAGTTGTAGCATTTATAGTTCAGCAACAAGTGTGTGTGGGGGGGTCTGGTTTGTGACTTCTGTTTTTAGAAGGAAATCTGGAAATCTGTATGCTTTACTCCACCAGCCTCGCTTCCCAAGGACCTCAGCCTATGGCTTTTATTCCCTTGAAGCAGAACAGGCCAGGTCTAAAGGATCTGCAGGATGGAAGGCCAGCTGCCTGCTTTTCCTAACCTAGATAATGCTACATTATTGGTCATCCAATAATTTCTTAATGTCATCATCCTCTCACTCCCACCTCACTTGAAATGCACCACATTTGTGTTTTCCAGTTTCAGTTCGAAGCTGATGTGATCCAGTTTGCCTTGAGATCTTCAGAGCAATGCTTCATGCCATTGTACTGGTAGTAGAGCCCCAGCTCCAATTGGTTGCAGTGCCTAGCACCCTTTCTCCTCTTCAGTGACTAGACAATGTCATCTGCAGCCATTTCATGTTGGGCTGCCAGGATGCTACATGTTCCCTGTTGGTCAGCAGTAGTTGTTATTTTTATCTTGCAACTTGGGTAAAAATGGCTTAGGGTACCGGTTATCTTCTCTCTGTTGCACGTTTCCTCGTCGCCAGATGTTAGATCTTTGGCGGAATGAAGGACTGCAATCTTGAATAACAACGGTTCTTTATTAACAGAAGTAACGGTTACAGAACTAGAAACGAGACAAAACATGGCCGTGCCTGGCAGCTATATATATGCCAGGCTGCCAGGCTGAGCCTACCAATCGCCTTGCAGTATTTTCCCGCCCAAGGAATGTGGGGCGGGTACAAGGCCTAACTGTCCTCTGGACACAACACAATTTGTCCACCAAAGGCCTGTTAAATCAACAAACCATCCTCAGCCCAGAGATTTCTGCTTGATTCAACTCTTACATCTTCTAGTTGGCACCTGTATCTCTCCCAGCAGCTCAGGCTGACAAAACATGCTTCCTTTGTTCTCCCACAGTATGGTAATGCTTCCTTTCTCCTTCCTTTATTTTTTAAATGTATTTAAGGAATCTTGCTATTTTGTTTTCATGAAGCTGATCTATCAGTTTTCCTTTGTTCCATTACTGAATAATAAAACTGAAGGAACAACCTGTTTCCTTTAGGTTGACCGGTGTAGCACCACAGCCACAATATTATAAGTAATGGAAAGGGGAAGAGAGAAAGGGTCTGATTTAGTGTCTTTGGAGATTCTCAGTCATTCAGGTCAGGTTATCCCACAGGTGCTTTTCCAAAAGACAACTGGACTTTTGAAGATGTTTCGCTTCTAAAGAAGCTTCTTAAATGGGGAGTGAAATGTCTTCAAAGAAAAACAAAGTCCCATTGCCCTTTGGAAAAGCACCTTTGGGTCTGATTTAGTGTCATAGAAGATAATGTTGGTCCATAAAAGGCATCTGTGTTTCTATTTATCTTCTCCACCAGTTTGCATCGCGATGTTTCACATGCAAATGCTTGCTCCGCTCACACTCATGGATCCCTTCACACAATTTCACTTCTGTGCATGCTCAGATGCTGGATTCTGCCTGAAACACAGCTGAGGAGCTGCTCAGCTGTGCTTCGGATGAAGAAACAAAGGTTGGCATTAACCCGGTGGGGAGTGGGGGTGGGTGGGAGGTCTTTTTCAAAGCAGAGGATGAGGAGAAGCCATCAGGTTGCTGAAAATTGGGGGGGGGAAAGATGGCGGCACTCACAGACCAGCACTGCCCGAACTGAATCCATGACACCAAAGTTACATCATCAGTGGGTCACTAACAGTTCGGGCAATTTTGTCCAAACCTGGAGGAACCCACCCCTGGTGTGGAGACATCTGGAAAAGCAAAGGAAAGGCACAGTGACTAGTGAGAAGGAAACAAAGAAGGCAATCATTGACTGACAGGCCTGGGCAGGAGAAAGCCACTCAGAGCCACTTGCCTTCGCCTGCATAAATGGGAATAGCAAATAGCAGAGCAACAGTCAGACCTATACCAGGCATAATTCAGATTAACCACCAGCCCAGACTTGTTACCATCCCACTGCAATCTGGATCGGAATGTCTAAAGCAGCCTGGAAAGTAAACTGCTTAAGCGGCAATGCATAAAGGTTCTAAGAAGTCTTTATTAAATTTAGCTCTCCTGACCCCTAGTGGACAGTTCTTCTGTTTCAGCTTCATTATTGTTGTGGACTTTATCAGCAACAGTTACTACCTGTGTTTCCATGAAAAGAAGACTTAATAACAATCATTAAGTGTTGTACCACATGATTCTTCACAAATGTATCTTTTTCTTTTATGTAAGCTGAGAGCATAGGCACCAAGACAAATTCCTTGTGTGTCCAATCACACTTGGCCAATAAAATTCTATTCTATTCTGGTCTTAGCCTAGAATAAGATTTAGCCTAGCTGTTACGTTCTGAAAAGCTGGGAAGTTTTCACTCCAGTCTGACAAGGAAGTGAAGCAGAGAAATTCTGATTGGCTCCTTCCCGAAAGGGCTCCTATTTAAACTCCTGCCAAAAGCAGGAAGGGATGTGTGTTTTTGCTTCTGCACATGCACTGGAAGCAAAATCTTGTGAGGGGACACACGCACGAGAGAGATTTCAGTGATATTTTGCTTCTGCACATGCACAGAAGCAAAAAAATCACCAAATTGTGTTCCTCCTTCCCGTGCTTCTGTTTGGACAGTAATCAGCTTATCTGCACTGTGCACAGTGTGCAGCACCAGTGTGTGCCAGCTAAGAGGCTAGTCACTATGCATTGCTGAAAGTACAGTGGTACCTTTACTTGAGAACTTAATTCGTTCCGTGACCAGGTTCGTAAGTAGAAAGGTTTGTAAGTAGAAGCAATTTTTCCCATAGGAATCAATGTAAAAGCAAATAATGTGTGCAAACCTATTAGGAAAGAAATAAAAGCTCGGAATTTGGGTGGGAGGAGGAGGACAAGGAGGAAGAGGAGGAGGACAGTCGCTGCCCAGAGCGAAGGGAGAGTTTCTTTTCTCTGGGCGCTGGCAGAGGTTTATTCCCTCTCCAAGTGCCCAGAGAAAGAAAAATATTTTGTTCGCTCTGGACTGCCAAAGCCTCCTTAAGGGCCACTGAAAGACTCCTCTGGCAGCCCAGAAAAGCCTGAGATGGATGGGATTAAAGGGGGAATGGCAGGAAACTGGTCGGGCCTTCGTGTCACTCTCAAATTTCCTGGGAAATTTTTCCAGGTTCAGGTTCTTAAGTAGAAAATGGTTCTTAAGAAGAGGCAAAAAAATCTTGAACACTCGGTTCTTATCAAAAAAGTTCTTAAGTAAAGGTATTATTAAGTAGAGGTACCACTGTACTTGTGAGTATTCACTGCAGACTTCCATTACATAAATAATGTGCAACACACTCTTTTGTCAAAGCAATTTTCCATCACCTGAAGTGAAATAACAGATGCTAAATAACATGCCAGAGTTCTAGCATGTCAGCATGGACTTCAGCTGGCAACTGATCCAGGCTAAGTTGGATGAATTTTACATGGTCCTAACTCTGTAATTGTAGAGCCAACAGAATACCTAATAATGTAGTATTTATATTAATTAACAATGAATCTATATCAAGCTCAAAATTTAGGATTTTTATTTGAATTTAAAATTAATGCTGCCAAAGCCGAATGAAAATATTAATTATAAATCTCTAATAATATTGGAGCCAATATTCAACAATTGTAACCATCCAGCTAGAAAACATTTGGACCAGGGGCTTTGCTATTTTTCATCAATAGAATTGTCTCCAATATCTCTTGTAAGAGCCTGTTTGCTGTTTATCTATCATAGCATCAAACAGATATAAATGTTTGCAAAATTTAAATAATGATGGGTTCTTGGTTTTGGTATCTATAAATCCCAATTCTTCATTAGCTAATATTTTTGAACTTATATTTTATTATTACATTGGTTTTATTAAATGATGAGCTAACATTTACATATTGTTAATATTTTACAAAGATATATAACTCTGCCAATAATTATTAAGAGAGCTCAATTATATAATGATAAATATTGAAATACCATTAGAAGGAATATTTTATCATATGTGATATTTATGCAAAAAAACCCTCCAAATTACTGGAACAAAATACATAAAAATATTCAAATATTTTATAAAAATAAAAGCTGAACTGAATCCAAATATATTTTTATACCAGATATAATTCCAGAAATTTACTAAATGTCACAATTTACTAAAATATATGCTGATAGCTGTAAGAACAAAACTGTCACAACACTGGAAAAAAAGATGATACTCATTACTAATGATATCAGATTGGGAGACCAATTCTGGAAAATATACAGCAATGGCAAAATAGACACTTTATATATAAATAATAGAACTATAACCAAATTTAGCAAAAATATATTTCATAAGTAAGGCATATTACACAGCAGGGAAAATATATAAATTTGGCATGGCTTTTAGGATGAAAGTTGAGAGCTTGATACACAAAGATACATAGAAGATTGACGGCAGAAAAAGACCTCATGGTCCATCTAGTCTGCCCTTATACTATTTCCTGTATTTTATCTTAGGATGGATATATGTTTATCCCAGGCATGTTTAAATTCAGTTACTGTGGATTTACCAACCATGTCTGCTGGAAGTTTGTTCCAAGCATCTACTACTCTTTCAATAAAATAATATTTTCTCACATTATTTCTAATCTTTCCCCCAATTAACCTCAGATTGTGCCCCCTTGTTCTTGTGTTCACTTTCCTATTGAAAACACTTCCCCCCTGAACCTTATTTAACCCTTTAAAATATTTAAATGTTTCGATCATGTCCCCCCCTTTACCTGACTGCACTGTTCACCCATTTTGAGACAGAAATCACTACCCCATAATCCTTCTCTTCTGACGTTTTTGCTAGCACAGAACTGCTAATACAATACTCAGATTAAGGGTTCTTTTTCCTCAAGTGCATTATTTTACATTTGGAAACATTAAACTGCAGTTTCCATTGCTTTGACCATATATCTAATAAAGCTAAATCATTTGCCATATTACAGATGCCTCCAGGAATATCAACCCTATTGCACACTTTAGAATCATCGGCAAATAGGCAAACCTTCCCTACCAAACCTTTGCCTATGTCATTCACAAACATATTAAAAAGAAAGGACCCAGAACAGACCCTTGTGGCACACCACTTGTAACCAGTCTCTGCTCAGAATATTCGCCATTAACAACAACCCTCTGATATCTACACTTCAGTCAGCTGAAAATCCACTGAACTATCCAGGGATTAAGTCCAATCTTCACTAATTTATATATAAAAATATAATAGATGAAATGAGTTAAATATATACTATTTATTAATTAAATTTATATGCTGTCTATCTCACTGTTGAACAACTCTAATACTTACAATATTAAATAATTATTAATGTTTAATATAAAGCAAACATACAAAGGCTGTAGTCAGCGGTTGAGGAAATAAACAGAAAGGAAAGAAAGAATGTCTTACTGGAAACTTTTCTCATAATGTTTTTATTTATACTTTTTCTATGTTTAGCATTGGCTTCTTTTCATGTTATTCACCACTTAGTATATAATGTAGACTTTCCCCCCTTTGTACTTCACCATTCTAACAATCAAAATACCCTTAAAACTAGTTCCCTATTTTATCACCAGATTTCCAATATTTTTGTTGCCTAGGAGACCTTTGCTCCAAACGCCAGGCAGCCTTTCTTAATCGTTTCATAAGTGACTGCAATTTTTGTTCAATAATGTCATTTTGACTTCTAAATCAGAGCTACCATATTTGGACAAGGTTGAGGGTCACTTAGAAGCCTGAGAATTCCTTGGCCTTTGGGGTATTTTTTCAAGATCACGTTGGAAGTGCTCAGTGTCTATATAAAGATTGTTTACTGGGACAAAGTTTATGTCACATTCCCCCTCACCCCACCTTCTAGTATTCTGGAGCCCTATGCCCACCAGATTTTAATAAAATCCCTACCAATGAAACCTCCACACTAAGAAGTCTATTTTGTGTGACTACTCAGCTGACAGGCTCTGAAATGTCAGGAAAACCTTTCCGTCCGAGATGGCTTACACTATTCCACATCAGTTCTTCCCCATCACTTTGAACCATTACATATATTGTACAACTGTCTGCCTTATAAGAGGCCAAGCAAGGTGGAATCCGTTTCTGCAGACAAGGTAGCTTGGAAACTTTGCAAACAGATAAAGTGATCAAATCCCCAAAGATTTTATGAATTATCTCAGCAATCTGATGAATCTCACAGAAGCAAATGAAGGCTTCCATTTGCAGATATCAACAGGAGTGACAGTAACAAATTAGATGCCTGGGGTTTTGTTTTTTCTTCATTTCTTTTCAAAGAAAGAAGGGATACAAATTCTTTGGGGGAACAATTCATTCTGACACTTAAAGAACATTTGAAAGGAATGGGGGAGACCTATAGACCTATCTAGTCCTCAGGGACCCCCCTGCACCAGACGAAGATTGGATCATGTCCTAATTGGTTGCAAGAGATGTCAGTAGGAATTCCAGCCACACCACATAACTGTTCTAATTTCCTTGGGCTGAAGATAATATTGCCCACTGACAGATACTCAGCCAAAAGAGACAGATTTCTATTTTCAACTTCATTCAAATAAAATAGAATTTATTTTAATGACATATTCAGTTTACTGCAAGAAACTGAAGATACCATTTTTATTGTTGATAGACATCTCTCTCTCCATGGTTTAACTACCCACCTGTTTGCCATACTGAGTCATTTGGCATAGCGGTTAAGCAGTTAATTGAAGAAATTGGGACATTTCTCTTGGGCATGATAAATCATCAGGTGACTTCAAGCAGCCCATCTAGAAGAGTTCTTGTTATGGGAATAAACTATAGCAAGTGTGCCTGGGCTCCTAGAGAATAAATGGGACACAAACCTAAAGAATAATGAAATGAGTCAATGGAAGGGATTTCCCCCTGGTATCTTTAATTAAGACCTGGGAAGACAGGGAATCTACAGGCAGCTTGGAAGATTATTATATTAGGAACGAGAAGGTTTTCCCAACGCCCGTCTTGCTATGGAAACGTTAACCCCCAAAGATCTGTAAAGCTCCCTCCCTCAAGATTTTAGAAATCTTTAAAGACAATTTATTTTACCAAGCCTTCGCCCTTAGCTACGTTTGTTTTGCAAAAGGATTAATTCATTACTTCTCTTGGTTTTCTTTTTATAATTTTGATTTACATTAATTTTATAATTGCTTTCATAGTTTTAATAGGGAACTCACCCAGAGACTATTGAGAGGGATGGACTATAAAAGCTGTAAAATAATTAAACATATCATAAAACTTCCCCACTTCCCTCTTCCAGATAATTAAATGCAATGTTATAAGGATGCACTGTATAGGTCCATGATGGCGAACCTATGCCATATGAGCCCACAGATGGCACATGGAGCCGTACAGGAGGGCATGCGAGTTTTGTCCTGTGTCAGCCTTTGGAAATTTATTTATTTATTTGTTTGTTTGTTTGTTTATTTATTTATTTATTTATTTATTTATTTATTCATTTATTTATTTATTAGATTTGTATGCCGCCCCTCTCCATAGACTCGGGGCAGCTCACAGCATACAATAAAACAATTCATAGCAAATCTAATAAATGTAAAAAACATTTAAAAACCCCATTATTAAACCAGACATACACACAGATATACCATACATAAATTGTATAGGCCCGGGGGAGGGGGGGAATGCCTCAATTCCCCCATCCCTAATGGCAGAGGTTAGTTTTAAGGAGTTTACGGAAGTCAAAGAGGGTGGGGGCAGTTCTAATCTCTGGGGGGAGCTGGTTCCAGAGAGTTGGGGCTGCCACAGAGAAGGCTCTTCCCCTGGGTCCCGCCAGATGAAATGCAGTTTCGTCCTCAGGACACTTCAGGGAAGTTTCCCTGAAGCCCGGGAAGCAAAAAAATCCCCCAACGGACAAACCCGAAGTTCAGGAAAACACACTTCTGGTTTGCTCATTTCTGCATTTTTTTCCACCTACCAGCAGTGGTGAATTCCTAACGGTGTGGTCCAGAGAATGACACCAGTATGAATCCACTGATTTTCAGTGATTCCCCCCCCCCCCCCCGGCATCTTCATGTGGAAGAAGCCCTCAGCTGTGCTTTGGATGAAGAATAAAGGTCAGCATTAAGACAAGCATGGGCGGAAGGGTTTCTTCCACATGGAGACGCCATAAAACTAATTGCCGAAAATCAGTGGGTTCATATCAGTGTGGCTCTCTGGACAATACAAGTAGGAATCCACCACTGCCTACTAGGCTTCAGAAAGGCCTGTGTGCATGCGCAGGGGGCAGTGCAGTGGGGTGTACCTTGTTAGCATATCTAAGTGTTCGTGTCTTTGGAGAGGGGCGGCATACAAATCTAATAAATAATAATAATATAGCGTGGAAAAGGGGGATGGAATGTTGAGAGAGAGCTAATTTGCATACTGGTATGTAAATCAGTTTTTGGCAGTTGGAAGATAGAATTCTGGGTATTCGTATGCTGACTGTTGGTGAATCTGCATCATAGAGAGCAGATGTATAGAGAAATATAGTTATACTGTCAAGTTGTTTATTTGTGTGAATATGAAACCAGTTCAATGAGAAAAGAAGAAATAAAAGCATAAGTTTTATATTGGAGTCATTGTATTGAATATACATTGAATATAGAAATCCAACATGCATGTGGGGGGGAGGGGAGGGGTGTGGGTATATGCACACCCATTTGTCACACAAACAAAAAAAGGCCGTTGGGAAGTGAACAGCATATAAATGCAATAAATAAATAAATGAATGAATGAATGAATGAATGAATGAACGAACGAATGAACGAACGAACGAACGAACGAACGAACAAACAAACAAACAAACAAATAACTAAGCAAGCAAGCAAGCAAACAAACAAACAAACAAATAAATAAATAAATAATCTTTGAGTTACAACAGTTCACTTAGTGATCATTCGAAGTTGATAACCCCCCCCCAAAGTATTTATAATAAAAACAACATAGTCCCAACATTATGAATTTGCTGCAACATGGCAGTTATTCACTCTTATGAATGACTGTAGACATTCACCCTGCTTATTCTCTCCCTTCCCACAATTGCTTTCCCCCTCCCATCCTGCCATAGACTAACGTACACTGTGGAGGTCTGTCCCCTCTCTGTTGCGGTTTCTTTTAAAAAATCAGACCGCCTCAAAGCGTCTCATTGGCCTACAAACATTTTGAGCAGAGATTGGAAGATTCTGGGCATTATGATCTCGTGGGACTTGAGGCCACGAGAACATGCACACCCCCCCCCCGGAAGCTTCCAATTTCGATGCAAAACATTTACAAGCCGACGGGATACTTTAAGGCCAGCATGGTTACACTGCCTCATAGCATCCTGTCAGATTGCAAATGTTTTGTACGGAGACTGGAAGCTTCTGGGGGACATGATCTTGCATGGCAGAGAAGCTGGAGAGGAGACAGATTCCTAAATCTTCGCAAGGTAAGTGACCCAGTGCTGCAGGAATGGGGGAGGAGAACAATTGTTTGAGATATCTCAGTCGGTCGGGAGAGGCCTTGGGTGATCTGTAGCAGGTAGCTTGTTTCAGGTCCACCCCCCATGGCTTTCCCCACCCTGATCACCTGCACAAAGAGGGAGCATGTCAGGGTTCCAGGTAACACCCCCAACAAAAGAAAACTCATGTTTGCCTGACATCGCAATAGCAATAGCATTTAGATTTATATACCGCTTCACAATGCTTTACAGCCCTCTCTAAGCGGTTTACAGAGAGTCAGCATATTGCCCCCAACAATCTGGGTCCTCATTTTACCGACCTCAGAAGGATGGAAGGCTGAGTCAACCTTGAGCCTACTGAGATTCCTTCTGCCAAATTGCTGACAGCCGGTGATCAGCAGAAGTAGCTTGCAGTACTGCACCCTAACCACTGCACCACCGAGGCTCTTCACTCCAACGAATCCTCAGGTTATGAATGTAATTGGCATTCATAACTCAAGTACTACCTTTCCAACAAAACTTTGTCCCCTTATTAGGGACAATAAGGATGAAAATAAATTCAAAGGCATTTGCACTGAGAATGCTATTCACTCAATATTTTCTAAAAAAAACAACCCACCTTGATTTTTAAAACTGCAACAGGTACAGGATAGGTAATCCTCAACTTACAGCAGTTTATTTAATGACATTTCAAAGCTATAACAACACTGAAAAATGTGACCTAAACTGTTTTTTATACTTACAACTTTTGCATCAGCCTCATGGTTACAGGATCAACATTCAAATGCTTGGCAATTGATTCATATTTATGACAGTGTCCTGAGGATCACGTGATTGACTTTTGCGACTTTCTAACAAGGAAAGTTAATGGAGAAGCCAGCTTCACTTAACAACCATGTTACTAACTTAATAACCAAAGTGATGATGATCTTAGCAAGTGTGGCAAGAAAGGTTGTAAAATGGGGCAAAATTCGCTAAATGCCTGTCTCCCTTAGCAACATAAATGTTGGGCTCAATTATGGTCATACATTGAGGACTACCTGTATTGATTTTCAAGAGAGGAAAATCCCACCTGTTGATATGAACAGAGCCTCTCTGTGTGAAATACTGCAGACTCCCAAAAGCCTTTTCTGTTTGGTTCCTAAGCTACCAGTTCCTGTGTTAGTCATTTCTGCCTCCAGCCTACTATACTGATATTTTTATATCCAGCTTGCATTCAACCCACCTCCTCGAATTTCTATTGTTTTCCTTGAGCTCTATTTTAACGCTAGGAAATTAATACAATAATTTGGCTACTGCAAACATCACATCCTGTACAACGATAGCAGATGTTGTATTCTAGCTGCTTATCTCTTTCCCGTTTATCATGTCTGGGCCACCTCTATGGTTGAGTTCATTCTCTTGTTCTGTGGTAAATTATAGCTGGGGAATGAAACATGATGTCCCACTTCTACTTCACTCAGAAATTTACCTGATGCAGAACGACAGTGCACAGTGGCCTAGGAAGCTCTTTGCTTCACTTTTGAGTCAAAACAGAGAAAATTTCTCCCTCTCTGCTTCCACCTCCCTCTCCCCCCCTCTCCCCTCAACCCCTCTCTCCCTCCCTCCTTTCCTCTCTCTCTCTCTACTCCTTTCCCTCTCTCCTTCCTTCTCTCTTTCTCTCTCCCTCCTTCCCCCTTCCTCTGTCTCTCCCCCTCTTCCCCTCCCTGTTTCCTTCCCTCCCTCCCCTCTCTCCTCTCCCTCCCTCCTTTCCTCTCTCTCTACTCCTTTCCCTCTCTCCTTCCTTCTCTCTCTCTCCCTCCTTCCCCTTCCTCTGTCCCTCCCCCTCTTCCCCTCCCTCCCTCCCTCCTTCCCCCTCCCTCCCCTCTCCCCTCCCTCCCCTCCCTCCCTTCTTTTCCCTCCCTCTCTACCCCTTTCCCGCTCTCCTTCCTTCTCTCTTTCTCTCTCCCTCCTTCCCCCTTCCCTCTGTCTCCCTCCCCTCTCCTCCTCCCCCTCTCCCTTCTTCCTTTCTCCTCCTCCTCTCTACCCCTTTCCCTTTCTCCCTCCTTCTCTCTCTCCTCTTCCTCCCTCCTCCTTCTTCTGTCCCCACTCTCTCCCTCTCTCCCTCTTCCTTTGCTACCCTCTCTCTTTCACACACACACACAAACAATTGAGGGTTATTTGTTACACTGTTTTATCCTCTAAAGTTCTTGCTTGAAAACAGAATCTCCCTGCTTTGTTGCTGCGTATGTATCAAATAGCTAATATTAATAACTGAGAAACAAAAAAATAACATTCCTGTCTCAATAAGGAAACTTCAAACCAAAAAAAGATCCCTCTGGCGTAGAAACAAAAAAGGTCCAGTAACCAACTTTAAAAGCCGCTACAGAAGCATATGCCAACAAATAAAAGCAGAATGTCTCAACTACCACAGTGAACAAGAGGAAAACCTCCTACGCTCCAAATCTAACCGTGCCTTCTACAACTTCGTCAACAACAAACTTAACGACTCCAGACCTATTCCACCTCTCGTAGGACCACACAACATAGAATACCACGATGACCCATCCAAAGCTAACCTCTTCAACTCCTTTTTTGGCTCCGTTTTTGTTAACAGTAATGGCTCATCCCCCCTCTTCGCAAACCGCACTTCTAACTCATTAAACAACCTAACCCAAATCATCTTCACTACAGACCACATTGAAAAAGCAATCCGTGATCTCAAACCTTCCCTATCTGCTGGACCAGATGGTCTTTGTGCATACTTCTTAAGAAAACTTTCTTCTGCCATAGCTGAGCCCTTAAGCATTATCTTCCAAAAATCCTTCAGGACCAGTACTCTCCCCAAGCTGTGGTCTAAAGCAGTAGTCATCCCCATCTTCAAAAAAGGAGACCCATCACTAGTTGACAACTACAGACCAATATCTCTATGCTGCGTTCCTTGTAAAATCATGGAATCAATCATAAATCAATCAATTACCCTTTACCTAGAATCTAATAACTTACTATCAAAAAACAATTTGGATTCAGAAAGAAACTATCCTGCAACCTACAACTACTTCACTGCAAAAACATCTGGACTACCCACCTTGATCAAGGAAAATCCATTGATGCAATTTATATCGACTTCTGCAAAGCCTTTGACTCAGTGGTTCATAACAAACTTCTCCTAAAACTCAAATCCTATGGCATCTCAGGACTCCTCCACAACTTGATTACTGCATTCCTGTCAAACAGGCAACAAGTTGTCAAAATCGGAAGCGCCATTTCCTCCCCTGTCCCTGTCAAAAGCGGCGTTCCCCAAGGCAGCGTACTAGGTCCTACTCTTTTCATCCTATACATCAACGACCTCTGCGATAATATCGCAAGCAACTGTGTGCTCTTTGCCAATGATGTGAAACTTTTCAACACCACTGACAACACACTCACTCTCCAAAAAGACCTTGACTATGTTTCAGATTGGTCTAACATCTGGCAACTTCGAATCTCAACCAACAAATGCTCTACCCTCCACATCGGCAAAAAGAACCCAAACCTCATATAAAATATGAACTAAACAAACAAATTCTCACAGCACACCCACACTCAGTAAAAGACCTCGGAATACTAATTTCAAATGACCTAAGTGCTAAAGCCCACTGCAACAATATCGCCAAAAAGGCTTCCAGAGTTGTAAACCTGATTCTACGTAGCTTCTGCTCTGGCAATCTCACACTACTGACCAGAGCCTACAAAACCTATTCCAGGCCCATCCTCGAATATAGCCCATCTGTCTGGAACCCTCACCACATCTCAGACATCAACACTCTCGAAAACGTCCAAAGATATTTCACCAGAAGAGCCCTCCACTCCTCCACCCGAAACAGAATACCATACAAAAACAGACTAACCATCCTGGATCTCGAAAGCTTAGAACTGCGGCGCCTAAAACACGATTTAAGTATTGCCCACAAAATCATTCGCTGTAATGTCCTTCCGGCCAACGACTACTTCAGCTTCAACCGCAACAACACAAGAGCATGCAACAGCTTCAAACTCAATGTTAATCGCTCCAAACTTGACTGTAAAAAATATGACTTTAACAATCGAGTCATCGAAGCGTGGAACTCATTACCGGACTCAATAGTGTCAACCCCCAACCCCCAACATTTCTCCCTCAGACTCTCCACGATTGACCTCTCCAGGTTCCTAAGAGGCCAGTAAGGGGCGTACATAAGTGCACTGATGTGCCTTTCATCCCCTGTCCAATTGTCTTTCCTTTCCCTTTTATCATATATATTCTTTCCTTCCCACCCACTTCTCTTCCTCTTTACTTCCTATCTTTACTTCCTATCTTTTATATATCACTTAATGTCTATTCTCTTTCATATGTATTGTATATTGGACAAAGAATAAATAAAAAAAATAAAAAAAATAAACATTGTGGGTTTTTTTTAGAATAAAAACATATAATTTTTACAGAGGGTTGTATTCAAGAATAAATGTTCTATCATACTTAAAGAAAGGTGGGTACGTTTCATTCTTTAAATGGGGTGGGGAGGTGGGAAGACCCTTACCTTGCTATTATTTTGAGAAGGCCTTACAGCAGATAAGCAGCTTTAAGACTTGTGGACTGCAACTCCCAGAATTCTCCAGCCAGCTATGCTCCAGTTATGCTTCGGCTATGCTGGCAGGAGAATTCTGGGAGCTGAAGTCCATAAGTCTTTAAGTTGCCAAGTTTGAAGATCTCTGGCCTAAGGTACGGATAATTTTGTTTTAGTCAGACTTTGGCCCTTCATAGGACTCGGTGGACAGCCATTCAGCTTTTCATGAATTGTTATATTATGTTCAAGTTTCTTTTGAATTTTGTGGGGCACTGCTCAGGACCAACCTTTTTGTTTGCTAGGCCAATTTTGATTTAATTACCATAATGAACAAAATAATGCCTTAATGAAATATGAATCCAGCTCACTGAATGACTGCTAAACAGAATTAATGCCTTTATCCAATATTAGGACTCCCAATATTTAAGGAGGGAAAAGGAAACATTGACAAATCTTGTTAATGCTAGAATAGCATTTTGTCTCAAGTGTACACAGATAGATATTACAGTGAAACATCACTTCAGGTGGGACCTGAAGAGCTAGGAAATATGTATTTTAACCTTTAATTTTGAAATTTATAAATTTATAAATTAATTTCCTATACTTAAGAATTCATCTAAGCCACTTTCAATAATCATAGGGGTGTTTTAGCCAAGATGACTTTAAAAGGGGGGGGGACTTAATAAATGCTACATGATCATGGCCTGTGTTAGGTAAAGAGGCTAATTACTACTTTTCATTCATTAAAAAAAAACAGGTCAAAGAGAATAGGAGATCTGTTTTCCTTTTTATTTTTATAACATAACATGGTTCGGTTTGTTATCCTTTTCGGCTTTTTTATCTGACCTATATGATTTTAGACTTTCAGATCTTCAGAGTGAATTTACTGAAACGGTTTGCTTGTTTTAACTTGTTTTTAATTTTGCATTCCTGGCTTCACCCTACTTATTGATATTTCAGACCACACATGCCCATCTCATACCGTTTTCCTCCCGAAAATAAGACCGTCTTATATTTTTTTTGAACCCTGAAATAAGTGCTTGGCCTTATTGCCATGCACTCAAAAGTCTGAATGGGCTTATTATCATGGGATGTCTTATTTTGGGGAAACAGAGTACAGTAATAGGATTATACTAATATACTAAATTCTAGGTGCCCCAAACCTAAGCTAAAATGCCCCAAAGTTATTTTTGAAGCTATGTCTGAAAAACAATATTCAAGGGCAATGACGTTGCCAAAGGACACAACACAGAAACAGGCCTATTGTCAAAGTCTGAAGCTCTGCTGTATTTCTACTCAATTACTACCCTATCTTATTTGAGCATGGAGAAATCAAGCAGATTTTGAACATTCTTTCTCCCAAGGACTCGTCCTTTCAATTATTTCTGTGAAAGGAGAAGTAATTTTCTTTATCCATGCCTAGAAACTGAATTCTGGGAATACAGTGCACTTATGCAGTCCACTTATGTGGGGAAATTGTAATGACAAATTCCATTTCAAATGGCACACAGAGATAAACGGAAAAAGCAACAGTCATTTTTTCTCCACAATTTCCATTTATACATCAATGCACATACCTTACAAATGTCAGTAGCAAACATAATTATACTTTTTTTCCCAGTCATAAATCAATATCCTATTTTATGTTATTATTCATCAGTCTGTTTTTCTTCATTTCTTTACACTTCCCTTCCTCTATCTCCATCTCCTCCCTCTACTTTCTTGCTCCCTTTCTCCTCCTTCCTACTTCCCTCCACTCCTTCTCTTCTTCCTTTACCTCCCTTTTTCTCCCTTTTTACTTTTCCCTAAGTGATTCTTATCTTAATTCATCTCCTATTTAAATGTAAGTGTTATCACTGAAAGCCTGCCTCTCTGTGAAGGTTGTTGCTGTATTTAAATGCTTCCCTTTTTAAAATGACAGTCTGTAAGGAAATGACGCAGTAATTAAATCCATTTTCCCAACAGCCCTGTTGTTGCATGATGGAAACCATTTCCAGTTCCAACTGGACAGATCATTGAGCGAAAAGAACTTTGGTTGAGCTTTTCTGGGACATCACTCCGTCTCTAATGTATTTAGGGGGCATTTTTTAGCTTAATGAGAACACAAGTCTTTCTCCATCCAGTCATCCCTGAACTGGCGCAGGTAAGCCGCTTTTAAGGACTTCCTTTGGAGGCGGCCGACTTCTGATAGTCTTTCAAAATGCCCGCTCGTGGCTGGCCCAATCAGTGAATGACATGCAAATTTAGACCATATCTCCATACGTAATAGCCACAAGCTCCATTTTCTCTGGCAGGCGGTTGCAGGAAGCTGTTGCACCAAGAAACGGAGTACACAAGGCCCATACGCAGTCTTGCTGAGCTCCATTTTTGCTGGCAGAGGATTGCAGGAGTCTGTCGCAGCCAAAATGGAGTTTGGGAGCCTCACTGGCAGAGTGCTCAGACCACCACAGGTGCCCCCAACATGAATGATGTTGAGATGGCCAGGCTCCCTGACCACGGTACCCTGCCCCCTCAAGAGTTTTCTTTGAATCTCTGTCTGCTAGTGGTTTGTTTAAACAACTGTCTGGATAAGTCCTTGTCTCAGGCCTTATACACCCACAAAATCGAAAAAAGACTAGTTATTGGGCAACTGCCTCACTTTCTTCAAGTACAGTAGAACCTCGATATACGAGCTGCTCTATATACGAGCATTTTGAGATGCGAGCTAGGAGGGGAGAGATATTTCTGATCTACTTACGAGCCCACATTCGGGATACGAGCGCTCACCGCCTGTCCCTGTCAGCGTCCCAGCCCCAGCCACTTTCACCCGCCCGGACAACCGCCAGAGGGGCTCCTCCGGAGGGGCACACAGGGAAGGGCTTGAGCCGCCGCCTTCTCCTTTCCCCGTGGGAGCACCGCACCTCTTATCTGCCCGGCCTGAGAGGAGGGACGCACGGGGGCTCCAGAGGAGCCCCATCCCGGGCGGAGCGACGCACCTCTTATCTGCCCGGCCTGAGAGGCACGAAACCGGTGCTCATGCCGGGCGGCCCGCCTGGAACGCCAGCAATGCCGCCGAGCCGATTGCCGAGTGGGGGCGGGGCGCGGGAGGAGGCGAAGGCTCCGCCGCACCGGCCCCCTCAGGTTTTAAAGCTATGGTGATTTCGAAAGACTTGGTGCTTTGGTTTGCAAAAAGAATGGCCACGGGACAAGTTTCTGCAAATTACTTCTCTGCTGCCAACCCGGAACAGCTGGCCGCCTTGTGGATCTGGATCAAGCGAGGTGTTTCGATCGCCCCCAAATTCTCCCTCCTTCAATTTCTCCCCTCCCACCCATCCTTACCGATTCCACAGAGAGTCACCAGGTTTTCGGCTTGACACATGCAGTTGTAGCATCTTAGTACCGCGGCTGTCACTTCCACGGCGTAATCCTTGGGGTAAAAGTCGAGCAGGAGTTCGCTCAAATCCGTCGCGTCCGCGTTCTTCAGCCGTCTTTGGGGGATATTGTCGTAGATCGGTTTAACCGGGAATTCGTGGAGCTTCGCTTTGAACTTTCGGAGCTGGTCCTCCGTCAAGTCCTCCAGCGTCTCCTCCAGGCTCTGAGCGATAGATTTGGGCATATTTGGTGGTGGCCGGTTTCTTATTTTTGGGCTTGCACGCATTAATTGCTTTTCCATTGATTCCTATGGGAAACAATGTTTCGTCATACGAGCTTTTTGACTTATGAGCCTCCTTCCCGCACCAATTAAATTCGTATGTCGAGGTTCTACTGTATGGGTGAGATAAATTGAAAATGACAGTCAGAGGGATATAGAACAAAAGCCCAGTTCAACATCTCCCTCTCCCTTATTCACCAAACACTGCAATAAGTGGAAAAATAGGGTTCATAGGAAGAGGCATCATAAGCAGATCATCACGAGCATTTCCTCCCAGATATAGTAAATATTAGAAGCCTTCTCCAGTCATATCATTGAAGCCAAGAGAGATTTGGCTTCCAAAATAGGAAAGTGGCCACTGAGGTAGGTGTACGTTGTTTGTATTGTGTTATGTATGTGCAAAAACCAATTAAAAAAAAAGAGGTAGGTGGCATAAGGGGAACTTGGTAATACTGAGGAAATACTGAGTATTAATGGAAGTAGCAAATGCTGAAAGAGCAATGGATACTTATTTAATAATAATAATAATAATAATAATAATTATTATTATTATTATTATTATTATTGTTGTTGTTGTTGTTTTGTTGTTGTTGTAGTAGTAGTAGTAGTAGTAGTAGTTGTTATTATTATTATTATTATTATTATTATTATTATTATTATATATTAGATTTGTATGCCGCCCCTCTCCGAGGACTCGGAGCGGCTCACAACAACAATACAACATGTACAAATCTAATATTAAAAACAATTTAAAACCCTCATTATGAAAAGAAAAACAATCATACAACCTAACAATCCATAGTATAAATAAAACCATAGTAGCTAGGGGTATATTAATATCCCCATGCCTGGCGACATAGGTGGGTCTTCAGAAGCTTTCGAAAGGCAAGGAGAGTGGGGGCAGTTCTAATCTCTGGGGGGAGTTATTCCAGAGGGCCGGGGCCACCACAGAAAAGGCTCTTCTCCTGGGGCCTGCCAGACGACATTGTTTTGTCGATGGGACCCGGAGAAGGCCAACTCTGTGGGACCTAATCAGTGGCTGGGATTCGTGCGGCAGAAAGCGGTCCCAAAGATATTCTGGTCCGATGCCATGTAGGGCTTTATAGGACATAACCACCACTTTGGGGTTTTTTAACCCTGCTGTTCTGTTCGGGTCGTATGTGACCCGAAGCCAAGTTTGAGTCCCTGTAAAAAATTTTCCCTGCATATCTGAAACTTGAAATTTCATGTAGTTTCATCATTTCAGGGGTTCTCTCTATGAGAATTTTTTTGGGGGGGTGGGGGGCTTAGTTTTTGCTGGGCAAAAAAAGTTACAAATCTTCTGTTCCCGGGTCACCCTGACCCGGACCGAAAACTCTTCATTTGCAGTGCTTATGTTTGGTCTTTTTGAAAGCTTTTTTCACTTGGAAAGTAGTCTGAACATTTCTGCACACAATGATATGAAAATTGAACTGAAAAAAGTAATTCTTATTGGTTTATTTTGCTGATATAATGCACGCCCCCTCGTTTTTGTGAAAGTTTTTTCAATTTATGGATAGTTTTGCTTGCAAAATGCATTCTATTTTACTGAAGTTGGTGTGGGATTGGTAGCTTGAACATTTCTGAATATAAGAAAAATATAAAGGAACTGAACAAAATGATTCTTACTGGTTTTTTAACATCAGAAATAAGGCCTCCCCTCCCCCCTCAGCTGCTTGCAACCATTTTCACTTTTTATTTTTTTATGCTCCAAATCCGAAATATTCTTTAAAATCTTAGGCATTCATTTACTCAATTTAACAATGCTGACCATCAAAAAAATATTTGTGGGGGTGGGGGAAAATTTTTTTTTCTGGGCAAAAAAAAAGTCACACTTAGTCTGTTCGGGTCATATAGACCCGGACCAAAATGATTTTTTTTAGGCACTTGAATTTGGTCTTTTTGAAAACCTTTTCAACTGGAAAACTAGTTTGAACATTTATGAACATAATGATATGAAAATTGAACTGGAAAAATTGAGACTTATATTTTTATTTTGATCAAAAAGCCCCTCCCCCCATCCTTTTTTAATTTTGTGTCAATTTCTATTTTTTAAGGCTACAAATCCCTAAGGAATTTTCCCCCAAAAGGTTTGATATACTAAATTGAACATTTCTGAATATAAGAAAAATATAAATGAACTGAACAAAATGGTTCTTATTGGTTTATTTTTGCCACAAAAGGGCCACCCCCCCCTCGGCCTTGCTGTGTGCCATTATTGTCACTGTTTATACATATTTGTCTAGAAATATTTGGAATATTCTTTTGAAAATCAACCACATTGTAGCCAGAGAACTAATTTTATGAAACAAATCCATTTTACTAAAAAAAAGTATGTAAGTTTGAAATTAACAGCATAATTTTTATATAAATTGAAATAATTGAGGCATACTTTATGTGCAAAATAAACCAATATGCATCAATTTTTCCAGTTCAATTTTCATATCATTATGTTCAGAAATGTTCAAGCTACCAATCCCACACCAACTTTAGTAAAATAGAATGTATTTTGCTAGCAAAACTATCCATAAAGTGAAGACTATTTAAAAAAAACCGGGGGGGCGTGCATTTCATCAACAAAATAAACCAATATGCATCAATTTTTCCAGTTCAATTTTCATATCATTATGTTCAGAAATGTTCAAGCTACCAATCCCATACCAACTTTAGTAAAATAGAATGTATTTTGCAGGCATAATTATCAATAAACCTAAAGAAAATTCACAAAAATGGGGGGGGGAGGCATATTTATGTGCAAAATAAACCAATAAGGATTAATTTCTTCAGTTCAATTTTCATATCATTGTGTGCAGAAATGTTCAGACTACTTTCCAAGTGAAAAAAGTATTCAAATTGACCAAACATAAGCACTACAAATGAAGAGTTTTCGGTCCGGGTCAGGGTGACCCGGGAACAGAAGATTTGTTACTTTTCTTAAACAGAACAGCATATTTTTAATTAATTTTTAAAATATAAGACAGGACAAGACATACAACATTTAACACAAAAAGGAGCTACAATTGCTCCGCTCAGTATAGAAGTCTTCTTAATACAGAAAGAAAAACTAATTCTAGTTTAGATCAATACAGAAAAGTCAACTTATCAATAAAATATCTCTAGATAATATATGCTGAGATAAAAATCTTAATTTTTCAATACTTTCCAGTTATATAATTATAATTAAGATAATTAAAATCAATTTGAAATAAAATAAACTTATCTATCAAATATTGCTATGTAATATATTCAATCTAGTAAATTTAACTATTCAATAATTTGTTTTGATATCTTTATAAATCTTTTTTTGTGTTCCACCAGTTGTAAACCTTCTGCCAAGTTTTAGAAAATTCTGTTTCAGCTTGGTTATTTAACCGTCTCATCATCATATCTAATTCTGCACATTCCATAATTTTCCTAAAAACCTCTTCGTCTTTTGGAATTTCCTTTCTTTCCATTTTTGTGCAAAAGCGATCCTTGCAGCTACTAAAATATGGATTATTAAGTAATATGTTTATTTTTTATACCTGGTATCTGTAATACCTAATAAGAAAAATTCTGGGGTCTTCCTAATTTCTTTGTTTATAATTTCCTTTCATCATTTTTCTGCCTTATTCCAATACATCTTTGTTTTTGGACATGTCCACCATGTATGAAAGTATGTGCCAATTTCTTTTTTACATTTTCAACAAATAGGTGAAGTACTTGGAAACATCTTTGAAATCCTATTGGGTGGCAAGTGCCATCTATAATACATCTTGATTTGGTTTTCTTTAAAAGAAAATGATTTAGTTATTTTCCAGTTATATATCCAAACCTTTTCCCATGTATCTAGGTCTATTTCTTTTCCTAGGTTTTTACACCAACTGATCTTATTATCTTTTAATATCCAGCCTATTGTCTTGTAGTTTATTAAATATTTATACACCTTTCAAATCAGTTTTCCTTGATTTGGATTAATAATTTCCCTAATATATTATTATTTTTCTGAAATATAAATATTCTTACATCTTTTTGAAATCTGGAATTGATCTGGGCGTATTGCCACCAATCCATTTCTACACCCACCTCCTGTAATTCTTGTTTTATTTTCAGTTTTAGTTGATTATCAAGTAAATCTCTATATTTCCACATTTTACCTTCTTTTAAAGAATTAGGGGGAATATGGCTTCTATTGGCGAAGAAGCTTCTTCAGCTCTGACAGGATAGTGGGGAAATAAAAGGATTTATATTCTTTGCAGACACCTGGTCATCTGCATCCTTTCAGAGGGTCGTTGAAGCACTTGGATGTTGAAGAACCTCCTAGTGCTGAAGAAGCTTCATGGATGAGTAAGAAAATGCCTTAAAAAAAAAGAAAAAAAGAAAAAAAAATCAGTTGCTTCCTGAAAAAGGGAGGGACTAGTTTAGTGTCACATAATGAATTATGAAATATTAACCTTCTGCAGAAATGGGCTATAAGTAGTGAAGGGCTACCAAAACTTTCACTACCACACTGTGGCCATGGCTTATGCAGGATGCCCTGCGTTTTCTTTCAACATCTTTCACTGCAAATTGGGGAGCTCCATTTTTGCTACCCCACTGCGTTCCCCCTCATCCGGGCAGCAACCCACCCCTGTTTATGACCATTTGTCACACAACCATTGCAGCATCCCCATAGTCATGCTATAAGTGCTTGCATTTTCTAGAAGAGAAGATGCCTGGTTGCAATTTAGCTTCTAAGTTGGCCGAACTTTGCAAATCTGAATCTTTGGCCAACTCATCACTAGCAACTTATATCTTAGAGTTTATGGCACAGTACTTGAACGTCATTAGAGAAGCATTTTGAAGGAGAGATGAATCTTTTCTTTCTTTTCATTTTTTTTTACATCCAGCAGAGGGCAATATTGGCTTCCCCCCATCCACTAACAGCTTGGACAGACTTTTAAACTATACAGAGCATTTGAAGCAAAACATCATACAGTAATACCTCATGATACGAACTTAATTGGTGCAAGGAGGAGGTTCGTAAGACGAAAGGTTCGTAAGATGAAACATTGTTTCCCATAGGAAACAATGTAAAGTCAATTAATCCGTGCAACCAAAAAAACCCCCGCAAAAAAAACGGCTTTCGGCGACTGCTGGCAAGCCGCGCGGCTGTTTTAAAAGGTGACAGCCGGCCTGGGGGGCTTCCCAGCTCCCCCCCGAACCCAGGTTCGGGGTTCGGGGGGTGCTGGGAAGCCCCCCAGGCCGGCTGCGACCTTTTAAAACAGCCGTGCCACTTCCCAGCTGTCTCCTGAAGCCGAATGGCAAAGCCGAACTTCCGCGTTCGGCTTCAGGAGACAGCTGGGAAGCGGCGCGGCTCTTTTAAAAGGTGACAGCCAGGCTGGGGGGCTTCCCAGTGTTGTGATTCCGTCTGAGGGCCCTCAGGGAACGGCTGATCCTCTGCCGGCTTCCTGCTCAGAGGGTGAGGATGAGGAACAGGAGGTTCAGGCAGACGGGGAGGAGGAATCTCAGGCTGAGGGAGAGGGAGGACAGCCAGAGTCCCCCGAGAGGGAGCTCTCCCCAGCAAGCAGCCTGGATTCCTTAGATGAAAATGCACAAGCAATCATCGATCTCCGGCAGAGAAGAGCAACACAACGAAGGGGACAATTAGCCAGGTACTTTCAGCACTAAAGAGGCAACAGCTGGGTTTGGATGTGGTGCTCTCTGGAAAGGCTGAAAAGGCAGACCCACCCTTCCTGGCTTGTGGAGTATTATCTTTGGGAGTCCTGGGACCTGGCTGTGATCTTTGGCATCTTGGAATTCTGGTTTGTGACTTTGAATACTGAAACCTTGGGGGGAAAAGGTGTGGGTCTTATTCTCTACAGTGGTGGGTGTGCCAGCAAGAAGTCTGCTGTATTGTCTGGCCGTCAGGATTCTGCTGGGAAGTCTCATAGCCTGCCTGTTGGGAAGAACAGGTTTTTCTCTGTGTTTATTTTTCAAACTATAAAGTGCCTTTGTTTGTACCAGCGTGTCTGGCTGTTTTTTCCAGTTGGTGTTGGAGTCTGGGGGCACCCAGACAGAACACCCAGCAACCTCCCAAACCGAACCCGGGGTTCAGAAAAATTTTGCCTCTTCTTACAAACTTTGTTTGAGTTACGAACCGGCATTCGGGAGGCTTCTGGGAAGCCCCGCCGCCTGGCTGTCACCTTTTAAAACAGCCGCGCGGCTTCCCAGCAGTCTCCAAACACCGGTTCGTAACTCGAAAAAAGTTCGTAAGAAGAGGCAAAATTTTTCTGAACCCCGGGTTCGTATCACGAGTTGTTCGTAAGACGAGAGGTTCGTATCTTGAGGTACCACTGTATTTAAGAAATTGTTGGGAGTTGCTCTAGAATTCGTGTCTCTGCACCATAAAGCCATTGAGTCTTGTGTATTAGGAAAACAGAAATATTGTAACAAATAAAATTATCCCAAAGATGGTTTGTTTCCTCAAAGGCAACTGGACTTTTTTGATTTTTTTCTTAAAATTTTTTAATTGATTGATTGATTGGTTGATTTTGTCCAATACACAATGGGAGTTTTAGTGGATATACACATAGTAAAATACATAATGAAGGTTATAGAGTATATACTCATAGTAAAATATATCTAAGAAAGAATGGAAGAGAAGATATAGGATAAAACATATCAATGAAAGAATAGAAGAAGAGATATAGGAATAGAAGAAAAGTATATGAGATATAGAAGAGCAAGAAGCTTCTGTGCAGGTAATGCATTATTTCTGTTGTTGTTGTTGTTCTGTTACCTTAAGGTTCAGTTATTTCACTTATGAAAATAATAAATATTTGCTAAAAGCAGAGAACAAGGGAATTGTTCTGGAATTTTTGTGACGTATGATTTCCAACACAAATTCACTATCTAATCTACCTGGCCTTCAGCATATGAAGTTGCCCTGAGTCCTCGGAGAGGGGCAGCATAAAAGTCCAATAAATAGGTAGGTAGGTAGGTAGGTAGGTAGGGAGAGAGAGAGTGTGTGTGCTAAATAGATATTCCACTCATAACTATTATAAAACTAGTTTGGAAAAATATATTCCAAGACAAAACTTTAAACCTAGTATTAGGGGCTCCAGATGCTACTGATGTGTAATTCCTAGTAGCTCCAGATAGTATGGCAATGATGAGAGCTGCCAGTTATAGATCAGAAACAGCTGGAAGCTTAACACCAGCATGCTGTATTGTGCATGATTGAGGTCTACTGCAATTGCAAACAGACTTTTTGCTCTTCTTTACCTGGGTGGACCCCCTACTTATCTGGCCAGATCTGCCCTTACAATCATGGAAAGTTGTTGACAATGGATAAGAAGAGCTGGTGTGGCTGACAGATTTCAAAGAAACAACATTGTAAAAATTTCTCCAGGGTTTATAAGCTTAGAACTGAAAAATATTTTTTTTCTAGTCTCATCACCCAATTTACTGAGATGCAAAACTACAGAAACAAGAAAGCAATAAATAATCAGGTCTTTCCTAACCTGATTCCCTTCAGAACTTGGGGGACTAGTTGGGATTTGGGGAGTTACGATTGTAATTAAATTGAATTTGCATGGTTGAATGTCTAATTAATCATTGTTCTGTTAACAAATAATTTCCTGTTTTGTCTTTCTTTGGAAAAGGACCATGACCAGGATTAGGAACAAAATAAACTTCCATTAGGCTCAGAATTTAAAGTGGTTCTAATATTGCTACGGTATCAAACAGAATAAAATATACCAAGTCATTACTACTCTGAAGTTCTCCCAGTGCTTAGTTCTCCTAGGCATTCTTCCATAGACCAAAGATAGCATTGAAAATTACAGGCTCTTCCTACATAGCAGCATTCTTTCTTTGCAGTATCCAGGCCCCACATTTACAAGTTCTAAAAGCTACTCAAATTATTACCCACACAAGATTTTCTCCAAATGGATCAGGATTAAAATGAAACAGAAGTGGCTATTAAAAATCTATTGCGCAATCCCATGATGCAGATCTTTAAAAGACAAAAACAAAGAAAATAAATGGTTCCCAAGTGGATTGCCGCAATAAAAGCCACATGTTGTGCCCACAGCAAAGATCTTCTTGGCCAGTACATCTCCATTTATTAAAACGAGTCCCACTTAAGTGTTGGCTAAACAGTCAATAGCAAGCAATAGTCATTAAAAGGCAAACAAACGGCAAGGCAATTAAGACAATGCTTTCAAATATGTGTATGCAGAATAAGAAACCAAATGCTTCATTCTGTCTGTCTTTCTTTCAGGGGTTGATATAATGTAGTGATAGGGAGAAAAGTATTGTCTAAAAATAGACATTTAAAAAAATTGGCATGGGGGCCCTTATACCTGTTGTGGTTAGCTCTGGCCCTGCTCCTGCCCCAAGGACTGTGGATGTGGGGGAGACATCCACATGCTGCAGGCCTGTTTTGCCCCACCCCCACCTGGTGGAATCTGCTGATGAAGGCTCCTCTGACCAAGAAGACATGAGTGACAGGGAGGAGGAGAGTGTGGCAGACAGCTCAGAAGGAGATCAATTATCTAGCTCCTCCTTGGATTCCGAAGAAGAGTTAATGATACAGCCATGCATGTGGAGAGGGATGCATAGGCAACAACAACTGAGAGATTATTATCAAAGAAAATGAGGCCACCTGTGGTTGGGTGGGGCTGTGGTAATTAGTGAGGCTGCTATAAAGAGCAGCCTGTGGGTTTGGCCATTGTGGAGGATTATCTGATTGTTGTGTTTCATGACTGCTTTACTGACTTTGACTTTTTGTGTGCTGATTTTTCCCCGCTTTGAAACTAAACCAGAGCAAAGTGTGTTTCACTTTGTGAAAGAAGAAGGACTGTGAATTGCCTCACAGCTGCAAGCTAAGTATCTCAGAACTGATAAGGGACTTGTACAAATTACCAGTTTGTTTGGAGACGAGTGCTCTTTGATATACCAAAAGAGGGCTTAGTTTAAGTGAATTTTCATTATAAAGAACATTGTTTTGAATTTTCAAACGTGTGTGTCACTGAAATTTGTACCTGTGAATTTTTGGGAGGATTCTACCAGAGAGCCCGACAGAACAATACCAACCACATTTGGTCAATGACAGGAAATGTTTCCAAATCCCAAAATCCTTTCCAACTCTGTGATATTCTCAATAAGGGCCAATAAACTAAGCTTTAATCCAGGGAATAGAGAAGCTATCTGATGTACTGGTTAAGGCATTAGGTTAGAAACCGAGAGACCATGAGTTCTAGTTCGGCCTTGAACATGAAGTCAGCTTAGTGCCCTTGGGTCAGTCACTTTCTCTCAGTCTTAGGAAGGAGCAATGGCCAATCACTTTTGAAAATCTTCCCAAGAAAAGGGACATGTCTGGGCAGTTTCCAAGAACTGACCACAATTGAATGAAAGGAAAATAATCCAGACAATACAAGTGTTGGACATTATTCTTCTGTTCTAGAAAGGGTGCACTCTTCCCAGAATTTTGGGTTCTTGTTGATCCATCATTGCATGGAGGGACACCAGTGGCCTCATTATTTATACTTTTTTTTAGTCAGCTTCAGTTGATAAACCTCTTTGTACAGGCAGAAAGCTGAGCTAATATTATGTACAAGCTGGTTGCCTCCTGTTTGATTCTTACATTGCAGAAGCTGCCTTGGATGGCTGGCATCAGACAAGGAAGCAAACAAATAAACGCACTACAATATCCTTTTAAAATTGATATTTTGTTTTGTTTTATTTTTTGGGGCCTAGTGGCAAGTATTATAATATGACTTTTTTTCTGCAACAGTAGCCAGACATTTTCTGGCCTTGTGATCAGAAGCCAGTAGTAGAGCCACTGGCAATAGATAATGGTTTCAGCATTTGCATCAGTAAGCACATTTCACGATGCCTTTGAACTATTCTACCATTCATTCAGTCTGCTGCTGTTTCAGCCACACACTGAATTTATTTGCAAAACTGTTTATAATACATCAAAAGGCATCTGTGGTCTCTTAGATTCAGCACATCTCTTCTTTTTTTCCCCCCTGGAAAAAGTCTTCATGAAAACAGATTTCTCTCATCTCCTATTTTCCTCTATAAACAAGATCTGTTTTTTATTTTAAGCTGTAGAATAAATGCTTTGAAGAACTTGTTACATGACAAGTTTCAGCCTCAGGTCAATTTAGCACAAAGCTTTCAGCCTCCAAAAGGGAAAAAAAAAGAACAGAATATTCTCGGTGAAAATAGGAATTAAATCTCATTACCCAATCGACTAAATCATAGTGCTAATAAGCCATAGATAAAGACAGTCTTTCTTAAGCTGGTGTCTGTCCTTCAGAGCTTTTGGGCTTCAGTTTTAGCTGTCATTTTTAGCTAAGGATATTATCAATGAGTTGTATAACCATTAAATGGGTAAAAAGGGCCACAGTGTCGATGGAGATTCTATCATCCAGGCCATGGTTGTCCCCAAAATGCTTTTTCAATAGGCAACTTGACTTTTCTGGTTTTTCTTTGAAGATGTTTCACTTATCATCCATGAAGCTTCTTACAGAGTCAAAAAGAGGGCCGTGAAATATTTAGTCATCCCTCGCATCCTGGACATAAATTTCAACTCCTACCCTCGAAGCAATGCTATAGAGCACTGCACACCAAGAACAGTTTTCCCCCCGAATGCCATTACTCTGCTAAACAAATAATTCCCTCACCACTGTCTAACTATTCACTAAGGCTGCATGACTATTACTATTAGTCTTCTCATTGTTCCTATCACCCATCTCCCACTTATGACTGTAACTTGTTGCTTGTATCCTTCTGATTTATATTAATATTGATTGTTTGCTGATTGCTTATTTGTACCTCATGGTTGTTGACCAATGTATATTTTCTTTTATGTACACTGAGAGCCTTCTCTGTGGCTGCCCCGACGCTCTGGAACCAACTCCCCCCAGAGATTAGAATAGCCCCCACCCTCCTTGCCTTTCGTAAGCTCCTCAAAACCCACCTCTGCCGTCAGGCATGGGGGAATTAAGATAATCTTTCCCCCTAGGCTTCTACAATTTATGCATGTATGTATGATTGGTTTTATAACAAGGGTTTTTAGCTGTTGTAGTATTAGATTTTTACATTCTGTTTTTTGTCACTGTTGTTAGCTGCCCTGAGTCCATGGAGAGGGGCGACATACAAATCCAATCAATCAATCAATCAATCAATCAATCAATCAATAAATAAATAAATGCACCAAGACAAATTCTTTGCATGTCCAATCATACTTGCCCAATAAAGAATTCTATTCTATTCTATTCTATTCTATTCTATTCTATTCTATTCTATGATGTCATGGAGAGCTGAAGTACTAGACAAAGTATTAAATTATCCAGATTGTTTATACTTGTTCAGTGGAAAGGAGAAATCATCTTTGATATTTCTTCCCTTTCTGTTCTTTTTTTTCTTTACTTTTTATATTTTTATAGGGGGGTTTTGTATTTGTAAACTTTAATAAAATTATTATTTAAAAAAAGAATTAGCTGACACTGAGGAGGAAAAGATGGAAAAATATGTATTTTGAAGAGCTCTAACTGCGTCTTCTTGTTGAAAACACCTCAAAAAAGAGTCTTTTAATAAAAAACATTTCAAGAAATCTATTGATTTATTTTACCCACTGGAGTGTTTTCTGTCTCAACTAGAAAAGAGTGCTTTTAATACAAATGTTGACAATGTTGTGGAACTGCATTGCTGTTCCATTTAATAGTGGAAAATAACTTTTGCCTCAAAACTGCAGTATATATTTATATTATTATTATTATTATTATTATTATTAATTAGATTTATATATATATATAAATTATATATATATATATATATATATATATATATATATATATATATATATATATAAAATGTTTTTAGCTGGAATTTTAAAATTAAGGGAGACTAGGATGGTCCCATTTCGGCCTTGTTCTGGGACCATCCTAGTCTCCCTTAATTTTAAAATTCCAGCTAAAAACATTTAACACATACAGAATATAGTTGTCGGCTATAAATAAATTAACTGCCTTGAACATGTGACATTATATTATATCAGCCTGATCATGGTGAATGTGATTTCACCGAAACGTCGCATAGACACTCAAAATATTTCACGGGGCAAAACCCGAACTCAGAACAATCTACATACATATACCCGTGAAAATCTATGAAAACACACACACACATATATATATATTTGTTAATATTGTTAATATTAATTTTCAAATTCAGCAAAAATTTGGAAGATACAATTGCATGGATAACTCTGCTCCAATCAATTTCTGTTATAAAACCTCAAGATATCCTTCTTCATATGGAAAATGTTATAGCGATCAATGAAATAAACCGTGCTGAGTTTTGAACACTACTAGACTCTTGATTCAGTTTCAGTTCTGGATTTGCCAGATTTCCTCTCCCAGGGAAATAATAATAATAATAATAATAATAATAATAATAATAATAATAATAATAATTATTATTATTATTATTATTATTATTATTATTATTTATTAGATTTGTATGCCGCCCCTCTCCTATCTTATTCTAGCTTCTATTCTATTATTCTACTAACTGAGAAGTATTTGGGAAATGGTGGGGATATATCAAAGGAAGAAAAAAACAACTGGTGGATCAAAGCAATGTCACATCACATGACACTTGTTCTTTGTTATACGTGTGTCATGATTTTGCATGCTGTAGAAAAGGAGTGTAGCCTGCAACACAGCAATGCAATGTTCTTGCCATTTTGACCAAGTGCTGGGCGCTTGCTCTTACACTGTTCTTCTAGGACAAGGTTCTGCCTGAGCCCAACATAACCCTAACTTCTTAAATGATCAGTTAAAGTTCTAAAATGCTTCTTGCTGGTGCTTAGAAACCAATACAAAACTAGTTTGAGAGCAACATGAATACTTAAGGAAATGGTGTGTAATATGAATATATCCGATAATAGCTTTTGATGGATAGTGTCCCACTTGTTTGTTATGTTTTGTCTTTTGAATGTTTACTGTTGGTTTTGTTTTGTGTGTCTAATAACTATTTTTTTAAAAAAAGAAACCAATACAGAAAAAAGTAAATGATACAGTGGAACCCCGACTTACGAGTTTAATTGGTTCCGGAAGGAGGCTCGCACGTCGAACAGCTCGTATTTCGAAACATTGTTTCCCATAGGAAACAATGTAAAAGCGATTAATGCGTGCAAGCCCGAGGGCTGAGGGGAAAAGACGTCGGCTGAGGGGTGCCCGGTGCTTCGGAGCCGGCATGGGGGGGCTTTCCATGCTGGCTCTGATCTTTTCAGATAGGCGCGCCGATTCTCCGCTCACTCCGGGTGAGCGGCAAATCGGCGCGTCTGTTTAAAAAGATCGTAGCCGGCATGGAAAATCCCCCCCTGCCAGCTACGAGCTTTTCAGGCAGGCGCGCCGATTCTCCGCTCACTCCGGGTGAGCGGCGAATCGGCGCGTCTGTTTAAAAAGATCGTAGCCGGCATGGAAAATCCCCCCCTGCCAGCTACGAGCTTTTCAGGCAGGCGCGCCGATTCTCCGCTCACCCGGAGTGAGCGGAGAATCGGCGCGCCTGCCTGAAAAGCTCGTAGCTGGCAGGGGGGGATTTTCCATGCCGGCTACGAGCTTTTCAGGCAGGCGCGCCGATTCTCCGCTCACCCGGAGTGAGCGGAGAATCGGCGCGCCTGCCTGAAAAGCTCGTAGCTGGCAGGGGGGGATTTTCCATGCCGGCTACGATCTTTTTAAACAGACCCGCCGATTCGCCGCTCACCCGGAGTGAGCGGAGAATCGGCGCGCCTGCCTGAAAAGCTCGTAGCTGGCAGGGGGGGATTTTCCATGCCGGCTACGAGCTTTTCAGGCAGGCGCGCCGATTCTCCGCTCACCCGGAGTGAGCGGAGAATCGGCGCGCCTGCCTGAAAAGCTCGTAGCTGGCAGGGGGGGATTTTCCATGCCGGCTACGAGCTTTTTAAACAGACCCGCCGATTCGCCGCTCACCCGGAGTGAGCGGAGAATCGGCGCGCCTGCCTGAAAAGCTCGTAGCTGGCAGGGGGGGATTTTCCATGCCGGCTACGAGCTTTTCAGGCAGGCGCGCCGATTCTCCGCTCACCCGGAGTGAGCGGAGAATCGGCGCGCCTGCCTGAAAAGCTCGTAGCTGGCAGGGGGGGATGTTCCATGCCAGCTACGAGCTTTTCAGACAGGCGCGCCGATTCTCCGTTCACTGCTAAAAGCGGAGAATCGGCACGCCTGTCTGAAAAGATCGCCGCCGGTCCGGTGGGGTTTTGCAGCAACCTCCGAGCCCAGCGGCGATCTTTTCAGACAGGCGCGCTTTCTCGAAAGGGCGGAGAAAGCCCTCTCTCGCAGCCTCCTGGCTGGGAGCACTTTCGCTGCGAGAGAGGGCTTTCTCCGTCCCTTTCGGGAAAGCCCTCTCTCGCAGCGAAAGTGCTCCCAGCCAGGGAGAGCGTTCAGATCCCCCCACCCCCAGCAGAAAGCGTTCAGATCCCCCCACCCCCAGCAGAAGCCAAGGACTCACCAAGCGCTGGATACGAACGGAGAAGAGCCAGGCTGGTTTGCTTTGCAGAGCCGAATAAAGCGTCACGCCCCCCTGACGCTTTTGGCGGGAAAAGAGCCCAGCATCGCTTCGGAAGCCGCCGAAAGCGTCAGAGGGGCGTGACGCTTTATTCGGCTCTGCATCAGCTCGGAAGCAAAGCAAGCCAGGCCGGCTCTTCTCGGCTCGTATCCCGAATGGAAGCTCGTGAGTCGAACAAAAATTTCTCTACTCTCCCAGCTCGTATCTCGAGTAGCTCGTAAGTAGAGCTGCTCGTATATCGGGGTTCCACTGTATATGAAAACATTGTACTGTAAGATAATAATAATGATAATAATGATGATAATGATAATAATGATGATAATGATGATGATGATGATAATAATAATAATAATAATAATAATAATAATATATTAGACTTGTATGCCACACCTCTCTGGAGACTCGGGGCGGCACACAACAACAATAAAAACAATATAGGTACAAATCTAGTAATTAAAATTATGACCAAAACCCATCATCCCCAAAACAATCAATCACACAATCATAAACACACATAACTCTTAATGGTCTGAAAGCAGGTTGGGCATGCACTAATTGCCCCATGCCTGGCAAAGATATCTTCATGCAACCTATAAGGAAGGCAACCCTACAAGAAGCATTGATGATGAGATACTACCAGTAGTGGTTTCCTTCCGGAATGGTAAAGGATGGCACACCAGTAGCAAAAGTTGAGCTGCGCGTGCAGCTTCAGGTGTCTTGTGTGTGTGCACACGCGCGCGCGTACGTCCCAGCATGTTTTTGTTTTTGCACAGGAAACAAAATCTTGCCAGGGGACGTGTGTGTGCATGAGATTTTGGCGACCTTTCTGCATGCGCAGAAGCAAAAAAAAATTGTCAAAATTTCACGCGCATGTCCCCTCGTGAGATTTTGCTTCCTGCGCATGCGCAGAAGCAAAAACATGCTGGGACCTGCATGTGCACATGCAAGACACCTGAAGCTGGCACGCAGCGCACTGGTAGCAGCAGTAGGAGCAATTTGCCCCTGGATAATACTAATAAAGAAGACTGTGACATCAAGCATCCTTCAAATACCATCTTCCCAAGAATATCCAGTACAGATAGTCCTCAATTTATGGCCACAGCTGAGCCCCTAAATTATGTTGCTAAGTGAGAAATTGGCTAAATGAGTTTTGCCTCCCCATTTCGTGACTTTTCTTGCTGCATTTGTTAAGTGAATCCCTGAAGTTGTTAAATTTCTGATATGGTTTGTTAGGTGAATCTGGCTTGCCCATTGTCAGAAGGCCACAAAAGAGGATTCCACGACCTTGGGATACTGCAACCAGCCTAAATGTCAGTTGTCTAAGCATCTGAATGTAAATCATGTGACTGTGGGGATGCTGCAATGGTCGTGTGACAAATGGTCATAAGCAGGGGTGGGCTGCTGCCCGGATGGGGGGAAACACAGTGGGGTAGCAAAAATGGAGCTCCACCCCAGAGCACCCAATTTGCACTGAAAGGAGTTGAAAGAAAATGCAGGGCGTCCTGCCTAAGCCATGCCCACAAATTCAGTAGCCCTTTACTGGTCATAAATAACTTTTTTTCAGTGCCGTTGTAACTTTAAAAGGTCACTAAACAAACTGTTGTAAGTTGAGGACTTGCCTCTACCATCTTGACAGCCAAACATATCTGAGTGAATATTTTGTCTGAATATATTCACACATTATGCTTTTCTCTCTCCCTTCCCCTCAGGTCAATCTCTGTATATGGCAGCTGCTGAGAGATACCAACACTCATGTTAAACCTGATGTTCGAAACAAGAGATAATTGTGAGTTCAAAAATGTATAGGAGATCATTCCTAATTAAGGTGATGCTAGAAAATGGGTTATGATTGCACACGTTCCTGACATTATAATCAGACAAATTATTTACTGACTGAAATTCATCATGCTACCTCTCAGCTCGGCTAAAAATATTCTCTTTATTACTTCTATTGTGAGGACAGTTTTAAATTGCTGTCTGATGAGAAGGGAAACGAAGAGATAAAGAAACAGCTTAGCAGGAAGTTCAGGTTTTATCAAACATATATAAATATCTGCAAAGATTTGCCATAATCTTGTTTTCGGCATCCGCCCACCTACCCACCTTTTGATACTCCAAACTAAACTGTGGCACGTCTTCAGCTAAATCACTGATATGGGTATCTATTCAAATGACACCAAAACATCATGCAGAAAAATGGTTTCAACCCATGATGGATGGGTGAATGAATCCCCTTGCCCCGAACCCCTTCCTGCTGTGCCTTGAGGGAACTCTTCAGTTCTGCAAATCAGTCTTCTTCCCAGGCATCACAAGCAACAGACAATTCATGAACTTGACTAGCAGCACCCAGACATTTGAAATCCTGTGTCAGCCAGTTGTCTAGTTGCTCAGATGGAGTCCTTTGCCCGAGGCCAAGAGTTTAGCTTGATTGATTCCATAAAGCTGATGCCATTTCAACAGATTGCTTTTTTGATCGCTTCCTAGAGCACTTGCTAAGACTTGCTGGTAACCCACGCACATTTTTTTTCCATCTCAGATTACAGCAAGTGCATTGCTTACACCAGGGATGTCAAATTCAAGGCCCGGGGGCCTGATTAGGCCTGAGGGGTGCTTAGATCTTGCCCACAGAACCACCCTGGAAACAGGAAAGAATCGGCTCATGGTGCCTCCACCAACTTAAATAGGCCCCTGAGCTGCATTTTCAACTGCGATGGCAACCCTCTGCTCAAGAGACCTCTATTTTCTCTGGAAGAAGGTTGCAGGAAGTCGTCGCAACCAAAAACAAAGCTCAGGAGCCTATTTTCACTGGCAGAGCGCTTGGGCCACCACAGGTATCCCTGACATGAATAAGGTGACCAGATGCCTCGCTTTCTGTGGGACAATCACTTTTTCCTAATCTGTCCCACGTCCCGCACCTTTTCAGAGAAGTGCTGATTTCCTTCCTTCCTCTCTCTCTCTCCTCTATGGTGACTTCCTGTGTACTTCCTGTGTCTCCCAGTACTTCCTGTGTCTTTTTCAGGGTAGGCCTCAGGGTAGGCCCCCGGAGAGAAAAAGAGGGAGGATGAGAGGAAAAAATAAAGATAATTTTTTTTGCTGCCAACCGTCCCCCCCTTCAATGGTGTTTTGCTTTAGCAACTTAAAAATCTGGTCATTTTAGACATGAATGATGTCAAGCTGCCCACGCCCACCCTGCCCACGCCTATCCTGGCTCCCAAGGTCAAACACAATCATGATGTGGCCCTCAGTGAAATCGAGTTGGACATCCCTGGCCCAGTAATGGGTTGCACCTGGAGGGGGGGGCGCGCTGCCCCAGTAATGAAAATTAATGAAATTAATGAAAAGCTGACCAGGGGCACATGGACGTTGGCAAGAAATTCAGCTTCTGCTCATGCACCAGAAGGCAAATCTTGCACGAGGACATGCACGAGAGCGAGATTTCCATGCACAGAAGCAAAAATATCAGTTAAAATCACTGAAATCTTGCTCATGTGCACATCCTTGAACAAGATTTGGCTTCTGGTGCATGCGCAGAAGGTGAATCTCATGCCAATGTGCATGCACGCACCCACCAAATGCACGCACATCCGTCGCCAGGAGCACTCTAGGAGAGCCGGTGAAGAGGAAACCCCGCCTGCCCTGGCCTACAGTAATAATTCAAAACCATTACTATTATAATAAGAAAGAATTGCAGTATCCTCCATGTGGAACCTCACATACCATTTTCAGATGAAAGCAAACTATCAAGGAGCATGTTGTGAAGTAAAAGCTATTGTGTTTCAACCTCCAAGTAAGGAAGGGAACATATGATGCTTAAAACTTTCTAATCAGCAGCCACAGATTCTGCCCAGAAATGTTTAAAATGCTCAAAAAGACTTGGGGGTGGGGGGGTGCGAATTGGAACTTCTATGTTACAATTCTTGGTAACAAGATAATTTTACGTGCAAAAAAATGCAAGGGCATTTTGATTCCCACAATGGACGAATGATTATAATACTTGATGGAGATAGCAGAGATGACTAAATTGACCACTTTGAATAAAGAAACAAACACAATTACTTTTGTTTCCATTCCGGTTACAATGGACTTTATGCTTGAGGTGGAAAAAAAATGAAACTTTGGTTTTGGATTTTATCAATAGGTTTGTTCTAGGAATGGCTAGTTTATATTATTATGTAAAACTAAAAAGTTGAGGTTTGATGCTATTATCTTATTCTACTGCACCAAAGGAAGTCAATGTCTTTCCTTTCCTTGTTTTTTCCTACATTTTCCCTTTCCCTTCTCCCTCTCCTCTTTTCCTACTATTTTCTTTTATATTTTTGTATTTTATATTACACACTAATAATCAATAAAATAAAATGCTCCAATACAGGTCTTCTTGCATTTTTAGCAATTTCTATGCATCTCTCTGCATCCACCAGTTTCCTTTTTGCACGGTTCCCCATCTACGACTTTGTTTCTATCCTAGAATTATCCTCTTTTTTCTTCTTCTTAGCATGCAGACTCTCCAGGACCGTCACACTTCAAAAGACTACAAAAGGCTTCAAACCTACATGATTCAGGTCTCTACTTCTAAGAACATTTCCATTTTGATTGGGACATTGATGAGATGATCAAAGCTGTACTAAACCGAAGCATGTCTTCGAAGTACTGTACATCTCCATTGAACAGTTTTTAACTTTTAGTAATAAGGTGCCTCTACATTATCTGATGTCTACATTTCTTCTCCCTGCTCCTCACCCACCAAAATCTTAAACAGAGAGAAAATATTCTGTTAAATGTGAAAACATTAATCCTGTTCCCTGGATCAACAAGGGTGGAATGGCCAGAGCAATATAACTAGTCCACCCCTGTTCAATCCTGTTATTCTAAGACGTGGGTATCAAACTCAAGGCCCGGGGGCTGGATCCGGCCTGCAGTGTACCTAGATCTGGCTTGCGGGACTGCTCTGGAAACAGTGAAGAACTGTTCTGTGGTGCCTCTGCCAGCAAAAATGGAGTTCAGGAGGGCCACATGTACAAGCTCTGTCTTCGCTGGCAGAGGGTTGCAGGATGCCAACCCAGGTGAAAATGGAGCTTGCTCGGGCCATGTGTGCCCCCCCTGAGCTCGGTTTTACTTCAGAGGACTCCAAGAGGCCATCACAGCTGAAAATGGAGCTCAGGAGCCCATTTGCACTGGCAGAGTGCTCAGGCCACCACAAATGCCCCCCCAACATGAGTAATGTCATTCTGGCTATGCCCATCCTGTCTGCGCCCAGCCCGACCCTCCAAGGTCAAACACAGCCCTGATGTGATCCTCAATGAAATTGAGTTTGACACCTCTGTTCTAAGAAACCAAATCAAAAGAGTAAGTCATGTTTTATTTGCCAAGGGAGGCAATGCATAGATTTTACACAGAAGACAATAGTCTGAAGAAAGACAGCACGATAATGGAAATCTCAGCTGGCAGACACAGGTGCCTGCCTACTTACATTCTTATAGCCATTATACTTTCTACAATGAATAAAATCTATCATGCTTGCCTCAGCAAGTTATATGTTTCTCTTAATCTTCTCTTATTGCAGAAAAGACTGGATAATCCAACCATTTAGCAATATCCCAATAAAGAACAATACAAAGGGATGGTGGAAAGGTTTTCAGAAACCAAAGGAATCCCAAATGGAGGAGATCATAAATTATCTCTGAGCATGGTTAGGTGACAAGCAAAAGTCTTATTTTAATTACTGTACCACAGCTCCACTCAACTGGCATTTCATTTTAGGTAATGCAATCAGCTTGAATATTCAGATTGGTAGAATATATCTGTGCTAGATTTGCCTTGCCAAGCTCTGGACAGACGCCAGGTTTATGAAATGGTCCTTGGGGAAATACATATGTCAGTTCATCTCAGAGATGTTAACATTGGCTGCCTACTGCCATAACCATCATATTTAGGCATGCTGGGATGTGTGTATGGGGGGGGGGGGCGGGGGGGTCCATTAACAAATAACAAAAAAAAATAAAAAAAATATAGGGAATGGCTTCTGTGACTGGTTTATAGGGACAGGCCTGAGAGACTGTATGGATCATTTAAAAAGAAATATAATGGACACAATAGACTGAATCTTGCCACCATATGTTTTCCATAAAGTTGTATCAATCCTTGTATTCCTTTCTTCCAGAGGGAAATTTCATGATTAGTCTGTGATTGCTTTGTGTTGGGGGCTGAAGTCTTCTGGATGGTTATCTGAACATTCCCAAGAGTTTCTCCATTCTAAACAATGATTAGTTGTTCAGAGGACCCCTTATAACATAAAGGAAATGTATTTACAGCAAATAATTGACAGATAGTGAAAGATATCTTCCTTACCACATCCTAACAGGAGGAGAGACCAAGATTATCTGGGTAAACCTGGAAATCTCCTAGGTGAGGTTCAAGCAGAACAATAAGTGAAAAATGGTCACAGAGCCAACCAACCATAAATCGTTCAATCTACACTCTTCTTCCCCTGAAGGTCAGGAGATCATGGGACACAGAAGAATCAGTGCCATTGGATCTACGGTATACCACTAACATTATTGAGGACTTTTTTAAAAAAAATACACACAATTCTATTCTGCACATTCTACTGTGCTTCTGAAAAGCCCAAAGGGATAGTGAATTACCCATCCTAAGATAAAATACAGGAAATAGTATAAGGGCAGACTAGATGGACCATGAGGTCTTTTTCTGCCATCCTTCTTCTATGTTTCTGATTACTTTGTATGTAGTGGAGGGTGCCAGGGGCAGTAATGGGTCCTACCCAGTATGAATGGGATCAGCGATCCGGTAGGACTTTTTACTGAGTTCTGGAGGCTGGCACAGGCACATGCACACCAGGCATCTGTGCTCACGCCCCTGTGTGAGATTTCACTTCTGTGTGCAGAAGCAAAAAAAATGGGAACATTGCCGAAATCTCACCCGTGTGAGCATCCTTGTGAAATATTTCGCTTCAGGTTCATGCGCAAAAGTGACATCTCATGTGGGGGCATGTGCATATGTGTTGGGCATGCACATGCCTGCACTGGCCTTGGGAGGAAAAGGTAAGTGGAGCCCTTCACTGGCCAGGGGTTACATGTGATCCAGTGGTGGGATTCAAGATTTTTTACTACCGGTTCAGTGGAAGTGGCATGGGAGGGGAAGGATACTGTAAAATCTGCATTCACACCATGCTCCAGAGGAAGGTTACTGCGAAATTCCCATTCCCTCCCGATCATCTGGGACTCAAGAGGCAGGGAATGAATGGGGGCAGGCCCAGTCTTTGCTGGTATTTGCTGGTTCTCCGAACTACTCAAAATTTCCGCTAACAGTTCTCCATTACTGGTCAGAACCCGCTGAATACTACCTTTGATGTTACCTGTCAGTATGTCAGCCCTCACAGCCTTCCCACCTCCAAATGTATAAAGCCAAACATTTTGGTCCTTTCTCAGTTTAAGGAGCAAAATGGCTGCCATGTGGCTTATTTAAGATGCTAATTTCACCCCTTAAAATTTTCAAATCTCTCAAACGTCTCAGAGCTGTGATGTTTAGCAAGCCCAAATTGCTATGTAACCCTTGGTGCAGTCCAACACCATGTACCTCTCCATTAGAAAAAATGTACAAGGTATCAAGCCGGTGCAGAAATTGGTGATAAAATATCAGCTTGCCACACTAACTGTAGAACTTGGGAGGGGTGATTTTCATGAGGGAGCCGATGCAGCGACAAAGCATTCTTTCGAGGGTTCAAGGCCATCCTGTGTCCTCCACCTGAGTGGAAGTGGAAGGAGGAGTTGCCACGCTCAGGGCCGCCATCAGGAATTTTGGGGCCCCATACAGCCTAAGTGTCTGGGGGGCCCCTCCCTTCTTCCTTCCTTCCTTCCTTCCCTTTTTCTTTCTTTTTTCTCTTTTGGTTTTTTTCCCCTTCCTTCCTTCCTCTTTCTTTCTTTCTTTCTTTCTTTCTTTCTTCTTTTTCTTTCTTTCCTTTTTTCTCTTCTTTTTCTTTTCCCTCCCTCCCTTCTTCCTTCCTTCCCTTTTTCTTTCTTTTTTCTCTTTTGGTTTTTTCCCCTTCCTTCCTCTTTCTTTCTTTCTTTCTTTCTTCTTTTTCTTTCTTTCCTTTTTTCTCTTCTTTTTCTTTTCCCTCCCTCCCTTCTTCCTCCCTCCCTTCCTTCCCTTTTTCTTTCTTTTTTCTCTTTTGGTTTTTTCCCCTTCCTTCCTTCCTCTTTCTTTCTTTCTTCTTTTTTTTCTTTCTTTCCTTTTTTCTCTTCTTTTTCTTTTCCTCTCTCCCTCCCTCCTTCCTTCCTTCCCTTTTAAATTTTCAAACTGTCTTCTTCATATTCCTGGCTGAGGAATTCTGAAAGCTGCAGTCAACTGTCTTCAGCCATTGTCCAGCCCTGTGCTACGGACCCCTCCCTCCACCCCCTGAAGAGGCCGGGGGCTTCTTTCCAAAGCCAGTGGCAGTGATGCCAGAACCCCCTTCCCTGGGGATGGGAGCGGGGGGGGGCTCCACTGGTCTCCCTCGACAAGACCTTCAGCAACACATCAGCCCTGCTGGGCAGGCCTCTTAGCCCCACCAAAGAAATGGGGGTTAAGGAAGACCCCCACCCCCCACCTTGCCCCAAACACTGGCACTCTGCATAACCCATGCGGGGGCTTTGGCTTCCCCTCTGCAGAACAGAAGCTGGGGACCTCTCCCTCCACATACACCGGATCCCTATGGCCCATCCGAGGGCTGGCAAAATAGGTGTGCCCCCCCCCCCTGCTTTTCTATCTCTCTCTCTCTCTTTCTCTCCCTCTCTTTTTGTCTCTCTTTCTCTCTCTACTTTTCTTTCTTTTTCTCTTTTTCTCTCCCTTTCTCTCTCCTTTTCTCTTTTTATCTCCCTTTCTCTCTCTTTCTCTTTCTCTCTCTTTCTCTCTTTTTTCTCTCTCCCAACCTCTCTCTTTCTCTTTCTATCTCTTTCTCTCCCTCCCTCTCTCTTTCACTTTCTCTACCTCTTTCTCTCCCTCTCTCCCCTTCTCTCTTTCTTTCTCTTTCTCTTTCTCTCCCTCCCCCTCTCTCTTTCTCTTCCTCTTTTTATCTCTCTTTCTCTCTTTTTTCTCTTTTATCTCCCTTTCTCTCTTTCTCTCTCTCTTTCTCTCCCCCTCTCTTTGTCTCTTTCTATCTCTTTCTCTCCCTCCCTCTATCTTTCTCTTTTTATCTCTCTCTTTCTCTTTCTCTCTCTCTCTTTCTCCCCCTTCTCTCTGAAGTGGTTGGCACCAAGGGAGCTCGAGATGGGGTGCAAAAGCAAACTACTCTGCCGGCCCGGGCCCACATCGGAAGGAAGGAAGGAAGGAATGGTAAAAGGGGCGATCAAGAGAGGAATGGGTGAATGAATGGACGGAGGGTGGGAAGGAAGGAAGGAAAGAGGGAAGGGACAGGAACAGGAACAGAGGAAGGGTGCAAAGGAAGCAAGGAAAGGTGTGAAAGGGGAGAGTAAGAGAAGAAGGAGTGAAAGAAGGGAATGAGGGAGGAAACAAGGGAGGAAGGAGAAGGAAAGCAAGAAATGGAGGGAGGGAAGGAAGGAAAGAAAGAAAGAAAGAAAGAAAGGGGGAAGGGACAGGAACAGAGGAAGGAAGCAAGGAAACTTATGAAAGGGGAGAGTAAGAGAGGAAGGACTGAAGGAAGGGAGGGAGGGAAGAAGGTAGGAAGGAGAAAGAAAAGAAGAAATAGAGGAAGGGAAGGTAAAAGAGAGAAAGAAAAAGAGCAAGAAAGAAAGCAAGAGAAAGAAAAAAGAATGAAAGAGCAAGAGAGAAAGAGAGAAAGAGAAAGAAAGAAAGAAAGAAAGAAAGGCAACTTCAAAGAAAGGCTCACTGAGCATCTCTCACTCTCTCTCTCTCTCTTTCTATCCCTCTTTCTTTCTCTCTCTTCCTTTCTATCTCTCCTCTTCCTTTCTCTCCTCTCTCTCTCTCCCTCTCTTTCTACCCTCCTTTCTCTTCCTTCCTTCTCTCCCTCCCTCCCCTCCCTCCTTCCTTCCTCTCCATTTCTCTTTCCCTCCCTCTCTTTCCCTTTTCTTTCTTTTGGTCCACTTCTCTCTCTCTCCGCTTCTCCACTTGCCTCCCCCTCGCGCCTCGCCCTTCCAACCCGGCCACCTGCGCGCACTTACCAGCAGCAGGAATTCAAGTAAGCCCAAAAGAAGCCATTGGCTCCGGGCGGCGTTCATGGCCCCCCCGAACCCCCGGCCCAGCACTTCCGGAAGCCGAAAGGTGCGGCTCTCTTGCCCTTGCAATCCTCGGGGGGACACAAGGCCGGCGGAGAAGCCGGCCGGGCTCAGCCCTCTCCCGGCTTCCCCAATTCCACTTCCCCAGCAGCGCGGCTTGGCTTCCAGAGGGCTGAGCCAACCGCGCGGTCTTTCCTCCTTCCGCGGCTGCCATTGGGGCTCCCTGCCTGTCTGCCGGCCTCCCTGCCTTCTTTCCTCGTGGGGGTGGGAAGAAGGTGCGGGCCGCAGAGGCAGAGTTTGTCTCAATCGGAGTTGGGGAGTTTTTGGCGGGCACCGGGCCCGGGGCCCCCCCCCATTTTCCAATTTGGCCGGGGCCCGGGACGCCACTACCAGTAATACCCGTCTATCGGCGGCCCTGGCCACGCTGGCACAACCTGAGTGGGCAATGTGGCAAGTTTGTGGGTGGGGGGCAAGAGATGTGAACTTTCAACTGGGTGGGAAGCTCAAATTTGGGTTTCCCAGTGTAGATGCCAGTATGACTTCGGCAATAAATTGGAATTTTGAGGAATACTTTAAATTGGACTCTGATTTAGATTTGGAAGCTATCTGCAACCTTGACCACAAGGCAAATACACACCTCAGGTTCAATTTTTATTAATTGATATATTTATTAATTGGACTAGTATGCCGCCCCTCTCCATGGACTTGGGGCGTCTATATCTTCTTTACTTTCCATTATACTATATCAGTAAAAATGCAATTAAATACTAAGAATCTCCATTTCTAGATATAGACTGACTTTATTAAATATTTATATTTCTCAGTGAATGATTTGACATATCTTATGTGATATGTCTGTTTACACATAACATACAACTTTCTCCTTTCGTGTTACTGAATACTGTTTCTGGCAATAACGCAAGGGATATGAAAAGGATTACTTTCCAGTACTTGTTTAATTTTTAATTATTATTTTTTGTAAAAAAAAACTTTAAGTAAATGCACATGCTAAAAACTAGGTCATCTTGTTGATGCACAAACATCTACAAGATGACCTAGTTTTGACAAAATTAAATGAAATAGGAAAAGGTTGGGCTTTTTTTTGATAAGGATTAACAGGTGCAGAAATGTTCATAGACCAAGATCCAGGATTGATTTCATGGAGACTTTGTAACACAATTTATTTTCATTTGTTTTTGATGTGGAGATAATTGGTCATACATTAATAATATAATCATGCTAAGTGATTGTTTGTATCTAAGAAGTAAAGCATCTGGTTTCTTTATTAGTTCTGAATCCATTCCTTGAAGCAAGTCGAAATGCCATTCTGCATTTGGAAGATTAACTGTTTCAATCTGGTCTGACCATTTTTTTAAAGATCATCACCAGACCCCTTCTCTGAAATTCCTGTGTGCAGCAAGGGCTTTTTCCCTTTTAGATTTTTAGAAAAATCTGGATGAAATCACGGCACTGTGTTTTGGTGGCGATGGTAGTGAAATTGAGTATTATTTTAGAAATGACAATAGCACCTAGATTTATATATCACTTCATCGTGCTTTACAGCAGTTTACAATGTCAGCACATTATTATTATTATTATTATTATTATTATTAATATTAATTTATTAGATTTGTATGCCGCCCCTCTCCAAAGACTCTGGGCAGCTCACAACAGTAATAAAAACAATATAGTAGTGGAACAAATCTAATATTAAAAAACATATAAAACCCTATCAATATTTTTAAAAAACCAAATAGCATTACCCCCAATAATTTTGGTCCTCATTTTACCAATCTCAGACAGACAGAAGGCTGGGTCAATCTTGAGCTGGTCAGGATTGAACTGCCGTGTTCTGTCTGACTGGGCTCAGGCGATTAGTAACAGTCCAAGGAAAAGAAATCAAACACACACGTGCTTTTCTAATCAGCAAACTTGTATTAAAGAAACAAAAAAGGGTTAACAAAAACAGTCCTTATTGTCAGGAATAAACTATAGTGCAAGGCGTCAGTCAGCCAAATACAAAGCACAGGAAAAAGCAAACAAAGACAACCTGCATGGAGCAGAAACATTTTCAGGAGTCCTTTGAATCTTGGAGTCTCGAGAGCAAACAGCTAGTCCCAGAGGTTTCACCTCCCATGTGCCTGAAAAGGCTGGGTTGAAATCCAAAGTCACAGAACAGAAGCTTCAGAGCAGGAACCACAAAGTCACAGAGTTAAACAGCCACCGTTTGCCTTTTGCCTCTGTTCCCTTTTATACCTTTAGCCCTTATTAGGGGAACCACACCCAGCCCTCAGTATGAGAACCACACCCAGCCCAGGTGCTACTCTGATCACCGGTAATAGTCCTTTAATTGAGCCCTCCTTTGCATGGCTCTCTGGCTACGCATGTCTATGAGCTGTTCTGCATCGGAATCCAATGAGGATAGACTGTCTGAGTGGCTGCATGCCAAATCCCATGGACTGTCTGCTGGGTCCTGCGTGCTGTCTGCCAACTCCTCTGAACCAGTGGCCTCATCCTCAGGGCTGTCTGCCACGTCTTCCTGGCTGTCAGCCAGGCTTTCGCACTCACTTTGTGCCACATCTCTCCCATATGTGGGAGCAATGGCTGGCCCAAGCCCAAACACAACATGCCAGTAGTAAGCAGAATTAGCCTGCAATACTGCATTTTAACCACTGCCCCACCCCAGCTCTTAGAAAGATTTAAGAAAGATGTTACAATTTTTTAAGGTATCAAACTGAACTCCAGTCCAAAATTCCCTACATAAATCTATCGCAAATCTACTATACTTGTATTCTCTCTCTAGCAGTAATTAATCCATTTTCCTGATTTTTGTAATTTTCTCTGATGCACTTTAATTACTCTGAGCACTTTTGTCTATTGTTTCAAAGTTTGGTTGTTCTTTGCTCAACTTCTTATTTTATTGTTAGGGCCAGGTTGCAGACAATAATTCATCCTTGGGAAAGTCTATAGCTGCTAAGAGCCAATGCTGATGTGATATCACATAAAGGAGAAAAAGTATTTGAAAGAGGGGATAAGATTTTTCATAATAAATAGTTAAACACTTTATGTGAATACTGTAGGGAAAATGTTGCCCTTTTGTGATAAAATAGAAGTCTTTTAGTTCTTGGAAATTTTCGTTCATCCTTTAAATCCCACTTTGTTTTATAAGCTTTTTACTAAGCGTGGTTTTATTCACAGGACAGAGAAGAGAGGATTTGTTGATTATTTCATCCAAGAACCTCACTTACTCTGTCTCCCAAGATTGTTAAGTCAATGTTGAGTCTGTACACATTACTATTTAAAGATGGACTGAGGAGAAAGATGCTTAGACAAACCCTGTCCCTCAATGGTACAGTGGCTATTGCTTTACCTTCCTTTTCTCAAATAAGGTTTATTCACACTCTGTTGTATCCAGGGGTATGGCTGGGGAAAATTGGTACATTCTCAATCCTGTTGATTAGGCAGCGCCATCTTGTAGGATCCAGTAAACTAAGGCTGAATCAGAAACTGAATCATAACAACAGTTATGATTTGGAAATAGGTGTGTTTCAAGCATGAAACATTTCAGATTTGAAGCACTTTGCCCGCAAGATACATTTATCTGTTTGCCATAGCAACTGCCTCATACCTAACGGTTTCCAGAGTACCATTTCTGCTGCATTGTTTTCATTTGCTGTGTACAGATAATGTTAGTGAAGCCACAATATGTACAAAAAAAGGATGCTTATGTATGTATGTACCCCAATGATTCCAGTTAAAATATGCAGAAGTGTATTAAGTCTACTCTAAATAGAAAGCTGTCTACAGAATATCATTGAATAATATACACAACCAAGATATAATTGTGGCTTTTTAATATTTCATTATGAAGGATCAAATTTAATTCATAATACAAGCTCATTTTGGTGTGGTTTTTAAAACTGCAATATTCATTCATACCTATTGTATTTGTATTGTATTTATTAGATTTGTATGCTGCCCCTCTCCAAAGACTCCAAGCGGCTAACAACAATATAAAAAGACAATGTAAACAAATCTAATATTAAAAACAATCTAAAAAACCCCAATTTAAAGAACCACTCATACATACAAGCATACTATGTATAAATTCTATAAGCCTAGGGGGAAGGGAAATTTCAATTCCCCCATGCCTGACGACAGAGGTGGGTTTTAAGGAGCTTGCGAAAGGCAAGAAGGGTGGGGGCAACTCTGATATCTGGGGGGAGCTGGTTCCATATTTCTCCTTTGAAGCAAGCAAAAATCTGCCTGGTTTATTTTACCCTGCAGGTTGGCAAATTAAATTCATAATAAACCCCAAACTAAGCTGTTATTTTTTTAAAAAAACAAAAACTTCACCTGAAATCATGAGCAATTTTGTCAAATTTGGAAGTAATTTCAATAAGTTTGTATCCCACCTCATTTTTTTTACCCTAGAACTGTGATGGCGAAGAGACATGGTGACACAGTGGTTAGAGTGCACTACTGCAGGTTACTCCTGCTGATCACCAGTTGCCAGCAGTTTGGCAGATCGAATCTCACCAGGCTCAAGGTTGACTCAGCCTTCCATCCTTCCGAGGAGGGTAAAATGAGGACCCGGATTGTTGGGGTGAATATACTGTGTGCTGACTCTACAAACCACTTAGAAAGGGCTGTAAAGCACTGTGAAGCGGTATATATGTGTAAATGCTAAATGCTAAGAGGCATGCAAAGCAGGAGTGGGCAGCAGGCAGGACGGGATGGAATGCAGTTGCACCAGTGGAAATGAAGATCCGTGCGCAGCTCCAGCTGATTGGTGGCTGTCACTTCCTGGATTACTGGTCTCAGCTTGGCTCTCCTTTTTTCCTCTCCTGCTGCGTCTGCACTCCTCGCTTTTTTCCTCTTTCCTGGCCTCGAACGAGTTTCCCTCTCTCCTGCCTGGCTCCAGCCTCACGTGGCCACCTCCCACCTGAGGTGCAAGCAGAAGGCATGGGTGGAAGCAGCGCTGGCAGCATTTATGCTTCTGGGAGCACCCGTTCACCTAGCTACCCAGCCAGAGGCTGGGGGCTGACCCAGGAAGGAGAGGGCAGGAAATGCGAAGCAAATTGTCACCCCAGCGAGCGACACTGGCAAGGTTGTAAGTTGAGGACTTAACAGTTCACTTGAACGATGATGATCTTTCAAGCCAGTCCCACCTGGTCACATGGCCGGCAAGCCACTCCTACCCAGTCACATGACCATTAAGCCACACCCACAAAATAAGCCATACCCACAGTGTAGCAGTAAAAACTTTGGCTGCCCATTACTGACACGAAGCCATATAAGTGGGCATTTGAGCCCAGGTCCAGCACGCACAGCTGATTTTCAGGCCTTCTGGGCCCACTGGAAGTTTGGAAACAGCCTGTTTTCAGCCTCCGGAAGGGGTGGGGAAGACCATTTTCATCTTCCCCAGGCTCCTAGAAAGGCTCAGAAGCCTGAGGAGAGTGAAAAATGCTATCATGTGCTGGGAGCGGGGGGGGGGAGTGTTTCATGCATGGGGGCGCATGAAAGTATGGGTGTGGGCATGAACACATGCCCCTCCGCCCCTTTTTGGCACATGAATCAAAAAAAGTTTCGCCATCACTGCTCTAGAATAATGATGTCTTAAGCCAGAGTGAGGAGATATTGTGTGGGAACAGAGACGTTCTTCTTTGTGTTGTCACCACAACACAGAATCACAGAAAGATGACAGCATACATTATCACTAAAGTTGGATAATCTTGGAAGATTTCGTTTGGTGGAAGCTCTTAGGGCACTTGTTAGCACTCTGAAGACAGCATTTCTCTGAAACAGTAAAATATTAGATTGTGTGGAAAAATCAAAGCAAGAAGGCAATGAAAAGAACCCCTACTGCATATATACTGTGTAGCCGATATTCTTTCATTAAGGATTGGTTGGGCTATTCTCTTTCCCAAATTGTTTCTCTATTTTGCACCTCCCCTCTGTAGCTATCTTTACCTTCTTAAATAGAATAGAATAATAAATACTTTGTTCAAAATGTATTTTTAAAAAGACATTAAGTACTTCCAGTCAAGACATGTATAAGCATTTTGACATATTTTTATTGCTTGTTTGTTTTTTTTTATAAAATCCTAAGGGGGAATCTACAGAGGAGCACCAAATGGAGGAGGACTCAGGTAGCAAAAACATTTATTTATTTATTTTTATTTATTTATTTTGTCCAATACAAATTGAAAGTTAAGGATAATAAAAATGTGTAGTAGTAAATGAAGTAAACCCAGAGGCAGGGTTGTTTAGAACGGTACTTTTATTCAGCTCAGCATAGGTAAGTGACTTTCAGCGAGTACCGTTTGCTCTGCTTGGGAGAAACCGCTTCTTTTATACATTTGCGGTTCCCGCCAAAGCAAGAGCAGAGCGCGTCTGAGCCAATCAGGAGTGACTTCCTGATTTCCAGCTCAGACAGCGCTTTAGCAAGGAACAAACTATTTACAGAGATACAAGGTAGCCATTACAGGATACAACACCCCTCCCCCCTTAGTTGGATGCATCCATCACGAAAGCCATGTGACGAAGTCGTCCAATCTGTTGGGTCGCCGCGAGGCTCGCTCCGACCTGTGCAGTTCAGTTGCGTCCTCGCTATCGGCGGTGGAGGTTGGCTCGCTGTTGTTCCCCCGGCTCGGCTGGGGCCTAGTTGGGGCTCCGGCCTGTTTATTCGGCCTGGCCGGCACGATGATGGCTTCGGAGGAGGACGATGGTTCGGCGTCGCTGGAGGACTCCCCCTGACCCGATAAGTCCATTTGAATGTCTAGTAAATCAGGTTGCGAGTTACAGTCTGCTGGAATGGGAGAGTTTTTGTCAGCGGTTTGCTCCAGGGGGTTTCCCATGCGTTTCCGAATGTGATCAATGTGCCATTTCCACATTCGACCATCCTCCAGTTTCACCAAATATGTTTTTGGAGCAGTCTGTTTAACAATAATTCCTTTCATCCAGTTTATACCTCCATCAAAAATTTTTACAAATACATTTTGTCCCAAATACATTTGTCTTTCCGGGTTTACATATATTGGGTCATTAGTACAAAACCTTGGGTGTAACCTATCTAGTGGGGACCTTAATTTCCTTCCCATTAGTAACTCAGCAGGACTCACGTGCGTGTGTGAGTTTGGGGTAATGTGCTGGGTTAGCAAGAACTGGTCCAAATTCTGTTGTACATCTCCTGGGCCTGACCTGCGTAATGCTTCCTTAGCCACGCGAACATAACAGGGCGAGTAAGGTGAGATGAGTGCATGTCTGACCCCTAGGTTATCCAAAAATAATTCAAACTGCCTGGCCGTTAACTGAGGCCCATTGTCAGACACTAGGATATCGGGGCAACCATGGGTGGCAAACAGTCTGCGCAAAACCTTGATGGTGGCACTTGTGGTTATGTTGTTCATTGCTATGATTTCCACCCATTTGGAAAATGCATCAACCACTATCAGGAAATATTGTGACCCCACTGGCCCTGCAAAATCAATATGGACCCGTGACCAAGGCCCTGCAGGTTGCTCCCACTCTGCTGGAGTTGTTTTGGGGGGGTTAGGCCGTGATTCTTGGCATGGGTCACATTTGGCTACCCAATTTTCAATATTAGCATCCAAACCTGGCCACCATAAATGCCCTCTAGCTAGGCCTTTCATCCTGACAATCCCAGGATGGCCCACATGTAACATTTCAAGTACCTTTTCCCTTAAGCTTTTAGGAACGATCACTCTATCCCCCACAATAGACAACCTTTTACATATGACAATTCAAGTCTTTTGGTTTTGAAGTCACACAATTCAGGTTTCACAGAATCACATTGCCATCCTTTTAGCACACAGTTAACCACCTGTTTTAGGATTGGATCTTGCTGTGTATGTGCAGCCACTTCCCTTGCAGTAGTTAGTGGGTTGTCTTCGAGCTCTATCATTAAGACATCCGCAGAAGGGGCAGGGTCCTCCACTAACTCTGCCATGGGGCACCTACTGAGGCCATCTGCGTGGTTGATGGTTTTACCCCCTTTATGGATGAGCTCGTACTGGTATCCTGAGAGGAAAAGGGCCCATCTAATTAATCTTGGGGACATAAATGGAGGAGTAGGCTTGTTGGGGGCTAAGAGGCCTAATAGGGGCTTGTGGTCGGTAACCAATTCAAAACTCCTCCCAAAAAGGTAATTATGAAACTTTTTTACTCCTGCCACTAGAGCTAGAGCCTCCTTATCTAGCTGGCTATAGTTCCTTTCGGTATTGGTCATCGTTCTGGAAAAGAAAGCAATTGGGGCCTCTGTTTTGTTAGGCAAAACGTGAGCCAAGACTCCTCCCACGCCGTACGGGGAGGCGTCGCACGTAAGCCTGATAGGTAGCGAAGTACTATACTGGACTACCACACTTTTAGAGGTCAATAATTGTTTTATTTGTACAAAGGCTTCGTGTTCAGTTCTCCCCCATGTCCAAGGGGTTTCTTTCTGTAGCAAACGGTGTAGAGGCTCTGCTGCTGTTGCCTTCTGTTTTAAAAAAACGGAGTAAAAGTTAAGAAGGCCTAAAAAAGCTTGCAATTCAGTCTTATTTTGTGGCTCCGGGGCTTCTCTAATAGCTCTCAGTTTCTCAGTGGTGGGGTGGATACCTTCCCTGTCGATTTTGTACCCCAGGAATTCTACACTGTTGGTTCCCCAAACACATTTATCAGGCTTAATTCTCAACCCTTTGTCTTGAAGTCTCTGGAGTACTTCCCTAATCCTTTTGTTGAGCTGTTCTTGGTTTTCCCCTGCAATTAAGATGTCATCAAAATATGGAATGGCCCCTTTAATCCCTGATAACAATCTTTCCATTATGCTTTGGAATATCCCTGGGGCTATGCTTACTCCAAACTGTAATCTGGTACATTTAAAGGCACCCCTGTGGGTCACAATCGTTTGCGCGTTTGCTGTCGCTTCATCGACCGGCAGTTGCTGATAAGCCTGGGCGAGGTCGATCTTTGCAAATCTTTTCCCTTCCCCCAGGGAGTGCAGGAGTTGTTGTACCACTGGAATGGGGTAAGGGTGGTGTTGTAGGGCCTTATTTAGCGTAGATTTATAGTCAGCGCAAACTCTTAAGGAGCCATCCGGTTTCAGAGGGGTGACTATGGGTGTTTCCCATGGTCCATGCTCCACAGGAACTAAAATGCCCTGGCTTATGAGCTTATCCAGCTGCAGATCAAGTTTGGGGAGTAGCGGAAGGGGTACCCTGCGAGGTTTGAGCCGGACAGGTGGGACCTTGGGATCGATGGAAAACGAGATAGGGGGCCCTTTATACGACCCCAAGGTGGGGCTAAACACCTCAGGGAACTCTTGTAAAAAGTTAGGCATGCTATCACAGTTAACATTGCAAATACCAGAAATTTCAATTCCCAAAGGTTCCATCCAAGCCAACCCCAGGAGAGAGTGTTTAGCCCCTGTAACAACAATCATGGGTAGGGTACATTTAACATTCTTAAATATGATAGGTACATTCACTTTGCCCAGAACAGAGATTATCCCCCCTTGAAAATCTCTAATTACCAACGAGGTTTGCAGTAGCTCAGATTTAGACAGGCTAGGCATGTACAATTTAAGCTTTTCCCACGGCATAATGGTGTATTTAGACCCCGTGTCAAGTTCCATAGAACATGGCTTGTTATTTAAAAGTAAAGAAATAACAATCTTGCCCCCATTTTCTGTTGCCGTGGTATTCACAGAAAATTGAGTGTTACCTCTTGAGTAGTCGCGGTTAGCGGCTGAGTAGTTCTTTCGGCTCGAAAAACGAAAAGGTCGGTTTTCTCGTGGTTGAGGTGTTTGATTCTGGGGTCGTTGGTGGCGCGGTGTGGAGAAGGTTTCCTCTGGTGCAGATGCTCTGCAGGCTTCGGCGATGTGGCCCCGTCGGTTGCAGTAGCGGCATATGGCGTCCCGGAAGGGGCAACGTTGGCGCTGATGGTTTCCTCGGCAGCCGGCGCAGGGGGTGGCGGGGTGAGGAAGTCTGTGTTGTCTCGGCTGGTCTTGCAGCAGGAAACAGCTGTCCTCGTTGCGAGCTGGTGGGCTGCGGTCATCTGGGTCCTCGGCGCGGGAGAACGTGGAGTCTATCTTGGCGATGACTTCTTTCTTTTCGTGATCTATCAGCTCTTTAGCAGCGGCGTCTGCGACCTCTGCGGGTTGCGCTAGCTTAATCACTGTTTGTAGGGTCGGTTCGTCTTCGGTGAGGAGTTTATTCCTGACCGTGGCGTTTCTCATGCCAAAAACTAAGGCATCGGTGAGGCGAGCTTCCGGGTTGTCAAACTTGCATTTCGCAAGCACAGTTCGAAGTCGCGTTGCAAATTGGTTGATTGATTCCGCTTCGCGCTGAGCCATTCTCGAAAACTGGTGCCGGAAAACCATGGCTGGTTTTGTTGGCCTGAAGTGGCTCGCGAGCTTGTCTTGTAGGACGTCCCAAGCGATGGATCTTGCCGGTAGTGGGTCGGTGAGAGTCTGGGCGAGGGCGCGGATTTCTGGACCGCAGTAATTTAGAAAAATGCCCCGTCTTCAATCGGCGTCGGCGTCCCGTATTCCAGCTGCCTCGAGGAAGATTTCGAAGCTGGCTAGGTAGTCGTCCCAGGAAGTCTTTTCTGGGTCGAAGAATTCAGGAGCCCGGCCGATTTGGAGATTGCTCATGTTGCACGCGTAGTTTCTTTCGTCCGTCGTCGCCAGTGAAGTAAACCCAGAGGCAGGGTTGTTTAGAACGGTACTTTTATTCAGCTCAGCATAGGTAAGTGACTTTCATCGAGTACCGTCTGCTCTGCTTGGGAGAAACCGCTTCTTTTATACATTTGCGGTTCCCGCCAAAGCAAGAGCAGAGCGCGTCTGAGCCAATCAGGAGCGACTTCCTGATTTCCAGCTCAGACAGCGCTTTAGCAAGGAACAAACTATTTACAGAGATACAAGGTAGCCATTACAGGATACAACAGTAAATATCAGGGAAGGGATAGAAGAAGAAATATGAGAATAGAATGCATCAATGAAGAGTAGAGGAAGGATATATGGATGGGAGAAAAGATATATAAAATATAGGAGAGACAATTGGACAGGGGACGGAAGGCACACTAGAGCACTTATGCTCGCCCCTTACTGACCTCTAAGGAATCTGGAGAAGTCAACCGTGGAAAGTCTAAGGGGAAAATGTTGGGGGTTGACACCACAGAGTCTGGTAATGAGTTCCACGCTTCAACAACTCGGTTGCTGAAGTCATATTTTTTACAGTCAAGTTCGGAGCAGTTGATATTAAGTTTGAACCTGTTGCATGCTCTTGTGTTATTGCGGTTGAAGATGAAGTAGTTGTTGATAGGCAGGATGTTGCAACATATGATCTTGTGGGCAATACTTAGATCATGTTTAAGGCGTCGTAGTTCTAAGCTTTCTAGACCCAACATAGGCAGAGAAACCAAGTGTGAGAAAGAACAAAACTTAACATTGTCTTGATGCTCTTTCAATATAAGGAGGAGAAAAGGGAGTATTTAAGGCTGCAGACCCCTGTTCTAGGCTTTATCTATAAAATCTATTAAATGATGAGAGGAAAATTAGGCTGCATTTAGGCCGGGCAAGCAGTGATGGGGAAGGGAGGGCCCAGCCAGTGATGGGACAGTTAGCTGCAGTGGAAGAAAGCGGCTCGGAGGCTGCAGGTTGCTGACAGCCGGGCTAGAAAGAGGAAACAGAGTTGCAGCTGATGTGATTTTTCTTTGTGGAGGAGCACCTCTTGACCTTTAAACCATTTAGTTGCAGTATTCATAACTTTTATCATCTTTTATGGTGCTGCACAGTGATCAGTGAGCTTAAGAGCAGTATTATCATAAGTGTATACTAATTCTGCGGGCAGTTTCGGGGTTTTTTAATATATATTCACCAGACAAAGAATTTGATTTTTTGCCATTATTTATTTATTTATTTAGTCCAATACATAATACACATTGAAGAGAATATATATTTAGTAATATAACTAAAGAAACGAATAGAAGAAAAGATATAAAAGTATAGGTGAACAAATTTGAAAGGAAGAAAAGATAAATGAGATAAGATAAATTGAGGCTGACATTGTCATGGAGCTATTCTACATGGCTCTAACATATATGACTGGCAGCACATAAAATGGATGGATGGATGGGTGGATAGGTGGATGGATGATAGAGGTAGTGATGAAAACGATAGTGATGATAGATATTTGAATTTTTTGGTGGTTATAGTTGACACAATATGATTGTTGTCATGTGGAAAGCATATAAAAGCAGAGTAATATCTGGAAATGCAGATGTTTAGGCAGGGAAGAGTAGATGAAAACAATTATTCCAGCAGTAATAAAATAAAATTTAGATCAGTTTATTGCAGCAGCTTTCCACAAGGTGGCAGAATTTGTGCATACACACACACAAAAACACACACACATATATATAACCATGAAGGCTAATTTTGACAAATGCAGTTCTTCTGGGAATCTGTAAACACAGGGCATAATCATTTTCATTGTTTCGATCAGTTCAAACTGTCATAGAAACATAGAAGACCTCATGGTCCATCTAGTCTGCCCTTATACTATTTCCTGTATTTTATCTTACAATGGATATATGTTTATCCCAGGCATGTTTAAATTCAGTTACTGTGGATTTACCAACCATGTCTGCTGGAAGTTTGTTCCAAGGATCTACTACTCTTTAAGTAAAATAATACAGTGATCCCCCGATCATTGCGAGGGTTCCGTTCCAGGACCCCTAGCAATGATCGGGTTTTCACGAAGTAGCGCTGCGGAAGTAAAAACACCATCTGCGCATGCGCAGATGGTGTTTTTACTTCCGCAGCGCTGCGCTAGCGAGGAGCCGAAGATTGGGGTTCCTGGGAAGGGGACTCAGCTTGTCTGCCGCCCACTCGCGCATCGCCCGCCCACGCCGTTCATTCTCGCCGCTTCGCAGCTGAGTCCTGAAGCGAATTCGCTTCAGGTCTCAGCTGGGAAGCGGCGAGAATGAACGGCGTTGGCGGGCGATGCGTGAGCGGGCGGCGGACAAGCCGTTCGCTCGCGCTCGCTCGCACTGCTTCGAAGCTGAGTCCTGAAGCGAATTCGCTTCAGGTCTCAGCTGGGAAGCGGCACGAATGAACGGAGTGGGCGGGCGATGCGCGAGCAGGCGGCGGACAAGCCGTTCGCTCACGCTCGCTCGTGCCGCTTCGCAGCTGAGTCCTGAAGCGAATTCGCTTCAGGTCTCAGCTGGGAAGCGGCGAGAATGAACGGCGTGGACGGGCGATGCGCGAGCGGGCGGCGGACAAGCCGTTCACTCGCGCTCGCTCGCGCCGCTTCGCAGCTGAATCCTGAAGCGAATTCGCTTCAGGTCTCAGCTGGGAAGCAGCGAGAATGAACGGCGTGGGCGGGCGATGCGCGAGCGGGCGGCGGACAAGCCGTTCGCTCGCGCTCGCTCGCGCCGCTTCGCAGCTGAGTCCTGAAGCGAATTCGCTTCAGGTCTCAGCTGGGAAGCGGCGAGAATGAACGGCGTGGACGGGCGATGCGCGAGCGGGCGGCGGACAAGCCGTTCACTCGCGCTCGCTCGCGCCGCTTCGCAGCTGAGTCCTGAAGCGAATTCGCTTCAGGTCTCAGCTGGGAAGCGGCGAGAATGAACGGCGTGGGCGGGCAATGCGTGAGCGGGCGGCGGACAAGCCGTTCGCTCGCGCTCGCTCGCGCCGCTTCGCAGCTGAGTCCTGAAGCGAATTCGCTTCAGGTCTCAGCTGGGAAGCGGCGAGAATGAATGGCGTGGGCGGGCGATGCACGAGCGGGCGGCAGCGAGGAGTTTGCGTGGGCGGTGGGGAAACTCCTCGCTGATGCCCGCCGCTCGCCCTCCTGCCAGCAAGAGGGGGAAGACCTAGGGAAGCCGCCCAGCAGCTGATCTGCCCGGCGCCATCTACGCATGCGTGCCCATAGAAAAAAGGGCGCGCATGCGCAGATGGTGTTTTTACTTCCGGGTTGCAAAATCGCCATATAGCCATTTCGCAATGATCGGGGTCGCAATACCCGGGGGATCACTGTATTTTCTCATGTTGCTTTTGATCTTTCCCCCAACTAACTTCAGATTGTGTCCCCTTGTTCTTGAGTTCACTTTCCTATTACAAACACTTCCCCCCTGAACCTTATTTAACCCTTTAACATATTTAAATGTTTCTATCATGTCCCCCATTTCGTTTCTGTTCTCCAGACTATTCAGATTGAGTTCATTAAGTCTTTCCTGATACGTTTTATGCTTAAGACCTTCCACCATTCTTGTAGCCCGTCTTTGGACCCGTTCAATTTTGTCAATATCTTTTTGTAGGTGAGGTCTCCAGAACTGAACACAGTATTCCAAATGTGGTCTCACCAGCGCTCTATATAGCAAGATCACAATCTCCCTCTTCCTGCCTGTCATCTTATATACGAGTCAATTCTATGAGTACAATTAAGTTACTGTACATGAATGTGATTTACATGAACAATTTTACTAGCCATGGTAAAAGCCAAAGCAGCCTTACCACCACGGCCAAAGGTCTCATTCAAAGCAACAGAGAGAAAGAAAATATTATGAACATTTCACCTTTTTATTTTAGAGTAATTTCTTTGGTGAAATTAATAGATAGCCATGGCAATGTGAATGTTGCATATCATACCTTTTGTGACACTGTCCTGCCTGAAAGAAAGAGTTTGCAAGGATCCTGCACAACACACCTCCTACCCACATGGCTCCATGACTGTTGATTAACCCAGATTGTATTTAGATACAGGTGCGTATTGTATTTAACATATAAAAACCATTCCATTCCACCAAATCAAGAACATTTACAATGCAGGTGGGGGAAAAAACAAAACATTTTTCTTCTGAAATTTCAATACAAATTTGGTTAGTTTTAGTTCTTTCTTATAACTTCCTGCACTTATACTCCAAAACATTTGCATATTTCCTTTAGCAGCTTCCTGTTAAAGTTCTGGCTTCTCACTTTATCATCCGCTGACTTCTAACACTGGCTGAGCCTTGTCTTGCCTTGATGATGGCATCCATCCATCTTGTTCACTGCTTTCAGCAAAAGACTTCCAGGATGCTTTCTGTGTCTGCAGACCCTTCCGCAAAGGGCATCAGGTGTACAGACCACAAGAAACATTGATTTCACAATGGCAGCTGTAACCTGTAGAGCAGCGTTTCCCAACCGGTGTGCCGCGGCACACTGGTGTGCCGCGAGACACCGCCAGGTGTGCCGCCTGGGCGGGGGGCTGCGGTGCCTCTGACCTCTCCGCTCCTGCCAGATGCCGCGGTTTCTGGCGCTCTCCTGCTGGGCCCCAAAGAAGGAAGGCAGGAAGGAGAGCTCCATTCTTCGCGCCTTTTTCCCGCCTTCCTTCTTTGGGGCCCAGCAGGAGAGCGCCAGAAACCGCGGCATCGAGCAGGAACCGGGAGGTCGGAGGCACCGGCACGGCAGCGCCCGCCCAGCTGAAGCTTCCCTGTCGTCATCGGCAAGGGTCCTTTGGGGCCCGGCGGGAGGGCACTGGTGGTGGGAGCGGGGGGGGGGCGCGGCTGCAGCGGCGCAGGCAGTCGCGGGAAGATGGCGGGGGGAGCGGGGGGCGGCTAAAGCGGCCCCGGGCACCGTTCCCTGTAGGCTTTTCCAGGGGCGCGCAGGGAGCCGCGGCCACCCACCCGCCTACCGGATTTCCCTCCGTGCGGCTGGGGAGGTGGATTCGCCGCCCCCACCAGCCCGATCTCCCTCCAGTGGCTGGTGACGTAGATCTACCGCCCTTGCCAGCCTGATCTCCCTCCGTGGGGGGGTGGGGGGCGATGAACCGACGACCGGGGGCTGTTCGTCCGTGTTGGGTGGTGCAGGGCAGGCACAGGCAGCCCCAGGGGAGAACAAGGGAGGGAGAGAAAGGAAAGAGAGAGTAAGGGAGGGAGAGAAAATTGAATGAAGGAGGGAGAGAAAGAAAGAGTAAGAAGTAGAAAGGATAGAGATAAAGGAAGAGAAAGAGGGGGAGAAAGGAAAGAGGGAGGAAGGTGGGAGAGAAAATTGAATGAAGGAGGGAGAGAAAGAAAGAAAGAGTAAGAAGTAGAAAGGATAGAGATAAAGGAAGAGAAAGAGGGGGAGAAAGGAAAGAGGGAGGAAGGTGGGAGAGAAAATTGAATGAAGGAGGGAGAGAAAGAAAGAGTAATAAGTAGAAAGGATAGAGAAAAAGGAAGAGAGAGAGGGAGGGAGAGAAAGGAAAGAGAGAGAAAGGGAGGGAGAGAAAATTGAATGAAGGAGGGAGAGAAAGAAAGAGTAAGAAGTAGAAAGGATAGAGAAAAAGGAAGAGAAAGGGAGGGAGAGAAAGGAACGAGAGAGAAAGGGAGAGAAAGGGAGGGAGAGAAAATTGAATGAAGGAGGGAGAGAAAGAAAGAGTAAGAAGTAGAAAGGATAGAGAAAAAGGAAGAGAAAGGGAGGGGGAAAAGGGAAAGAGGGAGGAAGGGGGAGAGAAAGAAGATATGAAGGAGGGAGAAAAAGAAAGAGAGATAGGAAGGAAAGAGGGAGAGAAAGGAATGAGAGAGAAAGGGAGGGAGAGAAAGGGAATGAAAGAGGGAGAAGGGGTGAGAGATAGAAAGGATAGACAGAAAGGGAGAGAAAGGAAAGAGAGAAAGGGAGGGAGAGGAAGGAAAGAGATGAGAGAGGAAGGAGGAGACAGAAAGAGAGGAAGGAAGGAAGGAAGAGAGAAAGAAAGAGGGATGGAGAGAGAAAGGAAGGAAGAGAGAGAAAGAGGGAGGGAGAGAGAAATAGAGCGAAAGGGAGGAAGAGAGATTTTTTTTGTCCAAACTTTTTTTAGCGCCCCCCCCATGTTCCCCAGGATTTTGAAAATATGAAAAATGTGCCGCGGCTCCAAAAAGGTTGGGAAACACTGCTGTAGAGTACCCATAGCATGGGTGAAATTCAACGAAGCAGTGGAAGTGATGTGCCGGTGCCTGGAGGCTGTTGGGGCCTGGATGGGTGTCAACAGACTCAAAACTCAACCCTGATAAGACGGAGTGGCTGTGGGTTTTGCCTCCCAAGGACAATTCCATCTGTCCATCCATCACCCTGGGTGGGGGGGAATTATTGACCCCCTCAGAGAGAGTCCACAACTTGGGCGTCCTCCTCGATCCACAGCTCACATTAGAGAAACATCTTTCAGCTGTGGCGAGGGGGGCGTTTGCCCAGGTTCGCCTGGTGCACCAGTTGCGGCCCTATTTGGACCGGGGGTCACTGCTCACAGTCACTCATGCCCTCATCACCTCGAGGCTCGACTACTGTAACGCTCTCTACATGGTGCTACCTTTGAAGAGTGTTCGGAAACTTCAGATCGTGCAGAATGCAGCTGCGAGAGCAATCATGGGCTTTTCCAAAAATGCCCATGTAACACCAACACTCCGCAGTCTGCATTGGTTGCTGATCAATTTCCGGTCACAATTCAAAGTGATGGTCATCACCTATAAAGCCCTTCATGGCACCGGACCAGGGTATCTACGAGACCGCCTTCTGCCGCACAAATCCCAGCGACCGGTTAGGTCCCACAGAGTGGGCCTTCTCCAGGTCCCGTCAACAAAACAATGTCGTTTGGCAGGCCCCAGGGGAAGAGCCTTCTCTGTGGTGGCCCCGGCCCTCTGGAACCAACTCCCCCGGGAGATTAGAATTGCCCCCACTCTCCTCGCCTTTCGTAAGCTCCTTAAAACCCACCTCTGTCGTCAGGCATGGGGGGACTGAGATATTCTTTCCCCCTAGGCCTTTACAATTTATGCATGGTATGTTTGTTTGTATGTATGTTTGGTTTTATAAATAAGGGTTTTTTAATTGTTTTAGTATTAGTTTTAGTAATGGATTTACATGATGTTTTGTTCTATTGTTGTTAGCTGCCCCAAGTCTACGGAGAGCGGCGGCATACAAATCCAATAAATAAATAATAATAAATAAAAAATTTCCCTACTGGTTCTTTGGGCATGGCTTGGTGGGCATGGCAGGGGAGGGATACTACAAAATCTCTATTCCTACACCACTCTGGGACCAGCCAGAGGTGGTGTTTGCCAGTTCTCCGAACTACTCAAAATTTCTGCTACCGGTTTTCCAGAACCTGTCAGAACCTGCTGAATTTCACCCCCAACCCATAGGCATTCGGTTTTTCAGAAATAACAGGGCCTTGAGGAACAGCACAGAATCCTCTCTTGAGGGAGGTACATTATCAGAATAATGTCCATCTCTACCACTGGCCATTACGGTACCATGAAGCATGCCCATTGCCTTGCTTTTCTTGTTTTCCCCTTCCCCAGCCTCTTTTCATGTTCTGTCTCTTTTGAGATGTTAAACCTAATAAGGCTTCTGAACAGGGGTAGGCTACTGCTTGGACTGGGGGGCAGCAAAAATGGAGTTCCACCCCAGAGCACCCAATTTGCACTGAAAGATGTTGAAAGAAAATGCAGGGTGTCCTGCATAAGCCACACCCACAGTGTGGTAGTAAAAATTTTGGTAGCCCTTCACTGCTTCTGAAGGTTTTCTTTTTCTGCTGAAGAATGTGAATCACCACCATCATCATCATCATGTGAATCACCACCATCATCATCATTACACAGAATAAAGCCTTGCAAACGTACCATATTATATTGCTATCTCGTCTTTGACAAATGGAAGCTTTTCCTTTTCTCAGTTATGCTGTCCCCCCTGCCCAGTTAAGGTCACATGCTGGATGCAGAATATCAGCATCCAACACTAAACAAAGTGTTCTATTCCAGCTCTTGGTCTCCATGGCAGGGACGTGCAGGTGGTGATGCCCCATCGCCATGACAACCTAGATTCCACAGGGAAATCTCTTGGAGGATGACACCTAGCTGCTTGAACTATGGATGGAAAGGGTCATTTGTCCTCTATGGTAATTTAAAAAAAAAACCCAATTCCAGTTGTAGAGAAAATACGGATGGCCTTGAAAATTAGGAGGAAGAGTTTCTATCAAGACGATAATCAGAGGATCAAAAACAAAGTAGTTTATGTTTCAGTCAGGACCCTCTTATTTCATATAAATAAAGGGACAGAGAGGAGAAGCACATTCAGACTTGGAAAATTCTGTCCCTATAACTATTACGAATAAAAGTAGTTTTAGACTAATTCGGCATTGGTTTCTGCGACTGATCCAGTTGACACTAGGAAAAGCTACAAACAAACCAATGAGCAAATAGTAGTTTACTGATAGTTTGGTTCAGCCTAAACTCCAAAAAATGACAGTTGAAGCTTTTGTGATTCCAAGACAGTCACAAAAAAGTACTTTATCACATACGAACTATCTAGAGCAGGGGCGTCAAACTCAATTTCATTGAGGACCTCATCAGGGTTGTATTTGACCTTGGGGGGGACCAGGCTCAACATCACTAGTCTTGGGGGCGCCCATGCAGCCAGACAGCGAAAATGGGATACTGAGCTCAGTTTTTGCCTGTGATGGCCTGCTGCAACCCTCTGCCAGCTAAAACGGAGCTCGGGAGGGCCATCCATAGTCCTCGCAAGCTCCATTTTTGCTGAGAAAAGCATAGCAGGCTGGTCCTTCTCTGTTTCCAGGGCAACCCCACGGGCCAGATCTAAGCACTACCCAAGGCTGGATCTAGCTCCTGGGCCTTGAATTTGACAGCCCTGATCTAGAGAGCTATTATGAGCTGGTTCATACTAAAGTATAATCTCCTTGTAGCATGATTTACTAAATAAATTACAGTTAGCTGAAATCACATGCTAAACCGCTGACCACGATTTTCAAGTCACAGACACTAGAGTCATGTAGCAAACCACCTTATGGTTTAGTGTTGTATAAACCATGTTGGAGTTTTACTGAAGTTTTCCAGGACCAAGCTAGCTTTGTTGTTCTGATTGTTGTTTCTTGGCCTTATGGCTAAGAGTTATCTGGAATAACTCAGTTTCTTTGTTCTGCATCCACATATATGTTTTCCCACCCAGGAAAAAGCACAGATTTGAAGGGAAGGCATTCAAATTAAGGCAGTGTGGTTTAAATAAGTGTTTTTTTTTAAACCGTGGCAGTTTGAAAATGTGTGGACTTCAACTCCCAGAATTCCCCAGCTGTAAATTATTCATGACACCTTCCTATTTACTTATTTAACCTGCTTCCTGTGGTTGTGATGGATATAAAGGCCTTTTCTCCAGGGAGATGGTAATGCATTTCAGTTCACTGCAGTATATTTATTCCCTTTATGATGCTGACTGCAGCATGTTTTTACCAGGAAAGTCAAAATGCTTGAATTTATTTGAGTAAAGATAAATCAGCACCATACATTGAATATTGGTTGTGAGTTCTGAGGATTATTTCAGAATAAATCAGCATGGCTTCATTCAAACCCTCGTCTAAAATGCAGCAGCAAGTGGCAAATAATGATTTTCAGTAGGATCGAGAATAAACAAATGAGTGGTAATGAATTAACTCAACTGGAAATCAATTGTAGAATTTCTGTCCGTGGATGCTTGGATTTTGTGGTTTTGTGTATTGAGGAGGAAAGGGAACTTGACTTTAGAACAGTGAAAAATATCTTTCTAATTTTCTGGTTGGGCTGCTTAAAATTAAATCATAGCATAAAATAACATTTGACATTTATCTCTTTCATCATCATATTTGCTATTGCTCCCAGAGGCAACTGTGGCCTAATGTTCTTCGTTCATTTATCCATTCAACTTGCAAGTGGATTTAAAAGAGGCATCAGCCTAGAATCCCCATGAGTCACAATGGAACTAAGTTCAACCTACCTTGAATTCTGTTGATCTTTATCTAACCCCAAGCAAGGGTTAAGCATTAGTTGAGAAGGTGCATACATATAATTAGCAATAAATCAATTTAATTAGACATTCATTTGTAGACCTGAACTTCACTGCTGACACCAGCAGTTAATAAAGGCACATAAATTAAAGTATAATATAATTTCGTAAACACAATCAAATCAAAGCTAAAACCAGCAAATATCCCCATAACCTCAACCCTAAAATGGCCGTTGTTTACACAACAACTTTCATTGGAAAAGTTTCATTTTCAGAATCTTCCAAAAGATTGGAAAATGAAGGGGGGGGGGGAAGACTGAACCCAGCCAAGACGCTACTCCAAAAAGCAGGTGCTATCACAGAAAAAGCAGCTGTATCTTGTAATCTCATCTTTTCCCATTTCATGGATGTGAACTACTATCAGCAGCTTCTCCTGGAACAAACAAGTCCGGTGGGTCAATTCAGATTGAAAAATAGAGATTTCTCCTAGCCTAGAGACTTCTGGGCTCAAAGCCACGCAGGTCTTTATCAATCAGAACTTACACTTTGACTGCATCTAGAAGCCAATGCAGGGCTTATAGCATAGGGATTAATGTACATTCGTGACATGTGCCCACCAGCTAGCAGATTACTGCTTTGAGAACTGTATTTTCAGTTTCTGCAATGGTCTTCAAAAGAAACTTTCTGTAGAATAGATTGCAATACTCCATATGGGTGGTAAGAAGAACATATTACTTGGTTGAGTCCTTCTGATTATCTTTGAGAACAACCATAAGTACTACTCTAGTGTTATGGTGAGATTACATTAACGGTATCTTGCAACACTTCTTTTTTTAACTGTCCAGAAAAGTAGGGGGTCTCCTTTTTGAAACATTTCCCATGCCAACCCTCTTCTGTGGGATGAAAAATCGTTTACACAAGAGTCGTCTAGTCTGTGGCTCTTCCTGTTGTATTGCAAGGGCATTCCCACTTAGGTACTCTGTAGGGGCCCCAGAATCAGCTCCCCCCAGAGATTCGCACTGCGCCCACCCTCCTCACCTTTCATAAGAATTTGAAAGTGCATTTATGCTGTCCAGCTTGGGGCCACTAGACTCCAGCCTCTGCCCAGTGAATGTGTAGGATGTGGTAGCACGCATGTGAATGTTTGGTTTTTAAATGTTTAACTTTTAAAGATATTTTTAAAATTAATTATTTCTATTAATTGGGTTAAAAGTGTTTTGTATATTGTATTTTTAATTAAAATGTTGTAAGCCGCCCCGAGTCCACGGAGAGGGGCGGCATATAAGTCCAATATCCTAGTAACCGATTAGGTCCCACAGAGTCGGCCTTCTCCGGGTCCTGTCGATGAAATAATGTCATCTGGCGGGACCCAGGGCAGAGCCTTCTCTGTGGCGGCCCCGACCCTCTGAAATCAACTCCCCCCCAGAGATCAGGATTGCCCCCACCCTCCTTGCCTTTTGCAAACTCCTCAAAACCCACCTCTGCCGTCAGGCATGAGGAAATTGATTTCCCCTGGGCCGTTACGTTTTATGTATGGTTTGTCTGGAATGTATGACTGTTTTATATTAAGGGTTTTAACTGTTTTTTTAATCATTAGATTTGTACTGTGTTTTGCTGTTGTGAGCCGCTCCGAGTCTCCGGAGAGGGGCAGAATACAAATCAAATCAACAAACAAACATGATTAAGTGAATCTCTGCTTCTTCATGGACGTAGCTTATCAGAAAGTTGCAAAAGGTGATCACATGACTCCAGAACACTGCAACTGTCATAAATATGGGTCAGTGGCCAAGCATCTGAAATTTTGATAATGGGGATAAGCCATAAGTGTGAAAAACAGTCATGTCACATTATTGCCTCTGCAACTTTGAACAGTCACTAAACAAACTTCTGTAAGTCAGGGATTCCCTGAACTGGGACACAAAAAGAATCATGCTGCACATGTAACCACTCCATCTTTATTTGGCTCGTTATCTAATCAAATGAATGGGAGCAACACATTTTTTCCCCACTGCAGCATTTTAGAAGTATGAAGAATATAATGTGCCTCCTTTGCTCTAGCAACAAAAGAAAGAACTAAAATGATCAAAGGAATGAAGGGAAATTTGCCAATTGACGGTGACAGTCAGCTTTACCAGAACTTTCAGATCAGTGGTTTTGTTGTCACCCACGAAACACTGACAAGAATGTTGTAATTTATCATCACTGATATGGCAATCACTAGCATATAAGCTTTCTTGGCTTGAGCACAATTTCTTCATACTGAGGCATCAGTGTGGAATGTGTCATTAAGCAAGGAAATAAACAAATGGTAATTATTATTATCGTTATTATTGTTTTAGTACTGTGGAGAACTCAATTGAAAAATACAATGAAAGTAAAATAAAACATGAAAACAAAAAGAGCACAGATGTAGTTTATGTACATCAATACTGCTTTTTTTTTTTTACATTATTTATATATGCTAATCGCACTGTCAACAGGTTAAACAGCTTGCATTGTTCCATATATAGCCTTGGTCTACACCATTGAGCAGCCACTTCAAATTTCAAAGAGCTAAAAAGGAAAGAAAAGTGATCAATAACTGCAAACTATAATTCAATGATAGGAAGAACTGTTTTCATTCAGCACTTTCCTATAGAAAGCAAAGGTAACTGGTAGAAGGATCACAGCACATTGGTAGCAATGGCAATATTCACAGGCTTCAGCGTCTTCCAAATTATCTATAATGGCACAGAATACAAGGATTTGTCAATAGTTGGCAAGCTAGGCCTGCTAGGGCACATGTTTGCAGAAAGAACGTTGTGTCCAGAACAACTGTAGGCTCAAATATGTACAAACAGTTTTTTTACAACTTATATCTGTAGCAGTATTATTTTTAAAAAGAATGTAGGCATATAGTATACTGAGAGCAGCTGATTGCGCAATACTTTAAGACAAAATAGAATCCTTTTTTTGGGGGGGGGTCCATTCTTTCAGGGCATTTTTGTTCACTATTTTTCTCCTCTGAACATTTTGACTGTTACCTTGAATCAACAGATGCCTCTGACCCAGGACATTTGTGTATTCCTTGTTCCTATAGCTGCTGCAATGTATTAGGAATTAACCTGTGACCTAAGTGATTGTTCAGTGCAAAAATAATCCTATCATAGGCAAAGGGACTGGGTTGAGACGAGTCCCTAGGACTAAGATATCACTTGTATGTGTGCTTGCACACACAGGCACAAACGCAACTGTGTGCATGTACACTCTTTCTGATTTGGTAACCAGCGTAAAAAATAATGCATCTTGGAATTGGTATAAATAGTAGGGATACGAGGTTGCCTTTTTTATTTTATACAGAGAGTATAAAATTGCTCCAAGCTGAAGCAGCAAAACAGTGAAAACCTGTGCTGGATGATGCCGCAAGAGCTCCACGCACAACCTAGGAGCGTGAAGCATCTCTTTGAGCAAATTATTTCCCCCGTCTGAAGGTTATAGAGAATTAGAGAGTGGAACGCCTGATCCTGGTACCCCCATGCCCCATTCCTTCACTCCTCCACAACAAAAACCCTGTTTATAAAAATAGTCACATATAAACACCCTGCGGATTGGATTTTTAAAAAATAATAAATTCACCTATACTGTGTATTTGTGTGCGTGTACACCTGCGAAAATATGGCGAACGCAGCTGCTGAAGAACACACAGTGAGAACACTTATTGAATTAAGTGTCTTGTAATTTGCTGGACGTGTGATAGCTTTGCCCACTTTATGCCGAGCAGCAATTTCGTCCCTTTTCTCTTTTTCAGCAAGAGCAACAGGAGGCTGCAGCTTCGTTTTCCAGAGTTAAGGTCCGGTGACTAGGGGGGTCACTGTCTTGTTATAGGCACTAACCTTGAAAGAGAGCGTACATATCTATATAGAGACATATCTGTGTAGGTCTATATCTATACATAGATACACATGTAATATATTTATAAACGCTGACAGTTTAGCATAACTCGCCAGTGGAGCTTTGCTGACAAATACATCCCCTTCGAAGGCTGTAAACAAGTTGAAGAACAAATAATACAAATGATCAGTTTTCACTTTTTGCTAATCTTTATATCTTTCTCTTTAAGGTCTCTGTCTGTTTTGCCCTTTTCATATTTCTCTTTGTTGGGCTGAGTAACGCTATCATAGGAAGGGGGAGAGGTGGTTGAGGAACTCTCATCGGTTTTCTCTGGACTGGAATTCCCATTAGACCTATCAGAGGTCATGTCTTTGATTGGTAGGATGTTGCCATCTCGGCATTTTTCTTTATTATACATAGAAGTGACTTTTCTAACTTTCTGTTTTAGGTAGAAATGCCTGAAAGCCCGCTGGATGATGGTAGCGGATACCTCCTCCTGCTTTCGTTTTAACGTGGTGGTGATTGGTTCATATGAAACTTTGGATGGATTGGCTGCCATGAAGCGGTCTTCCATTTGCACTCTGAGTAAATCCATTTCTTCGCTTTCTCCCAAGACACGCTTTGTAAAGGCAAACAAAATGTCAAGGCAGTGAATTCTATCGCCACTCACCATGGGCAGGTCCATCGAAATTAGCTGAACTTTGTTTGGTTTGGCAATCAGAAGAGGAGGATCCAACGAAGCAGCAAAATCAGAAAGTTTACTATATTCTATGAATTGGGATGCATCTGGATCGAACTTTTCCCAGACTTCATAGAACATCTCAAAATCATCCTCACTCAAAGGTTCAGCACTTTCTTCAGTAGCCACGCTGAAGTTCTCCAAAATGACAGCAATGTACATATTGACTACAACTAAAAATGAGATGATAATGTAGCTGACAAAGAAGAAAATCCCAACCGAAGGATTGCCACAGTCTCCCTTGACTGAGCTACCTGGATGGTCTATCTCAGGGTCACAATCTGGAGGACCACTGTTTAGGATGGGCGCCAGCAAGACATCCCAGCCAGCAGAGGTGGTAATTTGGAAAAGGCAGAGCATGCTGTTGCCAAAAGTTTCAAAATTGAACAAGTCATCAATACCAACTTCTCTTTTCACGTAGGCAAAGTTGGACATTCCAAATATGGCGTAGATGAACATGACCAGGAAAAGGAGGAGACCGATGTTGAACAAGGCAGGGAGAGACATCATCAAGGCAAAAAGCAGAGTGCGGATTCCTTTTGCCCCCTTGATTAGACGCAGGATTCGACCTATTCGGGCAAGTCGGATCACTCTGAACAGGGTAGGCGATACAAAATATTTCTCAATTATCTCTGCGAGGAACATTCCTGCAAAATATTTAAAAGTGACATTTTTATAGCACCCATTATTTATCATTACTTTATAAAGCAGAACTTGGGCATTAAGCACACTTGAATATTAAAATAGTTTAAAATGATTCCTAAATGTAAACTGCTATATTAGTCCAAAGGGAATGTATTGATTAGTTGCTGATATGTTGAAAAAAAATTAACAAGCAATAAACTTAACAGTTAAGAAAAATTAAAAAATGTAGTTTGAGAATTACATCATATGAGAAGAGTACGGAGAATTCTCAACTTTGTATTTATTTATTAAACTATATTAAGAGCTTTGTTGGATCAGGATAATAGCTTATGCATTATGTAATATAATATTCTGTGATATACAATGTCCAATAAGATGCATCATGTGATAACTTTCCATTATTGTTTGCCAGAAGCTGCCAATTTAAGATAAACTGCCTGTGATTCATGCAATACCATATAGCTGCTAGCAACCCTGTTGTCCATGAATTTATCATGATTGCACTGAAATCAGTGTTCTCTCTAAATTTTTTTGGGGGTGGGCGGAAAAGTATAGTGTCTGAGCAGCAGTCCCTTCGGGACTGGGCGACACAGAAATAATAATAAAATTTCCCTCTCGGCTTCTGGGCAGGTTTGGAAAACTCTGAGTTGATGATGATTTTTAAGTGAGCGATTGCTCACTGCTCAGCTTAGAGGGAACTATGACTGAAATCCAGCAAAAGTATGTATTTTAAGTCTGGCATTTGTGTGTTTCATCATTTGAGTCATGCTTATATTTGATTTTATTTGCCAATTATTATTAACTATTACTTGAATTATATATAAAACAATCCTATTACTGAACCAGGAATCTAAAAAATTAGTACATGACTTTAGTGAATCAGATTACAAACCTATTACTGAATTAGAAATCTAATGCAATTTAGCAAATGAGGTTAGCTATTATTTATTCTTGGAAACAAATGGTTCTTACCTACAATAGAGAGAATCACAATGACAAAGTCAAAAATATTCCAGCCAATGGTAAAATAATAATAACGAAGTGAAATCAGTTTGAGTATACATTCTCCAGTGAAAAGAATTATGAATACCAAGTTAATCCTAGATAAAATAATTTCCATTTCTTTACTTTGGTCATCTGTTTCAACCATCATGGTGACCATATTAAGGCAAATTAGAATCATGATACTGATGTCAAAGGCTTGTTTGGTTACAAAGTCAAAGACTAATCCTTGAAATTTATTCTGTAAAAACAAAAACAAAAAATATTAATATTGCATAAATATTTGTCTTTAGTATTGGATTATTTTTCCTTTATTGTTTGTTTTACTAATGTTCATGCCCTCTTTTTTTTGGTGGGGGGGGGAATACACAACTATATTAAGTGGGAGAAATCAAAAGAAAAAAAATCAAATCTTGAATCAAAATCCTATATTTGATAACACAAGCTAAAAATTCAGATATTTTATGGTCCGCATATCATTACAGGAAGTGCAGTCTATATAAGATGTTAAGAGTTAGAAAGCATGATCTGAGAGAAGAAATATATAAAATGGAAATCCTTACCCCTGGTCTTGGTATTGGCTTTTGTGGTTTTTTGGAACCCAGCTTTTTCATTGCATTGTAATATTTTTTCTGTTCCTCTGTCATAAAAATGTCTTGTCCTCCAAAGTAAAGAAATAAATCAAATCTAGTTACACAAGATGTTTGCAGACTGATTTATGTAATGATGGAGAAACACATTTTAATCCATTGATAATAATACTACATTATCACAATTTCATATTACTCCAATGTTGTATCATATCCACTGTCCTAAGTCTTTCTAGGCCAAATAAAAAGAATTGTGTTTGAAGTTTCAGGCCTGGAAGAGTCTTAAGAATTTGTTTCTGTATAATATCATAATAACTTTTTTTTAATCTGACTTTTGCCCTTTAAAATATGGACAGTAGGTTCACAAAATAAGACTTTGTTTTTGGCTATGAGATCAAAGAATATACATAGCCATTCTTGCTGGTCTATATTTGGTAGTAGCAATAGCAATGGTATTTAGATTTATATACTGTTTCACAATGCTTTACAACCCTCTCTAAGCAAGCATATTGCCCCCAAAATCTGGGTCCTCAATTTACCAACCTCCGAAGGATGGAAGGCCTCCAACCTTGAACCAGTGAAAGTTGAATGCTTAATCACTGTCAGTCAGCAGTCAGCAGAAATAGCCTGCAACACTGCATTCTAACTACTGTGCCACATGGCTCTTAGTAGAAAGAGGAAGAAAAATTAAAGGTTTCTCTTTTCTCTAGTTTTGCTGCTGGATCATTTTAACAGAATGGGTGCAATGTTGTCATTGTTTTAGTTTCTGAAATTTAATTTTCTTGGCTGTCTAGGGAATATTTATACATAGAGAATATTATAAAATTAATTGAAGAAGTTAAAGCAGGATTGGCTAAACTCTTCCTGAAAGACCAAGTTTATAATCTAGGAAAGTCTTTCTCCACATCTATCTTTGTATCCCCAAAGTGCACTTGCATAATTATGCCACTGTACCAAGCAGCAACTTTTTGTAAAGCTTAAATACAAGTACAATTATTTATGTCTTGGTTGTGTTTAGAGTATTGCAATATGCTGTGTGTGAAAACAACCTTTGAACAATGTCCCAAAGCAGTTAATATAAAATACAGCTACTTTATTGTTAAACTGTGCAAAATTCCAGGAAGATATTATGTTTATGCTAAAAGAACTTCAGCTATCCTATGGGCAGAATTCAAGATATAAGAGTTTAATTTTTAATATGCTGGATGATTTAGATCCTAATGATTCTGTTAGGAATCTTTCTTGTTATAAACTTCTTTGGATGTTAAGATCTGCAGGAGATACCTTTTATTTAACGCACCCTTATTTAAGGCACACACACACACACACACACACACACACACACTGATTTATGGGTGGAATAGGGTCTTTTCATGCATCACTTCCTAGTTATCAAATGCCTACTCTTTGGAGTTGTCTTCAAACCCTCTTCTCCTTCTGCCTTTAGAAAAGGAGTTAGAAGTCACTTCCTTTTAGTGTTTCCTGTGATTCAACCATTTATATGTCTAGTTGAACTGTGCTTTGATTTGTTGATCCCTTTTGACTTTTGGTTTTATGCTGTTACCCAACCTGATCATCCTTTTGAACAATAAATATGCTTATTAAATAAATACATCTACTCTCCTCTTATGAAATTAATATTCCAAATACAAACAGGCAATTGTTGTAAAGACATGCTGCACTGAATCATAAAGTCCTGACACACACCATCATAAAACTACAACCTTAAACAAACTACACTTTCTCAACTTAAGTTGTTGGGTTGGAATCATGTTCAGGACCCTACAGTGAAAAGATGTAATATAGTAACATAATTTAGATGAAATTAGTTTTATCTACTCTTAGTTCCTTAACTTTTTTCCCCCTGTTTGTTAACCAGTACATAAAAACATTTAATTTCTTTACCATCATATTGGTTCCTGCGCTGAAAGTGGAGATGTGTTTGGGGAAGAGGATTATAGGTAAAAAAGAAATAAACTAATAATGGTGAATATAGCTGGCAAAAACCCTACTGAAAATTCAGGATGACAACATAATAGTAAAAATAATAAATATTTATGTTTACTAAATTCAGGACAGCAACATAATAAATATTTAAATATATATATTGTTCTAACATTTTAAAGGAGTTTCTTAAGGTTTTTTTAAAGTGTAGATTTTACTTCTAAAGCATAGTGCAAGCACTTTAAATACTTATCTTCTTTTTTTGCTGATTAAAATTATCTATAATGACACCAATGAAGAGGTTTAAAGTAAAAAATGATCCAAAGATGATAAAGATAACAAAATAAAGATACATATATAGGTTATCCTCATAATAGGGTTGTTCTTCTACCTGCAAGGCATAATACAATACAGCATCTTAGTACAATCACTTAAGGCAAGTAGTAATCAAATTCTTTTGTAACACAGCAATTCAGTATAAATTAGTCTTACTGTTTCTATCCATGCTGTGAAAGTAGACTTTGATCAAGAACAAATTCTCCCATACAAGAGACCTGTCACCTGCCATGTTTTTATATCGTCCTACTCTTCCCGCTACAATCTATAGCATTCTATCCTTAGCAGTTCTGGGGGCTGTCCTAATTTTCCCCAAATTTCCAAATGTGATGGGTCCAAAGTGAGGAGAAGGGAAATCAGCAGAGATCATTTCCCATTTCACTGAAGAAATGTTCTACCAAAAATTTTCATAAATGGGAGAAATTTTTTCATCTGTAGGAAGACAAATCTAGATGATGATAATAATAATAATAATAATAATAATAATAATAATAATAATAATTGTTATTGTTGTTATTGTTGTTATTGTTGTTGTTATTGTTGTTGTTATTATTATTAATTATTATTATTATTATTATTATTATTATTATTATTATTATTATTATTAATTAGATTTGTATGCCACCCCTCTCTGAGGACTCGGAGTGGCTCACAAATGCAAATGTCTTTCAGTTCATCATTTCTGGGAAATTTTTTACCAATTACAGGAGCTCAGAAATGCTGTATTTTTATTAAAAAATATCATTTTTAGCAAAGGAAAAATTATGGATTATAAAACACAACATACTGTTGGAGTAACATTTTGCAGAAGCTAGCCTACCCAGATAGCCAAAGCAGGTAACCAGCCTGCCTCAGACCAGGATATCAGGAACCTTTATCTTAAAGGTAATTGAAGACACGTACTGCAGAGTTTCTTAGGAAAAAATTATTTCTTTTGTAGCAAACCTACACTATTTACACTGTAGCTATATCTCTAGTATTTACTATATAAAGTACTCACAATTCTCTAACTGCTAATCTCAGTTACAATATTCAGCTACAAGTCTACTGCCACCACAAGCCACACTAATTCACAGGCCACTCTAAACCATACTAATACCTTCAAACCAAGCCACAAGCCACACCTATGCAAAGGTGCATTATATACTTTTGTCAGCCAATCAGATTACATTACAATCTGCATATTCACCATGACTAAGCAGTTTTACATAGTTAAAGTTATTACAATTCTTCTTTATGCAATTTGGAATATTGCATCAGGTAGGCCCCGATTCTGACACGTACAAGTAATGAAACAGAAACATTTCTCTGGGTTTAATAGAATATGAAATGTTACTTACATCCCGTGAATCAACAGCTGCATACATAATATCCATCCATCCTTTAAAAGTGGCCTAGACAGAATCAGAATGAATGAAAGTTCAGTGAAATAGTGAAAGAGATACAGACATGCAACAGATTTAAAATACTACTTTGAAAAGTCCTATTGAAATCAGTGGAATGTAATTTAGTTATGAAGAAATACAGTGATACCTTGTCTTATAAACTTAATTGGTTCCGGGAGGAGGTTCATAAGGTGAAAAGTTCATAAGACAAAACAATGTTTTCCATAGGAAACAATGTAAAACCGATTAATGCGTGCAAGCTAAAAAAAAAATAAATTGCAAAAACGGCGCTCTGCTGGCCGCCGCCGTCCAGCTGCCACCTTCTGAAACAGCCGGGCGCTTCTCGGTGTTCTCCCGAACGCCGAACTTGAAAGGTTCGGCAAAAGTTCAGGTTCTGGTTTGGTTATGAGGAAAGTTTGTAAGACGAAACAATGTTTCCCATAGGAAACAATGTAAAACCGATTAAGGGGAAATCAAATTTCTCTCAGCCACAGAGTTCAAAGTGGATAACTTTGAGTCAACTATTCTCTTTGCCAACCTATCTAAAAATACATTGTAGTTGTAAGAATAAAATCAGTAACACTCTTCACTACCACAAGAAGAGCAATCAAGGTAGTTGCAATAATATTCTGTATAACCTAGTAAGTTTTGGAGATGAGAAGTAAGGATGGATCACCAAGCAAATAGTAATATCAATGAATCTTTATGCTTTATATCTGATTTCAATCTCTTCTTAGTAATAAATTAATCTTGTGCAAGCAAGAATAATGATTGGACATTTCCAATCCTATTGTATTAACTTCATTTTTTCCGTATTTGCCTGTAGAAAAAGAATATTGTTGCTACACAGCAACCTAGAATAATCGTATCAGTGGAGTTTGCTAATAATGGTAGAAAAGATATATAGATCACACCATCATGATCCACTGGAATTTTCTCATAGATGTATTTCCTGGGGGAGTCACTAAATTTACTTGCAATATTGACACAAAACTATATCATTTTTAAGAAAACATGGCTTTAAAAATGGTTCTACTCCTCTTGATTCATCTGCCTCTAGCCTGGCCTTTAACTTCTACAAGTAAATCTCCCAGAAAGGGAATTTCATTAGATTGACAACACCTAAAATACTTCTCCTTTCTTATAATAAACCTTATATCCAATTGAGTGGCATCTAGAGAACATCAAACAAGGTGATCATGCTTAAATCAGAAAGTTTTTTACTTATAGCAATTTCAGTGTGAACATGGAACAACAAAGTAGTAGTGCAACAGCTTCACTACTACTTTTATTTATTTTTATTTATTAAATTTACTATATATAGTCACTTATCTCACCAAGGCAGGTCTTTTGATCCTGAAACTTGATTCAAGCAAGTATCACTGGAACTTATGTGAAGATTTAGAAGGAAAGTAATGAACTTAGATGATTTCCATGGTTATTCTTATAAGCCGTTGGGTAGAAAGAAAATTACTTACAACTTGAAGCAGAGCAAGGTAACCAGCCCCAACGTTATCAAAGTTAACTTTCACATTTTTCCATCGGGCTTGCTGATTGTTGTGTATTAGCTCTTCACATTCAGTTTTATTGTTGACATCGCTGATGTTGAACATTTCACCCGTTGTGGTATTAACGCAATGGTAGAACTTTCCAGCAAAGAGATTCACACCCATAATACTAAAGATCAGCCAAAATATGAGACAAACTAGAAGCACATTCATGATGGAGGGAATTGCTCCAATAAGGGCATTAACAACCACCTAGGGTACATATTGAAGAGGAGAAAAAGGGGAAGGGGAGGGGAAGAAGGCCTAGATTATTATTTTTTTGCAAGTGAAGCTGTTCATATTCACAGACTCTATAGAAAATAATACACATGTCAAAGCAAGAAAGCTAAGTTTACCCTCCCGCCCCAAAGACCAAATAGAAACTAAACACTACAGAAAGGAAAAACATAAACAAAAACCTGGTAAGATGGAATCATAACATTTGCGTGCACTGAGGAGAAAAAAAAAGAAAGAAAAAGGTTACACACCAAGAACATAACTGGTAAAACATATGCATATGTCTGATAAATAACAAGAACATAAATATGCAAAACATATGAAGCCACAGACTTCAAGAAATCAATAAAGAGGTAAGAAAAGATAACAATCAAGGTAGCTCAAACTAACAATTTAGGGAGAGATGAATGGCCATTTGTTTAAACACAGCCAAATTTGGGGTCTTCATAGACTCATAGCTTCTGTTCAAAAGCAGATAGCAACTGTGATCAGGAAAGTCCTTCCACAGGTCTATCTTTTCCTGGATCAGAGGGTCCTCGAGAAAGTCACTTTTGCAGTAGTCCAGTGATGGAGAACCTATGCCACGTGTGTCACAGGTGACACCCGAAGCCATATCCAAAGACATGGGAGGCATTGCCCTATGTCAGCTCCAGTGCACATGCATACACTGGTCAGCTGATTTTCGGTCTTTTTTTCATCCCTTTTCACCCTTCCCAAGGTTGAGGCGGCTTTCGAAAGCCTACTGAAGCCTGGGGAGGGGGGACAGCAAAAAATGACAACGGGCCAACTGGAAGTCTGGAGGCTTCAGTGAGGCATGTATGTATGCATGGAAGGGAGGACATTGACTTATGGTTGTGGGCATGCATGTGTGCGCTATTACACACATGCGCACCCTTTTGGCACCTGAGCCAAAAAAAGGTTCACCATCACTGCATTACGCAAATTATAGGTTGACAATGTGCTCTGGTGTCTTAAAAACCAATTGGAAGCTTCAACTGCTCTACTTAGCTTCTGGATGTGATTGACTTACAAAGGCATACATGGCAGAGGGCCTGGTTATTTGAGGGATCACCTGTCTATTATGTGTTTGCCTGGCTGATATCAGCCAACTCGGTTTACATGCTTTGGGTTCGTTTGATCAAATGGTGTTACCTATGAAGTGTATCTTCTCTGTGCAGTATCTGCCTTCGGGAATAAGGTTTCCTGAGATCTGGGTAGCTTCCACTCAATGATGTTCCAGAGGGGCTTAAAGTTTTGGCTGCTCTACTAGTTTTCAGCTAGAGTGAAATTCCTCAATGGTTATTTCTTTTAGATTTTAATATTTCTTAGCTTGGATAATCAAAAACTTCAAAACTTTAATTTTCAGTGTATACAACATAAATATATTGAGAATTTAGAAAAATATATGTGTGTGATTCAAAATACATGTATTGTAGCTATCTATACTGATGTTCACGTACAGGTATAATAGAATAGAGTAAAATTTTATTGGCCAAGTGTGATTGGACACACAAGGAATTTGTCTTGATGTATATTATCTCAGTTTACATAAAAGAAAAAGATACATTTATCAAGAATCATGTGGTACAACACTTAATGATTGTCATAGGGGTCAAATAAGCAATAAAGAAACTATCAATATTAATAAAAATCTTAGGATACAAGCAACAACTTACAGTCATGCAGTCCTAAGTGGGAGGAAAAGGATGATAGGAATGATGGGAAAAAACTAGTAGAATGTACATACATTCTTAACCCGAAGAATGTTCTAATACTTGAAACACAACATAATGTTAATCATGGAAGCATTAAAATGGTTTAATTTAAACAATTTATGGGGGATATCTTAAAGAAGGTGGTAGAAAGTTTTTTTAAAAAAAATATTTTGGAAGTGCTTATGACCATGGCATGAAATAGTAGTGAAAAAAGCTCAACAATTCTGCTCTGATACATCACTGCTTATATGGCACAAACAGATTTATTTCATGAAAATTTTAATTTCAGGTTCGTTTCTTAACATCTCACCCTCATTCCTTCAAAACGTGACAGAGCTCTTAAAGGCCTCAATGCTCTTAGTGTTCGAAGAGATTTAATAGCCCCTAATTCAGAATAGCCTAGTGCATTGGCTATTAAACTGACCAATGAAACCTGGAACAAAAGAAAAAAGAGAGAAGAAAGTTCAGATAATCACAGAACATATTTTGAGTGAGATTCTACAGGCCCCAAATGGGCTTTAAAGTTGCCTGGAATGGATGGACCATGGACACAAAACTGAAATGAAATTCACATAGACTATGTTCCATCAAGCCTTCCATCTTAAGTTTTCTTATTGCTGTATATGTGCCTGATAACTCCCCCTTTCGTACCCTTAAATGCTTGCCTTCAGAACAGAGCTGACTTAAAGTGTACCTAAAGTGTATCTCCAAGCCAAGTTCCTAGCATCAACTCTGACCATAGTGATTTGAGAGCGAACATTTTGGTTCACATGAATTTTTCTTCAATACTGAAGCCAAATAAAAATAACATGCCTTTTGAGGGGGCATTTGTAAAGACATGTTTTATACTTGAACCTTCTCTTCCCCTACTGAAAAATGTGTAGTTCTAATTGGTACAGACAATCGGTGGCAGATTGGTATTATTTCCTGATATTTCTATTACAGCTGCTGAGAAACCAATTCCTTTATCTGCAGTAAGTTTATAAGAATCAGTGCAACCACAGGTCATGTTCAGTAACAATTTTTATTTCCTGGAAAACTGCTTTAAGAATCTAAAGATGAGTCTAAAGGCAAAATAAAAAAAATAAAGTAATAAAACTTATTGCTTTTCTTCTTGTTTACTAAAAAGAAATCACAAAAGTAAGCATTTGGAACAGGTTTCTAGCATAAGATCAGGAAGGGTTTAAACTTTTGTTCTTTCCTTTTAGTGTTGATCACTTTTCTCCTACATCTGCAAGTTAATATGCTATTTTTATTAACTGAAATTGGCTCAAATAAAGAGGGGCCAATGAAGTATTGCTTACCACCAAATAATTTCTACATGTTATTCCAACTGCATACATTGCAATTATGTTTATATTCTTCCCTTTGATTTCTTTTCCACAATGCTAAAGGAGGGTCTCTAACATTAGAAGTAGAAAGCCTAACCCAGCCTTCCTTAACTCTCTCTCTCTCATACACACAAACACACACCTCATATAATAATTATAACCTTATAATAAAAGTAGTATTCATCTTTTAGTTTCCTGCTCTGGACTACCTCAAAGGGTTGACGCATCTAGCTATACCTACGTCAACAAAATAACATTAATTATTATTTATTTATTTTTTGATTTGATTTGATTTGATTTGATTTGATTTGAATGCCACCCCTCTCCGCAGACTCGGGGCTGCAATATGCTATGCTAATACATATACTATTGGTACCTTTTTTGCCTTAATTTATTTGTACCCTCAAATACTTCAAGACTAGGATTCTATTATTGCCCTTACACAGAAACACAATTTTTGGAGAAGTTAAAACTATTTTATTCAATTTTTAATTCTAAATGATACTCTTTTTCTAGTAAGGAGGAAAGATGTAATAGTTACACGGTGTTATTTTTTTAACCAAAATAGCAAGCATGCCTTGCTATGGAATGTGGAATATGGAAATATTTGCAAAGAGATATCTGGAGGTCCTGGCATTATCTCCTTCACCCATCCAATTTCATGCATGAAGTATATTCCTCTAATTCCTATATCAACAGGAGTTAGGAAGGAAAACTAATACAGAATAACAAAGTTCTAAGGGATCTTGGAACCTGTTGCTCAATCTATACTATTCCCCCTATACCAATCTGGACAAGTGGTTATCTACTCTCTTCTTGACAATCTTCAGTGATGGAGCACTCACAACTTGGGTATGAGACAAGTTCCATTGTTCCATGATTAACTGTTCTCCTGTCAGGGAAGAACAATTCTGTCTTCTTAATTCTAGGTTGTATCTCTCTTTGACAATCTTCTTGTCAGTCCAAAGTCATTTTATTTGGAATTTAGGCCTGTCAAATTTTATACTATTTTACTATGTATTTTCTACTGTGGGAAAATAGGAGGGGGGGATTGTATGAGGTTGTTAGCATGTAAACATAACAGGGGTTTTTTTCTAGAAAGTCAAGGTCATTCTTTGCCTCTGCACCTTTGCACCTGCACAGGAGAAGGGTGGACTCTGCAAGCATGGCAATAGAAGATTGGACAATGTGATGGATTTGTGTGTGTGGGTGGGAGCAAGAGCTTGAACTTTTTAGGAATTTTTCCCATGTCCCACAGTGTTTTTAAAAAGTCCCACTTTTTTTGGGCAGCCAGTTTGCAGAAGCACACTGGCTCACTCTGGCTCTGCAGTGCCCCGCCGATGCCAGCGCGATGCCCTTCACCTGCCCAGCCCTCCTGCTGTTGGGTTTGCTGCAGCTGAGCCACCAGCAATTTTGCAGAGACAACTTGCCCAGATGTTTGTCTCCTATCTCAGGGCCTAGCACGTCGTCCTGGTATTCCCGGGCTCCAAGCCCATACCCCCTAAGCCATAACCTCCCAGCAAGCCGGCAAGCTGACCCAAGCTGCCTCCACGCCCAAAACCAATGGCCCAAACCCGTCCTGATGCTGTGGGACCCACAACTCCCACTGCAGGTCTCCCTCCAGCCCTCCAAGCCCTCCAGCAACGCATACAAGACAGGGGCTCCATGGACGCCGCCGAAGCCACCCCCCTCCGCCAGCTATGTCTTCATGGGGAAGAACAGGCAAGCAATTTTGCTTTCAAGAATGGGTTTTGAGATTTGTCAATCGTCCATTCCGCACACACACAAACACTGGCAATGGTGTCCTGCTTTACCTAAGTTATGATCTGGTCACTTTATTAATAAATTGGAACTTTGAGGAATACTTTGCCTTGCACTCTGATTTAATTTTGGATGCTATTTAGAACTCTGACACAATTTCTTTTAGGTTACATTAACTCTTTAAAACTAGGTAGACCATACTCCACTTTCAAGATAATATATAAAAATATAATAAAAGGAAATTAGTTATTCTGTATAAATGGTACACGCGCACACTTTATATATGTGTATATATGTATGTGTGTTTTCATGCATGCCTTTCACCAATTTTTAATCTGGCCAATTCATTTTTAAAACAAATTCCAAAAGGAGGCATAAAGAACTTTTAAACAGAGAGGCAGGAACCTCAGATTTCCTTCAAAATTATGGATAATATAAAAATTATTTAATGCCTTGAGTTCACTTTTCTTTCGCCACAGAATGAGATAGAAAACAAGAAAGTAGCATTGGGGGAAAAGATATTAAACTAAGAGCAAGTACAGTATTTAAAAAATGACAAATGTATCTTTTCTTTTATGTACACTGAGAGCATATGCACCAAAGACAAATTCCATGTGTGTCCAAGCATACTTGGCCAATAAAATTCTATTCTATTCTATTCTATTAATTCAAATTCAAACTACTAACACTATCTCAGGATGACAACTAAGCTTATCTTTTAAAATTCAAGATTTAGACTCTCATCTGAAGTCATGACTGTTTTTCAAATCAATCATATACTTCAGGTAGGTTGAGAAAGAAAAACTGGGACACTAGTAGCAGAATTCTCAGGGTGACAAAGGCTTAGCAATATGGCTTAATTCAACAGACCCAGTTAATTATTTCTTCAGTCAACCTTACAACCTAAAAGGGATTCCACAAACGAGACACCTGCTAATTTTTTATTCTGAAAGCATTCCTGTTATTCCCCACTCTCTCTTTTTATTTTTTTGTCAATCTATTTTATGTTCCTGTGTTTTAAATTTTTCTTTGGCTGTCACCAGTTGGAAGCAATTTGGGTCTCTCTGTGACTTTCAAAGAGTTAATATAATTAGCATTGCCTGTCAATTAATCCAGCTGTGTATCAACATCCCATCTTGACAGCATGTGTAAACAAGACATCAGAGAATATTATCTCAAACTACATATCACTTTCATCGTGGTAAGGCAGAATCAAGCACATCTATTATTTCTCACACATTAGCCTTATGGCACTCTGAAAGCACCCGGTAGCTATATTCTAGGACAAGGTGTAACCAGAATCCCCATTATTGATTTATGCAGAATGGCTTACTAGATGCTCGACCCCTCCACTTTTTTTATTGCACTTTCTGGTAGGAAATAAAAATAGTTTTCTCAAGGCAATGCACTAAATATAACAGTAAATGGCTCTGCTTCCTGCTACATCTTTTAAAACAAGTGTTTAATGGTTTATGGTGTCTTTAATACTATGGGTTTTGATTATAAGAAAAAAGGGATAATAGAAAAAAATGAAATTTGGGGGGAATCACAGAGGAAGAGATAATTGTGTTAATTTTATTTATATTTGCTCCAAAAGTATTCAGATACCTTTCCTTCTTTCCTTTTTTATTTTCCTTCCCCTCCCCTCCCTTATTTCTTTTTCTTTCCTTCCCCTTCTTTTCTTTCTTTCTTTCTTTCCCTTTTCTTCCCTTCCCTTCCATTCCCTTCCCTCCTCCTTACCTTCCTTCCTTCCCTCCTTCCCTCCTTCTTCCATTCCATTCCATCCTTCTTCCCTTTTTTCCTCTATTCCTTCCCTTCACCCTTTTCTCTTTATTAGTTTTATTAGTCTTCCCCCTTTTCTCTTTATTAGTTTGCATTGGTTTTTATGTGCTTCATACAACTTTTATTAAAAAACAATTTCTAGGCTTACTTTTATGTACTGTATATAATTTTGGCTCAGCCTAAATTTAAAAAGAAGCATGACTCTCTCTCAGCTAGTTTGTTTTTGTGACTTTGTTGGAGAACTGTGTGTTCAAATGATGGCTGATTGTAAGTATGTATGTTTTTTATATTATTGTTATTGATTTTTATTATTAGATTTTAACTGTTTTTATTGTTGTATTTATTCTGATTGTTAGCCGCTCAGAGTCCTTTGGGAGTAAGCGGCATATAAATACAATAAATAAATAAATTGTTGTAGTGATTTTATATACAGGTTATTCTCGACAATTGAGCCCAAAATTTCTGCTGCTAACTGCAACATTTGTTAAGTGAGTTTAAACCCCCCCCCATTTATGACCTTTTCTGCCACAGTTGTTAAGTGATTGACTGCAGTTGTTAAATTAGTTGTACTTATGGATAAGTGAATTTGGCTTCTCCATTAACTTTTCTTGTCAGAAGGTTGCAAAAGGGGATTGCATGACCCCAGGACATAGAAGCCATCAGAAATCTGAGTCAGTTGCCAAGTATATAATTTTGATAATATTACCATGGTGTCGTAAGTGTGAAAACTTATCATAAGTCATTTTTTTCAGTGCTGTTGTAACTTAAATAAACTGCTGTAAGTCGAGGGCTACTTGTATAGAGTAATTATTATTATTTTTTACAATTATGTATTTTTGAAAGATTTTATTGTGTCTTAAAGGGGCTGAAAGATGGAATTGACTTGTCACAAGTTGCACAGATCTGTCATATGAAATTATATGATAACCAACAAAGAATAGAAGGCTGTCTAATGCTTCACATTTAAAGTCCTTGAGGAGTCAATATCAAAAAGAAAAACACAGAAAGAAATACAGTACAAAACCTGAAGGATGTAATTGTTCTCTAATAGAGTGTTTGGATAAAAAGAAACATAAAAACATAGAAACGTAGAAGACTGACGGCAGAAAAAGACCTCATGGTCCATCTAGTCTGTCCTTATACTATTTCCTGTATTTTATCTTAGGAGGGATATATGTTTAACCCAGGCATGTTTAAATTCAGTTACTGTGGATTTACCAACCACGTCTGCTGGAAGTTTATTCCAAGCATCTACGACTCTTTCAGTAAAATAATATTTTCTCACTTTGCTTCTGATCTTTCCCCCAACTAACATCAGATTGTGCCCCCTTGTTCTTGTGTTCACTTTCCTATTAAAAACATTTCTCTCCTGAACCTTATTTAACCCTTTAACATATTTAAATGTTTTGATCATGTCCCCCCTTTCCCTTCTGACCTCCAGACTATACAGATTGAGTTCATTAAGTCTTTCCTGATACGTTTTATGCTTAAGACCTTCCACCATTTTTGTAGCCCGTTCAATTTTGTCAATATCTTTTTGTAGGTGAGGTCTCCAGAACTGAACACAGTATTCCAAATGTGATCTCACTAGTGCTCTATACAGCAGGATGACAATCTCCCTCTTCCTGCTTGTTATACCTCTAGCTATGCAGCCAAGCATTCTACTTTCTCTACCACCTGACTGCACTGTTCATCCATTTTGAAATCACTACCTGTAAATCCTTCTCTTCTGAAATTTTTGCTAACACAGAACTACCAATACAATACTCAGATTGAGGATTCCTTTTCGCAATTATTTTACATTTGAAAACATCAAACTGCAGTTTGCATTGCTTTGACCACTTATCTAGTGAAGTTAAATCATTTGTCATATTACAGATGCCTCCAGGAATATCAACCCTATTGCACACTTTAGAGCATTGGCAAATAGGCAAACCTTCCCTACCAAACCTTCCCCTATGTTACTCACAAACATATTAGAAAGAATAGGACTCAGAACAGACCCTTGTGGCACACCACTTGTAACCAGTCTCTGCTCAGAATACTCGCCATTAACAACAACCCTCTGGTGTCTACGCTTCAGCCACTTGCGAATCCACTGAACTATCCAGGGATTAAGTCCAATCTTCACTAACTTATCTATCAGGTCTTTATGTGGAACTCTATCAAAGGCTTTGCTGAAGTCCAGATAGGCAATATCCACGGCACCACCTTCATCCAACACCTATGTGACATAATCAAAAAAATCAATGAAATTAGTCTGACATGATTTGCCTTCAGTAAGGCCATACTGGTTTGGGTCCAATAAGTTATTGTTTTTTAGGTGCTGATTTATCCTCTTTTTGAGTAGAGTCTCCATCATTTTAACTACAACTGATGTCAAGCTAACTAGCCTGTAGTTACCAGCTTCTTCTCTACTACCCTTCTTGTGGATAGGCACAACACTGGCCATTCTTCAATCATCAGGAATATATCCTGTTAAAAGGGATTGGTTAAACAAATCAGTCAGGGGGGTAGCAATCACACATTTGAGTTCTTTAAGAACGCTGGGGTGGATGCCATCTGGACCCATTGCCTTATTTATCTTTAATCGTTCAAGTTCTTCTAAGACATAGGCTCTGGGATCACTGGAGCTGAATCCCTACAGCTGGAAGCAATGCTATATCCAACCATAGTATTATATTGTAAACTGTCCTCTGATGTGCTGCTCATTCACATTTAATACTGAGCCAGAAATATGACTATAAATCAAAACAAAAAAATAAACAACCACATTACTGTACATTGTTCATATAGATCCAGATAAGATATTTACTGTCCAGATCATTCTTCTTCAATGTGGTGCCTTTCAACTACTGAAGTTGAATATCATTTAGAAGGGCATCATGTTGAAGAGGACATCTAGATAAGTTAGAATGCTATAATATTTTTAAATGCACCAATATAGATGTGCATATATGAATTAGAATAGAATAGAATTCTTTATTCTTTACTGGCCAAGTATTATTGGACACACAAGGAATTTGTCTTTAGTGCAAATGCTCTCAGTGTACATAAAAAGACAAGATACATTCATCACAAATTATACGGAATAATACGTAATGATAGTCATAGAGTACAAATAAGCAATCAAATCATACTAGGAAACAAAGAGAAAATTATGATCAACTTGTTGCTCCAAAACGTTGCATTATACTAATCAAAATGCTAATAGTATTTCCAGAATAATCTTTTATTAATGGAACACCAGTGTTCTTTTTTGCTTATCAGGGTGCTCTTAACAGAAAAATGCTAGATAATATATCTACAAAGCAAATTATGATTTTTCAATACTTACATCAACAATTAAAAAATCCAGCCAACACCAGGCATTTGTGAAATACATTTGGAAACCATAGGCCACCCATTTCAAAAGCATTTCTAGAATAAAAATGTACGTGAAAACCTTGTCTGAATATTCCAGTATTGTCTTGATAGTCTTACGCTGTTCAATATATATGTCCTCAAAAGCCTGGAAAGAGAGATGTTGCTTTCATCATTCACCAATCATATTTTAAAATGGAGAAAAAAGGCAAAAAAAAAATCATTTTCCAATAACACTTTAAAAAAAATAGCAAGCTACAAAATGTTTATTTTTCTAATCTTCTCTTTCACTTTCCATTTAACATAAAAATCTCAATTGTCTTTTCATGGTTTTATTAATTAACTAAAGCTTTCATATCTCAAAATACAGTCTACGCAACCTCACTAAAAATCTTGTCAGGTTCTTTCTTTCTAAAAACATTGACACCATTAATATTTTGAGAAGAATATTTAATTTTCTTTTCTTTTTTCTCACCAGAGCACCACTGCTGAGGAGAATCATAAATACAATGAACGTTTCAAACCAGTTATGTTCGACAATGCTGTAGCAGGTTTTTCTAAAATTCCACCAGATTTTTCCTTTGCCATCTTCTATACTCACTTGACAACATGGGAACTTTTGGATGCAGCCTGTTATAACAATAGTAAAAATGTTACTGACAGATTCTTTCTTTTTAACTGTCTTTTCTCCAAAGAGTATATCTTTTATACATGGTATTTAATCTTACAATATCCCTCTGAATAACCTGAATAGGTGTATCAACATTTCCGGAATTATTAAATAAATGATGGAATTCATTCTTCCTTAGATAGAAGAAAAGTCAGACTTAGCACAGTTCTGTTTAGCTAAGGAAAATACCTGGGCTTTTGTCCTATGGATAAAATGCATCCAGCAATATACATTTTCTGAGTTATTGCTATGGTTATATGTTCCTATGGTTATATGTTAAAGAAACCATGTCCTTTCAGAGGACCGGAAGATTTTTCATTCTAGACTTTTAAAGCCAAACTCTCAGCTAAAATATTATTTGAGGCTTATTTTAATATGCAGATAGTCCGCAACTTATAACCACAATTGAGCACAAAATTTAAATTGGTAAGTGAGAGATTTATTAAGTGAGTTTGGCCCCATTTCACCACTTTTCTTGCTATAGTTGTTAAGCTAATTACTGAAGCAGTTAAGTTGGCAACACGGTTGTTAAGTGAATCTGGTTTCCCCATCGACTTTGCTTGTCAGAAGGTTGCACATGACCCAGGTACACTGTCACTGTCATAAATATGAGTCACTTGATCACATGACCATGGGGATGTTGCAACAGTCTTAAGGGTGAAAAAGATCATAAGTCACTTTCTTCAGTGTAACTTTGAATGGTCACTAAATATCTGTAGTATCCACTACTCATACACTCCTGTCCAGTGAACCACTGAATTTAAACCTTTAAAAAGAGGAGAGATAAATTACTGACACAGGACGAGTAGTGGATTGCTGCCGGTTTGGACCAGTTCTTTAGAACCTGTAGCGGAAATTTATCACCGCTCACAGAACTGGCAGCAATGACCAGCGGTCCACGCTCTTGAACTGGTCCTCCAGTCGCCATGGCTTTCAAAAATACCCTCTATGCAAGCACAAAGGCTTCTGTGCATGTGCAGAGGGTCATTACTGGGTGTTTTGACCAACGTGACTGGGGCACAACGTAGGGGAAGTAAGTAGAACCCACTCCTGCACAGGAAACAATGAGAGAAGCATTTGGGGAAGGGAAGATGCTCAAATTAATCTTCCACCCTGGATCTCTGAGGTTCTGGAAACAAAGAGGAAACCATCCCATAACTGCTGCTTCTGATTCCACAGTGATTTATTTTTGTTAGAGTGCAAACTGTGTTGTTATGCATCTCTCAATGGCTTCAAGTATGATGATTCGGTATTGGCAATACTGAAATAAAACTATTCTGTCCATCCAGTCAGTTTCTTACCATGGAAGGTGGATGGGCATCATTTTTTTCTTTCTCTCAGTTAGTGAAGTATCTTAAACAGGCTTTAGCTTCTGGATTTCAATTTTTCACAAAGTGGTTCCAAAAATGTTTTTGGAAGCAGAAGATGACATTCCAGGGAGAGATTGTTTTTGAGAAAATACACCCAGGCATTTACCAAAAATATGACCAGATTTTGATGTCTGTGACCCACTAATTTATTTGTGTTTTCTTCTTACAAGAAAGTGTTTATTCTTTTGAAAATAGGGTTTGATGGAATGGGGGGAGGAAGCTATCTTTGGGGAGGTACTCAGGGGTGGGGGGGAGGGGACACAGTAGCGAAAATGGAGCTCCACCACAGAGCACCCAATTTGCATTGAAAGATGTTGAAAGAAAATGCAGGGCGTCCTGCATAAGCCATGCCCACAGTGTGGTAGTAAAAATATTGGTAGCCCTTCACTGGAGGTACTCCACTTTTCTTTCATACAATTTCTCTCCTATATCTCTCTTCTAAGTAACTTTCAGATTCATGGAAAATACTGTAGTTCTTTTTTCCCTGTGGAGGAAGAAACATCTGAATTGACTTAAAGAGATGAGCAACTGGGCATGAAAATACTTTTACGGTGCTTGGTAACAGTTTCCAAAGCCATTTTAGGATGGTGCATTGCCTACAATTTGAAGCAAGATATATATACATTGGCCTATCCTTTTTGAGAAAAACCAAGCAATGTAACTGTAAGGTATTGGCAAAGGACCAATGCCACAAAATGGTAAGAATGAAATCTGACTGCTACTGCTTAGAAGCCAGCCCAGCTTGTGCAGCTATCTCATTCACAAAATGGCCGTTCCTGGGAAGCCAGGCTCAGAAATACCCTGTTACCTTCCGTGAAACAGGCTTCAGGCTCAAGAGCCTCTTCAGGTTCAATCTCTGCCTGCTCCCCCTCTCCTGGCAGGGCAACATCCACAGTACTGCCTTCAGACGAGCTGGTGGCATTTATCTTCTGGAAATAAAAACCCCACAGAAAAGTTTGCATATTTTTTACCTCCCCCTGTTAATTCATCATTGCTCAAAGACCATACTGACGGAGGTCTCTAATCAATTTTACACGGATTATCCAAAGCAGTAAATAATTTAACATGAATATAATGTTAAATCTGCTCCTGCGTTTATGTTTACTTACAGTGCTGACAAACATCTCTATCTAGCAATTCATATGTCATAAATAATATCATATTGTAAAAAAATGCAATAATATCAATTATTTCCCTCTTAATGAAAGAAGACACTTCATAGCAACCTTCACAGCCGCTGAATACTACAGAATAAAATGACAGAATGATAAAAAATGGCATGTGGTCCAATTGCTCCTTGCTAATTTCACAGGGAAAAAACCCAGCAAATTAGAAAATTACATTCCAGATATCATTAATATTTTAATACCCACATATTATCAAATTATAGGCTGCTGAGCTACATCTTGAAAATCTAGCATAAATATAATCCTTAAACCTCATTGCCAAGATAGAAGAGTTCAGCTGGATGGGGTGGGGAATCTAACAACAGCATATCTTTGTACATCATTTTTAGTACATGGACTTTGTTTCTGCAACTGCAGGTGTGAAGTGCCTTGTGGAACGCAGCACTTTTTGAAATATCTAGGCCAGAATCTTTTTCAACTTATGGAAATGCTAAGTTACCCAGAGTTCTGGAATATATAAGAGACATTCTGAAGATAACAGATTGGAAGAACAAGACAAATATTGAGCAGGAAGGCAGCAATTAAAAATTGAAATCTACAATTTTATGCCTGGATCTGTAAACTATTTAAGAACCAGGAATAATAGAACTCAATTTCCTCATGTTTTATTTGGAAGTTAATATTTGTTGCTTCAATACTCCCTGAATAAAGACTAGTTCTTATTTATATATCCCTATGACTTAATCATTTTTTTCTCACCCCTCCTCCCCCTTTAGCAAATTGGAAAACCTGTGGACTCGAGTTCTCACACACTGTTTGGGAACAATCAGTACTTTATTCTTATATTCAACCCAGAACTGGGAGACCGAGGTGTGCAAAGAAAATGGGGCTATATGAATGTTTCCAAACTAAAGTCACACCGCATTCTTGGGTTTGGGGAGTTTTAGCGAAGGGATTAATACAGACATATTACATGAAGGAGGTAAAATCTTTGCAAGTTAAGGACTATATAGTATTTGGTCTTTGGGTGATATGCCATGGAAATACATCCCAAAGAGTAATGCATGGGATCAGAATAAAAATTAAATTTGATTCAATATATTACTTGCATTTTCCAGACATGTATTTAATAATTGTTCTTGTTGCATTAAGATGGCTAAAGTCAACACCCAGATAAGCAAGAATCTTTTTGATGTTTATATTTTATCTTTTGTAGAAATGGATATATTTTTCTGCCATAATTTCTGGGAAACGTTAGGATTATTATTTTTTTATGTTACGGGAGCATTTGATCCACCAGCATGTGCAGCCACAGCTATGTGGCTGCACATGCTGGTAATGAAAGAGGAAGAGGTAATCAACATTTTTTTTCAGCCTCTTTCCCCAACTGCATTGTACTCAACGTTTTAATAGCAATAAAGTATTGTTGTATTTTCTGAACAATAAAATATATCCTGTTCATTTCTTAATACCCTATATTTCTTTAATGATCCACTTTTAAAATGTAAATTCCTTCCTATCAATAAATTTTCCAGCTGATACTTTTGGAAACTGTTTCAAAAGACCATGAAGAAGATATTGGTAGTACATATGTCCTAGAGCTGGATATGCCTCCAAATAATAAATGCCTGATAGTTAAAATCTACGAACACCTCAATTCAGTTGAGATATACCAGAAGAAATGTACTTTAATCATTTAAAGTTGCAGGGAGGTTCATACTTTTGCAATTTACTTTCTTCACCTTTTACTTTTGCAATCAGGATATTTGTTTTTGTTTTTCACCAACATCCATATTGATTTAGAAATTGCTTTTTAAACTTGTGGTTAGTGAAGACAAGTCAAGATCAAAGTATGCTTTCTAAACATACCTGATTCTGAAACCCAAGGCAAAATAAATCATGTTTCCTAAATTAGTGTCGTAGAATATAGTCAGAAGTCACAGGAGACAGCAGCTCTTTCCCAGAGAGCAAAACGACCAGAGAACTTGGAATGTTCAATAGGCAGAAAGAGAGCAAGGTTGAATTCTCCCTAGTAGATTCTTAGTTATTGCAGATAATTGCTTTAGTCTGGCAAGATTCTGTTTGTAGGCAAACAACGATAAAGGGACAACTCAGAAGTAACTCCATGTATTATTTTTGGTTCTTTGGACCTAAGAACTAGGATGGCACAAGGAACTAATCTTGGCTCAAAGTGTGGACTTTTGGTTCTAGTTACCTTGTAAAGTTTAGGAAACCAAGGAAGATAGCTGAAGGAGCTCTTGAGCTGCAGCAACCTACAGTATTTATAACATGGGGAGCAATGATTCATAATACATGTAAACTAGACTTTTTCATTTTCCCTAGTGGGATATAACATCAGCAACATCAGAGATATTATAATATATCTCATTATTCTCACCTATAATGCAATTCATAGTATGTCTTAGAAGTTAAGATCTTGAAAATAGATCAATATCTTTATAAAGGAAAAAGGGAAAAATACAGCTTCTAACTCACAGGAAATACCTGAATCCAAAGGCCCAAATACATAGAGTAATTGGAATACAGGGACGGAGGGGAGGGAGGGAGGAAGAAAGGGAGGGTTCAGGATGGGGTTGTCTCTTATTGTAAGATACTCAAATCCTTCTGCATAAAATATTAAAAATTTAAGAAAAGTTATCCAACAATTCTCTCTGACAGACAACTCTGCATGTATAAGGAGGAAATGTCTTAATTATCTACAAGAGTACACTCGAAGGCATTTGTTTAATAGGCAGCATTCCCAAGACCTGTATTGGCAAAACAACATGCTGGATTAGAGCAGAAGCTTGTGCAATATTAGTGAAACTGTGGCAAGCCAGAGAGAAATTCAACTTCACTTAAAAAAAAAAAAAGCTTTACGAACATTACATAACAGAAGTGCAGTCTATATCAGCATAGATAGCAATGGGACATCCATTTTAAAGATATATTTTTGGATTTTAGAGAAACTCTTTTTTGCCCTTGTCTGTTTGCCCATGTAAGGCCAATTCGCACAAGCTTTGCCCCACCGCATGTTAAAAGAGCCCATTTCTATTATTAAAGCATTCACTTCGGACCCAGTCTTGCTCTCATTTTATTTTTGCTTTATGTTACTTTAATGGGAGCAGGAGCAGGTTATTTTACAAATGTTAAAGCTTTTACAAACCACTTCATGAGTCAAATGACATTCAAATAAACAAAGGGATTCAGCCATTATAAATTAGGAGGAATAAGTCATCTCGTACTGTTTGAGTATTCTAAATCGCTTCATGACTTGACAAACCTGCAGGAAATAGTTACCCTTGTTCTTTGCATTCCAGCCACGTCTCCGACTATTTTTAAGGTTTTGAATTGATTTCTTAGCAAGACAAAAAGTTTCTCACTTTTTATTAAATATTGTTTCTTGTCTCCGAAGCAAGTCAAGCACTTAATCGGTAGCCTATAAAACATGTATACTGTATAACAAGTCTACCCCCCCCCCAAAAAAAGCAATCCTAGCCACCGAATCTGTTGAAAATTGAGACTAGCATTTTCAGTGGAAACAAGAATTAATAACTTACTTGAGTTGGCCTGTTCTGTTCAAATCTAGACATTACAAAAGCTTTCTTGTTCTGTTACAAAGTGTCTCTTAGAACTCACTATATTACCCTTATGTGTTTTGTCTCTCTAAATGGTACACAGAGGGAAACTTTCAAAGGAAGGACCAGTTGTAAACAGGAATATAGACAGAGAATGAAAAAGGCACCATGGACATTCTTGTAGCAGATGAAATTGGCCTGGCTCAAATTGTGAAGAGCAGAGTGTACACGTTATTCTCAAACTGGTAGAAACTTTTCATATTCAGGGGTATTTTGATAGTACGACTTAATTATTACTGAATCACGTACGCATGTTTGAAAGTTTCTACATCAGATAGAAGTAAATTCTGAATAATTTAGTTCTCCTATTAGACCAGTAACCTATTTGTCAATAATTGTGAATATTTGTACTTACGCAGTAGCTCCTAACTACTGCTTTCTTAAAATGACTTTTATTTCTTTAAGGTTAAAAACATGATATTCAGAAAAACAAGTAGGATAGAAACATCTGTTTACTTAGCAATGGCCACTGCCAAACTGAACAATATATTGTGACCTTTTTAGCAATAAAAAGTATCTTAGGGGAAACAGTAAATGTCACTCAGGCGCTACCTTCTTTAGCAGAAGAAAAATATAATTGGAATTTTAAAATTATAAAATACATTTTGTATGTATTTAAATTACTGCGTGCTACTTGTTGCACTCTACCAACATTGAAATGCATATCAATGCTAGGGTTAATTCATGAATTCATTCTTCATAAAACAGTGAAACATTTTTTTTTACTTTATTTTCTATGTAGAATGTGCACCAGTTGATATCACACATGAAAATCCAAAATACTCAGACAAATACTGATGTATGTATGTATGTATGTATGTATGTATGTATGTATGTATGTATGTATGTATGTATATTAGAAGTATCAAGGCTTGCTGCATTAAAATATCTTGAAATTAGAAAAGAGTAAGCAGACAGAATACAATAAAAATAGTAATTTGAAATTGTTTCTCCAAAGTCCACCTGTGTTAATTGTATAAATAATTACTCAACACATTTATAAGGGCTGAATCAAAAAGGGGTTGTTTTCATTGCTTTAAAAACGATGCATGCTCTGTTTTCCCCCCCCCTTGACCTTTGAAGGAATTAACATTCTTATCCATTTAATCTACTTTGCAACACCTCTAAATCATGCAGTAGCTGTTCAAAAGAGTTGATAATAAAACGTAATCTAGAGAAATCGTTAGCGGGATCAAAATGTATGTAGAGGTTGCCAATCTTGCCTGACCATGCTGTGATGAGTGAGTCATGAGACTCAGCAGAGAATAGCTGTATGTCTGAACTATCTTGCGATGAATAGGGAAGGAAACACAGCTCAATATAGCATGCAGGCCAGTCAATATCCAGAAATTGATTATGGATAGCTTGCTTAGATAACCTGTTAAGAGGTGTGATAGGTTGAATCTACCTGGTTAGAAAGCAACAGAGCTGCATTCTTGATTGCTTCAGCTTGATTTTACCCCTGTGAGAAGTAAGAAGGGCAGGCAATGAAGTTCACGACACAGTACCTCACAACTTTTGCTCTGGCTTCGAAGCGTTTTCAGAAAAGTTAAACAAAAAAAAAAGGAGGAGGAAAACCTAGAGATGTAATCATAATGCTAAGTAAAAGAGAGATTGAATGCTCATGGCCATCATTACATTTTAAATCCGCTTTTTCCAAACTGGTGGCTTATGGACATTTTAGATTACTAGTTCCATCATCTCCAAAAGAGTTTTGCTATAGCTCAACTGTTCTGGGTTGGCAAAGTCATCGATATTATTGAAATAAAATAAGGCATGATGTACCAGTGATACTTTATCACTGATGTTATGTCACATAACTGCTTTTGTTTGTTTGCTTGTCTACTAATGATGAGATGTTCCCAATTCATTAGTAATCCTTAAGCAACGAGGAAAGTTTCCTCAACTATATGCTTTCTCCCACCTCTACTCTAAAGTGGAACAGCGGTTGTTGGCTTGACCTCATCCTCTCTGAAGAACTTGGCTCACCACCAGGAGCTGCTGGGGACCATCCATTGAAAGGGACCCATTGTGGACACTCAACAAACCCGACTGTCTTCTCCTGATTGACACTGGAGGACCAAAGAATTTCATTTGCTCCTTCTATGTTCTACAGCTCTGGTATGGTATCAACAATGGTAGTGCCAGAAAAAGGGAAATTATTGAAATGTAATCTAAATAATTCTTCAAAGTAGAATCTAAACAGCAAGTGATTATTCAGAAGCAAACTGAATTATATCTCTAGAACGAATTGTTCCATCACCACAAAAAATTACATACATCCTCAGAAATGTCTTTTCTTTCCTTCCTTCATATCTCTCTTACTAGGGGATATTCTAATGGGTTACCACTGAAATTAATTTTAATTTTATAAGGAATTGTTCAAAAATTAAGATCATTCCCTCACTTTGGTTTCTATAAGGAAACTTCTCCCAGTCTTTCTTTTACTACCCTTCATAATTAGCAGGACCACTAAATTAACAAATTTACCAAAGAAAAAATTAACGTTGTATTCGTTTTATTGTTATTTGACAACCTGAGTCCATGAGGAGAAGGGCGGCATATAAATAACGTATGATAAAATAAAATAAAATAAATAAATAAAATAGCCCAAAATTATTTTCTTTGAGGAAGAAGTATACTTTGGAAGGGAAACATGTAAAATCTCTTAAAACTCTGTCGTTCCCAGTTTGGAACTTCAACAGGAATGTAAGAAAATGACTATCTTCAAAATGAAAATATTTAACTATAAGCAAATAAAAAAAGGATTGAAAACTTTTCTCTTTCCTTGCAAATCCATAAATTCTTTCTTTTATCCAGTTCAGTGGAAAAGCTAGCCTTGCACAATGTTAAGTTATTTATTGTATGTGCTTAAATAAAGCTACAATTCTTGTATATTTATCTAGGAAATTGAGACAAATATTGCCTTATTGGTAGTCCTCAACTTACGAACACAACTGAGCTCAAACTTTCTGTTATTAAATGACCTTTCTTGCCATGGTTATTAAAAGAATCATTGCAGTGGATTAGTTAGTAACTGAGGTTGTTTAGTAAGTCCGGCTTCACCAATTACTTTGCTTGTCAGAAAGATGCAAAAGGGGATCATGTGACCTTGAGACACAGCAACGGTCATAAGTATGAACCAGTTGCCAAGTGGCTGAATTTTGGTAACATGACCATGGGAATATTGGAAAGGTTGTAAATGGGAAAAACGGTCAGAAGTCACTTTTTAAGTGCCTTTGTAATTTTGAATGGTCACTAAATGAACTGCTGTAAGTCAAGGATTACCAGTACTTACTTCTAAGAAAACATGCTTGGAATTTGGCTTGCTACCTCTCACTTTCAAAGAAATGGATTGTTAGCATCCAAATGTTGATACTTTATTGTCGCTTTATTTCTACTAAGTACTCCTTATTTCTTGTGTGTTCCTTATACTCATGCTGCTGACTGCATTATTCTGCAGAGATGTTCACTCAATTCTGCCCTGGTCTTCTGGCTTCTACTTTACTTTCTAAAATAGTTCATATGATTTCGGAAAAATCACAATAATTCTTACCAAGGTTAGAAAAATGTAGAAAATTACCCTCTGCCGCCCCCCCCCCCAAAATTCAAAAATATTCAAATACAAGTCTGATCCAAACATATATACCAGTGATGGCGAACCTATGGCTCACAGGACACAAATGGGAAGCAGAGCCATATCAGTGGGCGCACGAGCTCAGGTCTGGTGCATTCATTTTCAGGCCTTCTTGGCACACTGGGAGTTGCCACTAGAGTGCCTTCCGTCCCCTGTCCTATAGTCTCTCCTATATCTCATATTTCTTCTCTACTATATCCTCTATAACATTCATTGTGTATTATTGTGTATTGGACATAAATAAATAAATAGATAAATAAATAAATAAATAAAATAAAAAATAAAAAAAACCTCCAGAGGAGTTTCCAATTTGAAATGGGCCATTTCTGGCCTCCAAGGGAATGGGGAAGACCATTCCCCCCCCCCGGCTTCTAGAAAGGCTCTGAAGCAAAAAATTTAAAAAGGGACTTATGATCCAACTGAAAGTTGGCAAATGGGCCATTTCCAGCTTCCGGTGGACCTTTGGGGGGAGGAAGGCCCTTTTCACCCTTCCCGGCTCCTGTACAGACTCTGAAGTTTGGGGAGAGTGAAAAACAGGCATGCCATCACATATCGCTAGTGGGGGGTCATGCACATAGAATTATGGGTGTGGGCCTGCACACGTACAACTCCCCATGTGACCCCCCCCCCATCTTGGCACACAAACCCCAAAAAAGGTTCGCTACCATTGATATATACTGTTCTTTCTGCATAGCATTGGCTGGGAAGAAAAACCTGAAAGTTTGAAGTGTTGAGATCTAGGGCATTTCTTCCAAACAATTTTTGAAACTTGCATAAGCCTGGTAGATCCTATAGAAGCTTTTCCAATAAATAATGAAACTAAGTCAACAGTTTCTTAAAATCCCAAATGTTTATGTGCTTGATTTTTTTTCCTCAACCATTTTCGCAGGATGGTAAAATATTCCATACACAAGAAAATGGAAAGTAAATTGAACAAATGCTAAAGAATCTGAGTTCTTGATTTTTTGAATCTTTGATCATAGTTTTAACTAAAACTAAAACTAAAAAGAATGAATGAAAATGACTAATGTGCTTTTATTCTCTCCCCCACCTCCCAATAAATACGTATCTTCTTTTCTAGCGTGGTTGAAGGTTCTCCAGAATAACATCCTAGGAAGGAATATTATACTTACTATAATGTAATCCCTACATAAGGAGACAAGCAGAAGTGTATTGTAAAGCCTAAGATGAAGGGGAATGTATTCTTTAAAATGGATATACAAATCATGGACCATTGAAGAAAGGAAAGACCAGTTCTGGCTTCATTGCTAAACATCTAAAAATCATAGCAACCAAATGGAATTTGCTATAGTGAAAAAATGGAATAGGCTATTTGGGGAGGGGAACAGCAAACAATTTTCCAGTCATGTGGTCAATAATACCTCTTTCAATAATTCTCCTCCCAGAACTGTCCTCAATCAGAACAGCCAGCAATCTATCATGGTTGCTTTGATATAAACTACAGTTATGGATTAATAGCCTAGATACACTCTACTGACTCTATAATTGCTTCTTATTCATCTAATTGTTTGTTTTGACTCCTTAAGGCTGCCTAGATAAGTCCATGCAGCTTTCATGCCAACATTTTCAGAAATGGTTTGTCATTGCTGTCTTCCTAGGAATGAGAGAGAACCACCGACTCAGAGTTGCTTAAATAGCTTGTACTCAGGATGAGACTAGAATGCACCATCTCCCAGTTCCTGATCTATAAACAATACACCAATCTGGTTCCATATTGCACAGAACAAAACAGACACCAGCATTATAAATTACTTTATTTTTCGGAGTATAAGATGCACACACACACCCAAAAGTAGGTGAAAATTTCAGTGTGTCTTATAGACTAAATACGGGCCTGTTTTTGATCTCCCGAACCTCCTGGCCTCTGAGCATCAGGTTTTGCTCTCCCTGGCCCCCAGAAGCACTCTGCAGGCCAAAATCAGGTGCGTTTTGAGTTAAAACAGGACATGCTGAGGGTTCAGGAGAGAGGTGTATTCCTGCTGGTTCAGACTGGTTCTATAGAACTGGTAGTAAAAATAGGTACTGATTCTCTGAACCAGCAGTACTAGCAGCCTGGCTATGCCATCAAACCAGTCCCCTGGTTGTCCCCTGGTCATTCACCCACCCAACATGACCATTGGACACCAAGCTGACCAAATCTGGGAAGCAGATGGCTGGCAAAGAAGCCTTTCAGCTGCCTGGCCATAGGGCAACGAAAAGTCTTTAGCCTGTGAGAAAAAAGCTGTGCATGTGTGAAGATGGCAGCAGCAACCGGATGTCTTTTCGGCACCCTGCACCAGTGGCTAGGTGGAAAAGAAGCTTCTCAGCTTTAAAGCTTAGCAACAGGCTCGGTCCTTTCATAGGGTCACTTTTCTCCATGCCCGAGAAAAATCAAAAGGCATGGAGTAGCCTTTAAGGACAGTCATCTTAAAGGCCTTTAGTTGTCTAGAGGTAAGAAATTTCCAAGGGAAATAGCCCGTTGAAGCTGCCAGCATTGCAGCTGCCCTCTCCTGCCATTGCTTAGAGCTCCAAGTAAAAGTGGTCCTTGGCTGTTATGAAGAAGCGGCGGTTCTGTGTGCACCATGCCCACTTCATTCTCTTTGAGAGTCACTTTACAAACAAGGTGCAAAGCAGCTCTCAAAGAAAACAAAGTGGGCATGTCACACTCAGATCTGCCGCTTCTTCACAATAGCCAAAGACTGAAGAGTTAACTGAGGAGCAACGCCGGCAAGGAAATTGGCTGGGTCAGAGGGAGGCATAGCCTAAACTCTATGGAATGGGTAAACAAATGTGCAGAGGCAAAGGGAAGAGAGAAGAGAGAGCGCTAGGCAGGAACCAGAGGAAGAGGAAGGCGGTGGTTCTTCTTCTTTGCTCCTGCTCAGAGAAGGATGCTCTCAAGATGCTCTCCACCCTAACTCAGAGGCAGCCAAGGGTTGCTCTTACCCTTGGGCAACAGCTCCACCTCCTTCCCTCCTCAAGCCCAGCAAAGAAGCCCGCTCCTCCCACCAGATCCATCTGAGGAAGGAGAGAGAGAACCTGGTGGCTCTCCCCAAGCTAGAAGTAGCAGCAAGCACCAGGACCCATCTCTTCTGGGTTAGCCTTAAAGTCCATCCCACACTGCTTGAGAAAAAAAGCTTGTGCTGGGAACAAGCTAGCCGAGCTAGCCTCCTTCTCCTTCTCTCCAGTTACAGATGGCAGAGATGGGGAAGTTGCTGGGTAGGCAGTCAGGAAGTGCATCTTGGGTCCCAACTCCCATCCTGTCCCCTCTCCCACCCTGTGCCCTCAGATCCTGAGGGTACCTGCTTTGCCAAGCTGCCATTGGAAAAAAAGCTGAGGAAAAATCCCGTTGCCAAAGGTGAAAGGGAGTGCTTTCACCTTCTGCTATTGTGGCTCAGGGCAGCGGACTCAGCCTCATTTGTGATGCATCCCCCTCCCAGCCTTTGCCCACGCCTCCGCCCTGCCAGCATCTCCTGAAGCTGCAACAAGGACAAGAGCAGCCTGGTAAGCTGAGCATCCAAAAAGTGTGTGGAGGCACGAGTGAAGGTTGGGAGGGAGATGCACCATTCAGGAAGCTCCCTGCAGTTCCTCAACTCTTCTGGGCTGCAGCTCAGCCTGCTGCAGCTCAGCCTGCCTGGCAGAAGCAGCACAGGGCATGGCTAGGAGCATGCTAACCTTGCCCTTCCCAAGTGCTGGATTCTGCTGTTGCCATCTGCTGCTGCCTGGCTTGCCGAGGCTGGCTCCCAAGCTGGGAGGCCTGTTCCCCCTGCTTTGGACGTTGCCAGCATGAGTGTGGCTCTCCAGGAACTCAGCAACAACAATGCCGAAAAGTTCTCTGGTTGGCTGGTGAGAATAAAGCTTCCGCCATCTTCATGCTTTCTCTCCATTGCCATTCCAGGCCAAAAAGCCATGGCTGGCAGGCCACAGAAACAGAGTCATCCTCTTGACCAGGGGCCTGGGTATGTCCTTGGTGAAGCCAGTCCAGAAGGAAGCCTTTCTCCTGCACGCTCATCTTGCAGATGGGATCTGGCCGGCCTGGCTCAGTGCACCTACAGGAGCATGGTGCTCCAGCTGCAACTGCAGGGAGGGCCAATCAGAGGCGAGAAGGGGCACTTTTTAGCCAGGAAGGGTAATGGAGAAAGAGATTAGAATTGCCCCCACCCTCCTTGCCTTTCGTAAACTTCTTAAAACCCACCTCTGCCATCAGGCATGGGGAAAACTAAGATATTCTTTCCCCCTAGGCCTTTATAATTTACGCATGGAATGTCTGTATGTATGTTTGGTTTTTATAATAAGGGGTTTTTTTAAGTTATTTTAGTATTGGATTGGATTGTTACATGCTGTTTTTATCATTGTTGTTAGCTGCCCCGAGTCTACGGAGAGGGGCGGCATTCAAATCAAATCAAATCAGATCAGATCAGATCAGATCAGATCAAAAACAAACAAACAAATGGAGGGAAAGCAGAGATGACCAAGGCATCCTAACCTATATATGGGGCCAGAATGTCCCCCAAAACGTTGTCAGAAAGTCCCAAATCTTTTTGCCATTGTTACAGTGGGCATGGCTTGATGGGGGAGAGGGGCCACATGACTGAGTATGCATGAGTGATGTCAAGTTGACCATGCCCACTCAGTCACCTGCTCGCCACCAAGGCACACCCACAGAATCACTAGCAAAAAATTTTAGAATCTACCACTGTTTGGGAGTCCAAAAAATTGCTGTGTTTTTGGCCTGCAAAGTGCTTCTGGGGGCTGGGGAGAACTAAAATGGGACATGCGGAGACCCAAAACTATTTTTTTCATGTTTTCCTCCTCTACACCTTATAGTCCAGTGCATCTTATAGTACAGTGCATCTTATAGTCTGAAAAATACGGTAAATATAAATTTATAACAACAAATCAATTCATCAATATTTTTTAAAAAATGATTACTTCTTATTAAAAAGACAACTAGGTTAACCTTTTAAATTATGTCATAAATAAGAATAATTCAACATAACACAATTAAAATATTTTTGGGTCACTATTTTTCTGCTTAATATTATACACATACACCAGATACACACACACTACACACACAGTATAGTATAGTATAGTATAGTATAGTATAGTATAGTATAGTATAGTATAGTATAGTATAGTATAGTATAGTATAGTATAGTATATATTTTATATATATATATTATAAACATAAGAAGGCTTACCTCTTTGCTTCCTTCCAGGTCAGATTCACTGCTAAATTCTTCTATGTTTATATTTTCAAAATCTGATTCTCCAACTGCAATTGGTACAGTTACAGTAAGGCCTGGATTGTTTATAAATGACATGTAATCATTTTCGTCAATAATATATTTTTCTACACTTCTGGCTGTTCCTAGACCACTGGTGGTACCATTTCCATCTCTCAGAAAATTAACATCCTTAGTTATTTCAACCATGGTATGGTTGGAAATGTAGATATCTTTCTTGTGGTTTAGTTCTTCAAGGACTTTGATATCATCTATAGCTTTCTGCTTTTTAACTGTGCTTTTTTGGACAATTTCTCCCAATTTTTTCTTAATGTAATCTATTCCCTTTTGAATCCTTGCCACGGCAATCTGGAGATTATTCGTCTCATTATCATCATCAGTAGCAGCAAGATTATCTGAACTGAAGGAGCTCAGGAGCAAAGCTAGAAACAGGTTTAATACCTAAAAGACAAGGAAGGAAAACATCAGATGCAGACAAGGTTTTTTATATACAGTATATATAAAAGTAAGATTTGTAGCATAAAAAAATGACAACCCTGGAAAATGATTATGAAATAGGGTCAAGCATTATTTCCTAGTCTTCTATACTGTATTCCAGTGTTTCCCAACCTTGGCAACTTGAAGATATCTGGACTTCAACTCCCAGAATTCCGCACTATAATATATTTAATAAAAACTTATTAAATTTATATCCTGTCCAATTCCCAGTGGTTCTGGTGGTTTATAGGTAGAACTGGTTTCTGTTGTGTTAGTTTTAACCTGGAAAACATTAAAAACATGATACCTCAGATAATTCTGAGGACCTCACTACCTCAATCTGAAGTACACCAGACTAGGCATTAGAATTAACACTCTCCAAATATTTGTTATTGTTCCTTTTCTGCATTGATTTGTCTATTCTTGTATTAGTATTATTAACACAGTACTATAAGATATCCAGTTGGTCCAGTAATGGGCAGCCAAATTTTTTACTGCCACACTGTGGGTGTGGCTTATTTTGTGGGTGTGGCTTGATGGTCACGTGATTAGGTAGGAGTGGCTTGCCGGCCATGTGATCAGGTGGGAGCGGCTTGAACGATCATCATCGTTCAAGTGAACTATTAAGTCCTTGACTTACAACCTCACCAGTGTCGCTCTACCTGGAGTGACAATTTGCTTCATGTTTCCTGCACACTCCTTCCTGGGTCACTCCCTGCCTCAGGCTGGGTAGCTAGGCAAACAGCTGCCAATCAGCTGCTGAGAAAAGATGGGGGACGAAATGGGCCCCCTGCAACTCCTGCTGGTGCTGGTCTCCCTGACGCTTTCCGAGGAGGAGGAGAAGGACGATGGGAGGGTGGGATGGTCAGCTGGAGCAGGGCACACAGCTTCATTTATGTTGTGAGCCCCCTGAGTCATCAGAGATGGGTGGCATACAAATCCAATAAATACATAAATAAATTTCCACTGGTGGAACTGCGTCCCACCCTATCCTACCTGCTGCCCATCCCTGAGTTGGTCCTTATGCAATTAATTTTAATCTAATCAAAGCATTTTTGTTCTTATCTACAGTTTGTTTTCGCAATTTCTCCAAATAGGTAAAATCTTATACTGTATAGGGTAATCATTTTTTTAAAAACCCAAGTTTGAAAGCATCCAGAAAAAGGAACTGCTATGGTATAGTCAAGAGCTCCCTTTTGATCTTTTAGCTGTTTCTGGCTCTTAATGAGACAAGTTGTTTTCCTACTGTGTGATGATGGCTTGCTTCTTTTGCTATCGGAATGCTTTTTAGGAGATCATTCAAACAAAACTCCTGTGGTCAGTCAGCCAGCATATTTGAAAGCTAAATCAAGCAATAAAAGCATTAGCTACAGGTAGTCCTAGACTTACAACAGTTCACTGAGTGACTGTTTAAAGTTACAACAGTGCTGAAAGAACTTACTACAGCTGCAACATCTCCATGGTCGCATGATCAAAGTTCAGATGCTTGGCAACTGACTCATATTTATGACAGTTGCAGTATCCTGATATTATGTGATCACCTTTTGCAAACTTCCGACAAGCAAAGTCAATGGGAAAGTTTGTTTGATTGATTTTTATGCCGTCCTTCTCCTTAAACTCAGGGCGGCTTACATGTTAGCAATAGCACTTTTTAACAGAGCCAGCATATTGTCCCCACAATCCGGGTCCTCATTTCACCCACCTTGGAAGGATGGAAGGCTGGGTCAATTTTGAGCAGGTGATGAGATTTGAACCGCTGACCTACAGATCTAGCAATCAGCTTTAGTGGCCTGCAGGACTGCACTCTACCCACTGAGCCACCTCGGCTCATAGGTTCAGTTCACTTAACAACCTTGTCAATAAATTAACAAATGCAGCGATTCACTTAACAACTGTGGCAAACTCACTTAACAAACGTCTTACTTAGCAACAAAAATTTCAGGCTGAATTGAAGCTGTAAGTCGAGGACTACCTGTACTTATATGAAGGCCTCATAAAATTAAATATGTACATAATTAAAGTCAGCTGATTAAATGCTCCTACCTTATGTTCATCTTTAATTTTAAAATAAATTAATTAATATACAAATTAATAAACTCTTCACCTAGGCTACTGCTTAGAAAGCTTTCATAAGTAATGAATATTGCGCTACATTGTAGGTAATAGGAGAAATAGTCCCAGCAAACACTGCAATGTATGAATATATTGCTGATTTGAGAAACTTGGGTTGGCACATGTCCTTCCTTGCTGAATCGTTTAACTCTTGCTGGTGCGTGTGTGTGTAGGTGTGGGTGGGGACACAATTTAAAGCTCAGCATCACAAAATATTTCTTCCAAGCTGCTGCCTACATGTTTTATTCTGGTGCAAGACAACAGTGGATTTAGTAAAGTCAGACTGCAGTGGGTCAATACTTTCTTTAATTTTAGAAGAACAACTTGAAGAGAGAACTGAAGTGTGAGCACCCAGTTCTGTGTTTCTTCCTTCTGTGTTTTTGCACTTTCCTCCCCAGGGGATAATTTATACTTTCAATAATCTATTATGCTAAATGCATTCACATCAAGAGTTTTTGCATAAAGACTAAGAAGAAATCAAATCAATCTTTAGCCTAGTGACTTTTCTATTGATAACGCACAGTTACTGTATTGGATATAAAAAAGCAGAGCACTCACCACTAAATTTCCAATCACCATGACCAACATGAAAACAATAAGGCACATGGTTTGGCCTGCAACCTCCATACAATCCCACATTGTTTCTATCCATTCTCCACAAAGAACCCGGAACACGATCAAGAAAGAGTGGAAAAAATCATTCATGTGCCAGCGAGGGAGTTCACAGTCTTCTGCGATCTTGCACACACATTCCTTGTAGCTTTTACCAAAGAGCTGCATACCAACCACAGCAAAAATGAAGACAATGATGGCCAGGACCAAAGTCAGATTTCCCAAAGCACCAACAGAGTTGCCAATAATTTTGATCAGCATATTTAACGTTGGCCAGGATTTTGCTAATTTGAAAACACGAAGCTGAAAAGCAGTGGTAAAGAAATACAATTATTATTATTCAAAACTATTTGGGGGTATATTTTACACCAGCGGCCCCCAACCTTTTGGGCACCAAAGGCCAATTTCATGGAGAGAGGTTTTTCAGCAGACTGGAGGAGGCGTGGTTTTGCAGGCTGCCTACATCCTGCGGATGGGGCTTCATTGGTTTGCATGGTCCAGTTGCTGGCATGTCGTGGACTGATTTTACACCACAATTTAGAAAAAGAAATATTAGAGGAAGAAAGAATCACGCTGCTTTGTAATGTCCTCACTCCCAAAGTGAGACAACTATTTAAGCCCAATATTTTTGAAGTGTCACTCAAGATTCAAAACAGTAGTTTATTAAAACACACAATAAAGAAAGCACAGACGAACATTTAGAAAAAAGGAATAGGATTAAAGTATAAGTATGAACCAAAAAACAATAACTGGCAATTCTTAAAGGGAGACTGGTAATCAAGAAAAAGACTTAGATAATGTTGTGATTCAGCCTGAGGCTGCTCAGGGACCGGCTGCGTCTCTGCTGGATCCAAGCCCGGAGGAGGAGGACAGTGAACAGGAGGGGGAGGACCAGGCAGATGGGGGAGAGGAAAGTCAGGAAGAGGATGAGGGGGAGCAGCCTGAGAGCCCGGGGGGGGGGGGCTCTCCCCAGCCAGTAGCCTGGCCTCATTGGATGAGGAAGCACAGGCTATAATTGACATGAGACAGCGACGTGCAGCTCATAGACGGGACCAATTAGAAAGGTATTGGCATCACTGAATTGGCAACAGCTGGGTTTGGGTGTGGTTCTCCTCAGCAGGGTTTAAAAGGCAGGCAAGCCTTTTCAGCCATGTGGAGCGTTATCAACTGGAAGTTCTGTGACCCTGCTTTGCTTCTCGGCATCTCTGATCTTGGCTTGTGGCCTAGAAGACTGGAAGACTTGGGGGAGGCATATGTTTGTTATCTCCAGCGTTGTTTTGGACAGCAAGAATCCTGTTTTACTTCATGGCCTTTGTGAAACATCTTTGAAGTTTCAGCGTGTTCCTGTTTGTAAGGACATTTTCTGTTACCTGTGTTTGCTTTGAATTCTATAAACTGCCTTTTATTTTTACCAGTGTGTCTGGCTTCTCTTTTTGGGTTGGTGTTTGCCTCTGGAGGGACCCAGACAGAACAGATAAGAAATTGAACAAGGCTTTGAACACATTTAAATTAAAACAGAATGCACTATTTTCTCCCTATCATGTCACCTAGAAAACACCATACATTCAATTCCTTCCTGCATCTTGGGAAAAAATGCTCCATAATCTCGTAATTGGCTTAAATTCCTTCTTTTATTCCCAAACAGCCATGCTACTGTTCCCAGGGAAAATTCAAAACAACAAAAACCTCCATCAAAATTTTTCTTCACTACAGTACAGTACTCAATGGGAGATATTGACATTACTAGTGGTGATCAATCCACAGGCCAAACATAGGCATGCTCCATTGCCCCTACCATTAGAAGTACATGTTTCCTACTTAAATACCTTTGATGAAATATAAGCTAAAGCTTGGTAAGACCTTTCTTGAAATCCGAGAGCAATATTTAGAAACATATTTTAATTTACACATACGAGTAAATAGTGAACACAATACTTAAAGTGTACTTAAGCAAGTTTATGGAGATATCGATCAATTAATCTCAGCCATTGTTTCTAAAGTTCATAAATTGAGAATTTTGTTCAGTTTCTCATTTTTTCCAGATATAGACATTAAAATTTACTTTTCAAAAACGTTTGCCTTCTTCTAGCATTGTTTTGAGCTACTCTGAACATTATCTAAGTTCAGAAACTATAATATTAATAATTGTGGACTATGAAAACTCCCTTTGCTTGAATAATGGCTGTTTTAGATTTCCCTTTTTATTATTAATGGTTGTAAGGCCACTTTTTTGGTGTTCTAAGGCAAGGGTCTCCAACCTTGCCAACTTTAAGATTTGTGAACTTCAACTCAATTGAAGTCCACCAGGCTTAAAGTTGCCAAGGTTGGAGACTCCTGTCTTAAAGGACATTATAAGATTTTTTTTAGTCCCTGGAATATGGTATCTGGGAGCATATTGTACCCAGCCCAGATTAGAAACTCATTTGCATCCTTAAATTCAGTTAATCGAGATCATTGTAAGCTTTAGAAAATAATTTTAAAAACAGTAATACTGTATAAAGAAAAACATTCAAGTGTTTTAAAGTTCATCATGAATACACTGATATTGTTTGTGAACATAAAGCATGGAATATTTCTTGATATATTTACCAGTCTGAAGGATCTGAGGACTGACAATCCTTCCACATTTGCAAGACCCAATTCCATCAAACTCAGGCTGACTATGATGCCATCAAAAATATTCCAGCCTTCTTGGAAATAATAATAAGGATCCCTGGCAATTATTTTGAGGATCATCTCTGCAGTGAAGATCCCAGTGAAAACCTATTTGCAAACATCAATTTAAGTATGATTTGTGGGGTTTTTTAATTAAAGCAAGTACTTGATGCAAATATTTCCTACACATGAGAATCACTTTTTTATATTGAAGCAGAACATTAGTATATCTAGATCAATATTCAGAGTTGTGGCCTTGTACAAAAGTATGCTAAATATCAAATCCATGTTTTTGGCACAGAAAGCATCTGTTCTACCACTGAATTATAATTCCTCCCCATAGAAAATGCAGATACAGTTTGCTATAGCATTGTAGAGATACTAATACTCAAGTTAAATGCTTTCAAATTACATACATATGTTTTTAGTACTTAATTAATCTATGTATTGTATCTCCCATTCCAAGGGTGTTACACTTAACACAAAGGTGGGTTCCTCCTGGTTCGGATCGGTTTGCCCGAACTGGTAGCGACCCGCTGGTGATATCACAATGATGTCATGGAACAGGTTCAGTTGGGGCCGATCTGTAGGCACTGCCATCTTTTTAAAAAATTCTTTTGCATTTTAAAAAATATATAATTTTTTTCTTCTGAACATGTGCAGAATTTGAGTTTCCGGCACTTTGCTGCTATCTTGTTTTGGCTTTTTGGGGGGAAGGGGTGGGTGGGAATTATTTCTATTTTTTTGTACTGTGCATGCGCATGTGAAGCGCAGCCACGTGGCATGGGAAGAAGCAAACCAGCAACAAGGTAAGTTAGAAGCCACCCTTGCTTGGAATGGGAGGGCAGAAAAACTCCTTGTTAGCAATAAAGCACAGAAAAATGATTCTGGTCCAACCTAACCTTTCTCAAAAGTTTGCAATAATCTGCCACGAACTAGGCCAGTTGGCTGAGTTTAAACCAGTGGCACTGTCTCATTCTAACCCACCTCTAAAAGACAAAAGCCAGATCTGTTTCTCAACAAGAATAAACATTTTTCTATGGACAAAAGTGTGATGTATGGACTTTGGGGCAGAACAGTGATTTAGGGCTGTCTCTAAAAAAGAGAGAGGCAAGGCTTAGAGACAGATTTTCTTTGTCATTCATTGCTTTTTTTTCTCCCTTTCATAAGCCTACACAGTTTTCTCCTAGTTTCTGTTTTCTTTTTTGCACTGAAAATAATCAAGAACAAAAACTGTTCGGCAGGAAATCCTATTTAGTTGCTGAATTTCAAGGGCACAGTTTGAAAGAATATGGTTTAGGCCTTGCCTGCTGCTTATTCTATAGCAGAAAATCTTCATTCTCTCCTAATGCTTCTCCAGTTTATCAAGAAGACTGTGGAAATATTCCTTGCCTTTGATCAACGGTACGCTATATTTTGCACTCTTAATTGGTATGTTTGTGTGTATGTCTGGTTTTTTATAATTAGGGCTTTTAGTTGTTTTATTAAATTGGATTGTTACATATTGTCTTTTACTATTGTTGTTAGCCGCCCCGAGTCTGCGGAGAGGGGCGGCATACAAATCCAATAAATAAATAAAATAAATAAATAAATAAATAGATCACATGTGGATCTATAAATGGCATTAAACTCTATGTCTTCTACCTGTATTCATCTTTCACATATTGTCATATAGTTTGGGCATTAATATGGTATATGATTTCTGTGTGTAGAAGTTAATAGCCTAGTGGACATTTTTAAATCTCTGGATTAAGTTAAATAAAATTTAAAGTATCTGCTAATAAAAAAACATATTGAACATAATGAAATAAATCAACACATTAACAATAACACAATTGTGATTTATGACTACTATTTCCTCTCCAATTTTAAAGTATTATGCTGAACGGTTTTTAAAAGTACTTTCAGAAATATGAGTCTCTCAAATAAGTTTAAGAAGTTAAGTGGTTCTGAGATTACAATATGGTTCATAAATTTCTAGCATTAGAATTTTACAAGTGAACAAAGATGGTACTACTAAATCAGCTTACAGAATTGTGTATAGGATAAACCTTAATATTTCTTAAAATGATCGCTATTAAGAAGCTTAGCTACATTTAAGATTGCATAATGTTGTCAAACAACATTACTAATCACCCTGAATTTAATAGTGGACTTCATGTAAAGGGAATCATCTACTTAAGAGCTTTGCGTAGTCATTTCCCACCGTTCTTCCTTACAACAGAAAACAGTCAATGAAATTTCATTACATTGAGAACTTCAGGACAATTTTGGGGAGGGGTAGGCTGTCAGAACTTTGGATGTGGGTTGTAAGTCTTCTTTTTCAGATAGGTTGTAATTTGAAATGATTGCAAAGCAATGGATTGTAAATTGAAGACTATCTGTAATGCATATTCTCTGTAATCAATTGGAACAACATAGTACAGGGGTGTCAAACTCAAGGCCAAGGGGCTGAATCCGGCCCATGAGGTGCTTAGATCTGGCCCGTGGGGCTGACCTGGGAACAGTGAAAGACCAACCTGCAGTGCCTCTGCCAGTAAAATGCCAACACAGTGCCTCTGCCAGCATGGGGCCCTCCTGAGCTCTGTTTTCACTGGTAGAGTGCTCCGGACTCCACAGGCAACCCTGACATGAGAGACATCAAATTGGTCACACTCACCTGGGCCATGCCCAGGCCATCAAGGTCAAACCCATTCCTGGTGCGGCCCTCAATGAAATTGAGTTTGACACCCCTGACCTAGGATAACCAAAATTCTGTTCACACACACCTTTCCTCACAATCATTGGATAACATCCTGCATTTATAAGAGGTATACTGTATTTTTTGGACTACAAGAAGCACTTTTTTTCCTCCCAAAAGGAGGTAAAATCTCGGTGCATCTTATAGATCAAATATTGCTGAATCCACCCATGTGCAGGAAGCAAAAAAGACTAAAAATTCAAGAAAAAAGATGGTGTCACCCGAAGCTCTGGCACCAAAGCGGTCATGTGCAAGTTGCGCAATCTGGTGGCCGCTATTGGTGCGCAACCAACCACTGGCTAACAGTCTATACCTACAAACATCAGAACAGTAGACTGTCAGCCTTACCAGGTACATCATACAGAAAACACGACCAGATAAACTAATTGTACTTAATTGTAGAAGTAATAAGGATCTTGCAGGTCCGAAAGTAGAATTCTCCTGCTTCCATCCTCAGAAGATCAAGACCTTCTGAGCCTCTTCCTCCACCTACTATGCAGTTGTGGGCAACGCAGCCCCTTTTGCTAGGCAGCAGCCTTTACCATATGTTATTTATTTTATTTAGTGACTGCATTTATATAGCTGCCCATCTTTCTAAAAGTGACTCTTAATACACAGTATTCTCTGTGACAATCTATGGCCGTGGAAGTTGGGGTAAGGAGCATATCAATGCTTTTGAACTTTGATGCTGGAGAAGACTCTTGAGGAGGGTAAGTAAGTAAGTAAGTAAGTAAGTAAGTAAGTAAGTAAGTAAGTAAGTAAGTAAGTAAGTAAGTAAGTAAGTAAGTAAGTAAGTAAGTAAGTAAGTAAAGAAAGAAAGAAAGAAAGAAAGAAAGAATTTAATTACTTAATTAATTAATTATCCAATCCCGAGGGACTCAGAGCGGTTTACAACAATCTAAAAATACAATTTATACAAATAAATAGATCAAACAAATCAACTCAATATTTCTTCCTCATAGTAAACATGGTCAGGCTGCAATTAGCTTATTTTGCAAACATTATATGAGGAGCCTTGATACTGATACAAAAGCTAGTGGTTAAAATGCAGTATTGCAGGCAAACTCTGCCCACAACCTGGAGTTGGATCCTGACAAGGTTCAGTTCAACTCAGCCTTCCACCCTTTCGAGGTTGGTAAAATGAAGACTCGGATTGTTGCGGACAAATATGAAAATAACTATTTCATTGTAAACTGCCCAAAGAGTGCAGTAAAGTGCTCTGGGGCCTAAAACACGATTTAAATATTGCCCACAAGATCATATGCTGCAATGTCCTACCTGTCAATGACTACTTCACTTCAACCGCAACAACACAAGAGCATGCAACAGATTCAAACTTAATATTAATGTGAAACCTGACTGTAAAAAATATGACTTTAACAATCAAGTTGTCGAAGCGTGGAACTCATTACCAGACTTAATAGTGTCAACCCCTAACCCCCAACATTTCTCCCTTAGACTATCCACGATTGACCTTTCCAGGTTCCTAAGAGGCCAGTAAGGGGCGTACATAAGTGCACTAGTGTGCCTTTCGTCCCCTGTCCACTTGTCTTTCCTTTATCTCATTTATCATATATCTTTTCTTCCTTTCATATATCTTCTCCTCTATTTTATATTTTTCTTTATATATATTACCTCATGTCTATTCTCTTCTATATGTATTGTGTATTGGACAAAATAAACAAATAAAATAAACAAACAAATAAAACAAATAGTATATAAGAATAAATGCTAACGATATTGCTACGAAAGCTAGAGAAACGTCTAATGCTGGGAAATGTGGAAAAAAAGAAAAGAAGAGGAGCAGCAGCGAGATGGATGGACTCAATTATAGTGGAGATGAGTATATTGTTAGGAAGACCTGAAAGACCATGCTAGGGACAGGTCGTCATGGAGAAAAATCTATCTATGTGGTTGCTAAGAGCCGACACTGACGTGATGGCACATACTCAATTAAATCAATCAAAAAAAAAAAGAGCATGCTTTTCAGATTCAATTTAAGAGACAGCCACTGCACTTTCCTCCCCGTACAATAGCTTCTTTTCCCCATGAATTTCATGAATATAGCAAGAAAAATTTTGCTTTCCACAAATGAAACAGGACCAAAAACAATTGTGAAGGTATACTATAATATAAACCAATGCTTAGCAGAAAAATTAATAAGCTTAATATCTAATTAAATAACTTTGGATGCCATGAAATTTTCCTAGCTCTTTAAGTTTGTTTAAAATTAAGTGGATACCTCAATGTTTTACTAATGTGTGTTTTTTTTTTTGCATTGGCTTCTGTTCTTAAGCTTAATAATTTAAAATCTTTGCAAATTATACTGCACACTGTTTTAACAATTCCTACATAAAGATGTTGGAGACACATATGAGATACAGATATTTTAAATCCTGCTTGTCTAATACATACCAGGTTTCCCACTGAAAGTACTTGGTAGAAATCAGAAGTCATTGGATAATGTTCCATGGCCATAAAAAGTGTATTCAAAACTATGCAAATAGTAATGGCAAGATCGACAAATGGATCCATCACTATCAAATTCACGATGTGCTTTACTTTTAACCAAGGGCTCCAGCAATCCCAGATCAAGAAAACATTCGCAAATCTATACCAGCATGGTGGACACTTCTGCCGAGATTCTTCAAGTTCTGCAGATTGAAAAAAGATATGTATTTGCTTTTTCAATTTTGTGTATTCTAGGTTCTGCAGTATTCTGGTAAACTAATGGTAAAATTAAGAATGCCCGGTGAATATATTTTTATTTCTATGGCTTACTAATTTATTTACACCAGCTGATAGAAACATCTAGTGAATAAGAGCTTGTTATGTAGCTCAGGGCTGAACTGTGGAGTCTTTGGTGCTGTCAGAACTTGGTTGTTTGCTTGCTACACAGTAAGGCAGGGGTGTCAAACTGGGAACCCGCAGGCCAGATGCGTCAAGTGCAGGCCACACCCACCTCAGCTCCACAAAGGCAAAAAATATTGTGATACATCGTGATACATCACATGACACGATCGAGTTTGGCACCAGTGCAGTAAGGTAATGAAATGCCTGCAAGCAAACAACCAAGTTCAGAGAACAACAAGGATCCATGGAAACTTATACTCTTATAACTAAATATATTATTTTTGAGTTTAGAGTCTTAGAGCATTTTAAATTGTTGCATTAATATGCTATTTTTAAAATAATCTCTTGATTCTATGTACAGTATCTGTCCTTTAAGGTATTCAGGCTGACCTTTGCATGAATTCTAGCTAAAGGTTCTTAAGCGTCTTTCTCTGATAATCTGAACCATTAGCATTTTGTCCCGGTCTTCATTTACCACTGAATGAAATTTTCACAGCCATACTGGGGCACAGAATGTTGGGAGCCAGCAACGCTTATCCCTACATCCCTACACCCCTACATTCCACCTGCTGCTTCCCACTTCATGAATGGGACACAAAAAGTACTGGAATCCTAGAACTATTAAAATATATGGGTAAGATTTCAGCAGTAAAACTGCTTCCATTTTGAGAGAATGAAATCAGAGTGATATCACTTTACATTAAGACCACGACTTCACATCCCACCATACCTTCCATAGTATTTGTAAGGATACTGGCTAGACTCATGGCTCTCTGCCTTGCTGCAGATTCTTCCATCAGTTCCATAGAAATTTGATAAGAGCTTAATCTTCTTTTTCTTATTTCTGTTTCAGTTGTTGTACCCTGTAAATAAAATTATTTTCATTTTAATTTATTGCAGGAGTAAGAGACAGATTGAGTGTTGGTTTGTTCTTGGTACTTATCTAACCTTAGGGTGGGGAAAAACTTTATAGATTGTATCTGTGCCAGTAACTGCTATTAGACCAATCGTTTATTATGTGATGATGGAAGTAAGGTGTTTCCTCACAGTCGATTTTAAGAATTTATGCTAATCTTTCAGTTTAAAGCTGTAGGGCAGCGGTGTTAAACTGAAAGCTTCTGGGCCAGATCCACCCTGTGATATAGTTGGATCCTGCCTGCAGGACTGTCCTGGTCTACCCAATGTGAAGAGGAAAGACTGGGCCAGTGTGGCTTCCACCTGGTCTACCCAGTGCTAAGAGGAATGATCAGGCCAGCGTAGCTTCGGCCCAGTCTACCCAACGCAAAGAGGAAACCTGCCAGCAGTTTGGAGAGTGACGTCAAGCTGGCCACGCCCACCCAGTTTGCCTCACCCAGCCAATCAGCCATGGCCACCCACCCCACCCCCACCTCCGAGGTCAACAATAGCCCTGATGCAACCCTCAATGAAATTGAGTTTGACACCTCTGGTTTAGGGTAAATATCTTCATTATAATCTGACAATAAGTCACCAAAAAATTAAACTTTTATGATAGCATGTTGCAGGTTTTAGTGAAAGAGCATACAAAAGTTACTCTGAGGCTGTCAAATATATATACTGCTCAAAATAATGAAGGGAACACTTAAACAACACCATATAACTCCAAGTAAACAAAACTTCTGTGAAATCAAAGTGTCCACTTAGGAAGCAACACTGATTGACAATCAATTTCACATGCTGTTGTGCGCATTCAACTTTGTACAGAACAAAGTATTCAATGAGAATATTTCATTCATTCATATCTAGGATGTGTTATTTCAATGTTCCCTTTTTTTTTTTGAGCAGTATATCATTACACCTATGTGTTGTGCAAGGATAGGAAACAGAAAAACCAGATGAAGTAACTGCACAAACAGAGCTCCTGCTCATCCAAGATTAATTCCTTATTAATTCTCCATCCCTCCCACCTTTTTTCTATGAAATTTCCCAACTCTCAAAGAGGACTTTTACTGATTAGGGGTCTGATTGACCCCTGTCAATCAGACATACCCTCAAGCAATGTAGATCCAAGTATCTCAAGATGAAAGGATGGACAGTTCAGAAATATCATAGCAAGTAAGTATTTCAGGTAAGGACAAATACAGCAAATGTAGTTTAATCACCTCTGGTAAAAATTGTCCAGTAGGTGAAGGGAGTGCAGGAGGTCCTCCCATTAAGGAAACAACACCATTGCAATCCACTGTGCTGTGCATCTTCCCGTTTGCAGGAAGTATTGGCACCATCTTTGATGACAGGCTCATTTGACTGGTAGTACTGTTGCGACGCTCACTTGTTTGTCTATTTGGAACAAAGAGAGACTCTCTCCTGCTCTCATTGTCTTCAAGAGTACTATGTTCATCATCAGCAAAGTCATTTTCTGACCCAATATCTTTCGCTCTCCCTCGGAAGCTGAAAATACTTGTTCTGCTGTTGCGACGTGGGGAAAACAGGGAGCCACGAAAGCTAAGCAAAGACTGTAAGGGAGGCAAAACAGGACACAAAACCAAACCAGTTATTGTTGAGAATTATTTGTAGATGAGTAGCTTCCCTGACAGTTATCTTTCAGGATAAATTAGGGGTTCCCAATTGGGGATGCTTGCACTCCCTGGGGCTGTGAGACGATATTGCAGGGTGTGTGAAAACTTTCAAAATGATAATATATAATTACATGCATAGAATCATTTATTTTTTTAAGGGGTGCAAGAATATTTGCCCAGGTTCGCCTGGTGCACCAGTTGCAGCCCTATCTGGATCGGGACTCACTACTCACAGTCACTCATGCCCTCATCACTTCGAGATTCAACTAGTGTAATGCTCTCTACATGAGGCTACCTTTGGAAAGTGTTCGGAAACTTCAGATCGTGATGAATGCAGCTGCGAGAGCAATCATGGGCTTCCCAAAGTATGCCCATGTTACACCAACACTCCACAGTCTGCATTCGTTGCCGATCAATTTCTGGTCACAATTCAAAGTATTGGTTTTGATCTATAAAGCCCTTCATGGCATCGGACCAGAATATCTCTGGGACCGCCTTCTGCTGCACGAATCCCAGCGACCGATTAGGTCCCACAGAGTTGGCCTTCTCCGGGTCCTGTCGACTAAACAATGTTTCTGGCAGGTCCCAGGGGAAGAGCCTTCTCTGTGGTGGCCCCGACCCTCTGGAACCAGCTCCCCCCTGAGATTAGAATTGTCCCCACCCTCCTTGCCTTTCGTAAACTCCTTAAAACCCACCTCTGCCATCAGGCATGGGGAAATTGAAATAACTTCCCCAGGCTTATATTGTTTATGTATGGTGTGTTGTGTGCATGTTTTTAAATTATGGGTTTTTAGTTTAAATTATTAGATTTGTATTACATATTGTTTTGCTACTATTGTTGTGAGCCGCTCCAAGTCTACGGAGAGAGGCGGCATACAAATTTAAATAATAATAATAATAATAATAATAATAATAATAATAATAATAATATATCAGAAGCATTCTAGGGATGCGGGGTATAGAAAAGGTTGAGAATTCCTGTTACAAATTAAAGAAATAAATGAAACTATTCTACAACTGCATCTTTGATATGCAATCCTACAAAATTAAGTTATCTAACTCCGATCTGTTCTACAAAAAAACATGAGATTCAGTAGGTTCTGACCAGTTCTGGAGAACTGGTAGCAGAAATTTTGAGTAGTTTGGAGAACCAGTAAATATCTGATTGGCCCCGCCCCCATCTGTTCTCTGCCTCCTGAGTCCCAGCTGATTGGAAGGAAATGGGGATTTTACAGTAACCTTTCCTGACAAGCTAACAAGCCATGCCACAGAACACCACTTCACACACACCAAGCCGTTGCCAAAGAACCCACAGTAAATAAATTTTGAAACCCACATTCATCCTCTGTCTTCCTTGAGTGGAACACTTCAAATATAAGGAAATGTTTTTCAACGACAAAAAAGACACATTTACCAGCCAGCTGTTGCATACAATTACAGGGGGGCAACTCAATGGCTAGATCTATTTAACTAAACTACTGCAATTAATCCATCATTTATTAATCATGCTGCTTCATCAATTGATGCTTTCAACAGCCACAGGAGACTGAAGTGGTGATTTTGACACTGAGAGCAGGGAAAAAAATCAATTTTTGCTGCTTATCCTTTTATTTAATTGCACTACAAGAAATCTTTAATGGAAACTTTTCTTCCTTCACTGCATATTTCATTAGTAGCATTCATGAATTAATAAAGTCATCACCAATGTCAGAAGAAACCATACGTACATGCATACAAACAATTCATATATTATTCTTTCTATATTTGAATTTCTTTTCAGTAGTTTAGATTCACAATGATCAGTATACTAATCTGAAGAGAAAGTTACAAATCTCTTGGTTCGATTTTTTTAATGTGAATTTAAGATGATTAAAAAAAATCAATTTTATGTAGACAATTCATACTCATCAATGCTAGTACTCATATTAAATTCTAGGTGCCCTTTTAAGGAAAAGTTAGATATAATTGCCCAAGTTACAAGAAAAAGTAACTTTTTCAGGCAAATTTTAATCAGATAACCACCTATTAGACTTTAGAGAATCCATTGCAATGCCCAAATACATTTAATACCAAGTATTCATCAACATGATATCTATTTATTGTCTTAATGTTTTGTGCTATATTTTATTTAATGTTCATAAGCTGTCTAGACTCACTGTGGCGAGATGGAAAGCATACAATGTTTTTTAAATTATGAGTTTTTAGTTTTTAAATATTAAATATTAGATTTGTATTGTACATTGTTTCCTATTACTGCTGTGAGCCGCTCTGAGTGTACGGAGAGGGGCGGCATACAAATTTAATAAATAATAATAATACAAGTTCAATAAATCAATAGTAAATAAAGAAATAGGAACTAACTACTCTATAGGCCTTCTTTGCATGCCTTGTTTACTTAAAATCTGTAAACCAGGCACTTGAAAATTCCCAGCCTTCTCATCTCACCAAACCAATTCCTGCTTCACTTTAGGTAGGTAATACTGCTGTACTTTCCTTCTTGGTGGTAGGATATGAAAGCATTACAGCCCTTGCCACAATGTAGAGCACGTTAGCAACTGCAAGTATTTCATGATACACAAGGTTAAACACAAGCCCAAATCCCATAAAAGCCATGTACTGATCCTTGGGAAGTTTCAAGGAGTACATATTGCATATCTTTTATTTGCAGGCCCTTGCCTATAAAGATTTCTATATTTGGGGAAAATACAACTTACTTTCTGAGGGAAAATTTTTGGATTCCAGAATAACACCAATCTTATTTCTGTAGAAGCCCTGTGTAGCAAGATAAACTCACATATTGGGCTAAAATAATACTGGCCAGAAAGTTACCTCATCCCAACTTTATATGATCAATATTATTTCAGGTAGATAAACTCTCTCTTGAAACCAAACTATCCATGTATGTATGGGATATCTAAAGGCTAAGGAAATAAACAGAGTGCTTTGAATACCGATAAACAAAAATTATTTTGGCAGAAAAAACCAAGCTTTATTATTTTGTTTATAATTTCATTATTATCTTTGGTCCAGCTTCTTTCCTTTCCTTTCTAAGACCTCTCCTGAAGAGGTTGCCATGTAATTTTTTACAAGTGCCCCACATTTTGAATGATTATGTATTTATCTGCCCTGATCTGGTTGAGTCAGTGGCACATGCCTTCTACAAGGATTAATAATAACGCCTATGTAGGTAGATCAGGCATGTTGTAATGCACACTTTTATCAGATTCAAATCTAACCATCACTTATAAGGAAGAAAAATCTGTTTCTTGGAGCCGAGTTATTAATAAACAAATGACATAATAGGTGATATAAAGGCTGAGCCATAAGTTGAAATCCAATCCTGTTGCTATACTTTAGATTTTAGGGCCAGTCTGTATTGTGGTTAAGGAATCAATCTAGAAACTGGGACACCCTTAGGCACAAAGCCAGTTTGGTTGATCTAGTCACATCCACTGAGCCCTGGAAAGCAGGCAAGGGTAAACCATTTTTGAAAAACCTTGCCAAGAAAATTGCAGGAACTAGTCCAAGGAAGTCACCAGGAATCAAAAACTAACTTGAAGGCACTAAATAAATTAATTAATGTTTTTCACATTCATAATGCATTTTGTTTTTATAATTTGTAATTATTTTTCTTCTTACTAATCCAAGATCGACTTCAGTCCAAGACTGAAATAAAGTAATTTTCTAACCAAGATTTGCCTTCCGAATTTTTACCAACAATGTATTTCTCCCCTTTAAAACAAACAAAACAAAACTATAAAGTGGAGCTGTGATGGCACAGTGATTAGAATGCAGTATTGCAGGATAACTCACTGCTGACTGGCAACAGTTCAATTCTGACCAGCTCAAGCCAAGGTTGACTCATCCTTCTGAGGTTGGTAAAATGAAGACCTAGATTGTTGGGGACAATATGCTGACATTTGTAAACTGCTCAAAGAGTGTTGGAAGGAACTATGAACTGGTATATCAATCTAATTGCTATTGCTATAAGCAAACAACTTGTATATTGTTGCTAAGATAATAGCAAAGATTGGTTCATGTAGCTACTTGATTCAAGGGAGTCTTGTTAATTAGATTAATTTTTTGTGAGGCTTTTCGCCTGGACTCAGTTCTCTACTGTTGCTGTAAATAGTGTTAATTTTAACTCATTCTTTATTTCATTTTTACAGTATACTGTGGAGGACAAGGAAGAAGCCTCCCTGAGAAGTGTAGGAGTCCCTAAACTCAGGCGTTCCCTAGGCAGCGACATAGATTTGGCTAATTTTTCCACAAGAGCAACCAGACAATCTTGTGATCTCCTGGCTTAAAACACATCACCATGTGAAGGCCTCAGGACTTTGCCATATGCTAAATAAAGTCAATAAACAGTGTACTGTCCATTTTGATTTCCCTGTCAATTGTGTGCTCATCTCCATCTCTTATCCAAGGGAGCCAGTGTTATCTAAAGACAAATTTTGTGGTCATGTGGTCAGAATGACTATACGCCAAAAGCACACAGAATGCTGTTACCTTCCCACCAAAGTGGTACCTATTTATCTACTCACAATCATAGTTCCCTCTAAGCTGAGCAGTGAGCAATCGCTCACTTAAAAATCATCTTCAACTCAGAGTTTTCCAAACCTGCCCAGAAGCCGAGAGGGAAAGAGTGAGAGGGAAGGAGAGAGAGAGGAAGAGAGGAAGAGAGAGAAACAGATAGAAAAAAGAGAGGAAGGAAAAGAGAAAGAAAAAGAATGGGAGTAAGGAAGAGAGAAAGAAAATCAAAATCTAGTTTGAAACTAGCTCAACTATTTAAGTGGCATTTTGATATTGATAGAGTTGCCCTATTATGAGCTCACTGTTATAGACACACAGTACAGTATTTTATTTTGAAATTCTCTGAGGCAAAACAGGGTGGGTTTTTTGTTTGTTTGTTTGTTTATTTATTTATTATTTCTGTGCCGCCCAGTCCCAAATGGACTGCCGCTCAGACACTATACTTTTCCACCACGCCCCCCCCCAAAAAATTAGAGGGAACACTGCTCACAATTACATGCTTTCAAACTGCTAGGTGGGCAGAAGCTGAGGTAAGTAAGAGGAGCCCACCCTGTTGCATGGAACTCGGGTCTCAAACCCAGGCTCTGAGCTGACAAGTTCAGCATCTTTAAACGCTGAGCCATCCTACCCCTCTTTCTGAGCCAAAGAATGAGAAAGGGAAAATGCCCAACAGATGTCATCAAATGCAGCAAAAGAAAAAGGGGGCTTTCTTCGTGCACCAATGTCTCTGACTATCTCAATATCATCTCCATCTCTATCATCTCTCTTCCACTCTGTCTCTATCATCTCTATCTCTATTTCTTTACTGAACAATTTCATGTTCAATACAAGCCTCCCTATTTATAGTGGGATACAAGTATGTTAATAAAGAACAAATAAAGAAAACATTTGCGCTTCTATATTTTACCCGCAAGCATGAATGCTTTAAATTGGAACTGAAGTTGTTTCTGTTGTTTCAGGATAGCTATAGGTTGCATATTATCCCCTGTTCATAACTCTATAGCTGCCCTGGAATTTGGAAATAAAAGAAACACTCCCTATCATAGACCCTTATCACTAACAGAAGAATATTTGACTCCATAATATGGTTATCAAATTGGCAATGTTCCTATATATGGAAAAAATATGGTTTGCCTGGTGCACCAGTTGCGGCCCTATTTGGACAGGGAGTCATTGCTCACAGTCGTTCATGCCCTCATCACCTCGAGGTTTGATTACTGCAACGCTCTCTACATGGGGCTACCTTTGAAAAGTGTTCAGAAACTTCAGATTGTGCAGAACGCAGCCGAGAGAGCCATCGTGGGGCTTCCCAGATTCGCCCACGTTTTTACAACACTCCGTGGTCTGCATTGGCTGCCGATCAGTTTCCGGTCACAATTCAAAGTGTTGGTTATGACCTTTAAAGCCCTAAATGGCATTGGACCAGAATACCTCCAGAACCGCCTACTACCGCACAAATCCCAGCGGCCGATAAGGTCCCACAGAGTTGGCCTTCTCCGGGTCCCGTCGATTAAACAATGTCATTTGGTGGGTCCCAGGGGAAGAGCCTTCTCTGTGGCAGCCCCAGCCCTCTGGAATCAACTTCCCCCGGAGATTAGAACTGCCCCCACATTCCTTGTCTTTTGTAAATTACTCAAGACCCACTTATACCGCCAGGCATGGGGGAGTTGAGAAACCTTTCCCCCCAGGCTTCTTTATATTTTGTTTCATGTTTGGTATGAATGTGCTGTTTGGTTTTTAAATATATGATAGGGTTTTATATGCTTCTTTTAATATTAGATTTGTTTTGTTATAGTATTGTTTTTATTGTTGTGAGTCTTGGGAGAGGGGCGGCATACAAATCTAATAAATAAATAGATAGATAGATAGATAGATAGATAGATAGATAGATAGATAGATAGATAGATAGATAAATAAGAAAATAAATAAATAAATAAATAAACAAACGCATGGATTTTAAAAAGATGATACCCATTGGAATCCAGAATCAGTACACTTGTTCTCTTATTTTATAAAAGTCAATGAAAACTATAGCAAACAACTATAGAATTTATATGCATATCTGATCTTTACACACACACAACTTATTATCCTAAAAATGGAATTCATCAAATTCTTGCAAAAGGAAAATGCATCCATGTGGGAGTGATGTACTATGTTCTGATTTTCAGAGAAGTGAAATGTATATCAGAATCTAGTGCACAGTCTAGATGAACACTGTAACATACCTGGTGCATGGAGGTTCTCTTTTCATAGGACAAGCGACTTGCCCTTCGGATGCTGTCTTCTGATTCAGATTTAGGAAACCTGTCCTCTTCTTCCTTATCTTCTGCTTCCGAGAGTTCCTTTTGCTTCCTTTTTTTCCTTTTGTTCCGTCTGTCTTTAGCACTCTTGGAGCTTAATTTAGATGCCTCTGAAGAACTTTCCAAGAGCTCCCCCAATCCACCCACGCCGCTGAAATCTCTGGATGCAACTGATGCTGCTGCCACAGCTGCCGTTGTCTGTTGTGTTACAGTATCAGGCAATTGGTATTACTTGGATTACAACCTTCATCATCCTTGTAGAGAATTCCATTATTATTCCAAGGATACACAGTCACAAAGCAATTAAATTAAATACTAACGTCAACAAGGAATGTGTCTTCTTTGGAGTGAAATAGAAAGGAAATACACAAATGAAGGGAAATATTCATATCCCAGGATAATATTGCAGGATCCAATCTGGGTCAGTCACCAGGACCCCAAAGCAGTATTGGGTTACTTACTGGACTAGGGGGGGATGGCATTCTGGTAACGAAATTGGAGTTGCATGCGCGCAGATCTGGGTGACCTGCCTGCAGGGTATGCATTGGAGCGAGATTTGGCTTCTGTGCATGCACAAGAAGCAAATTCTTTCAAGAGGATGCGTGGGCACGTGAGATTTTGGCGATTTGGGGTGATTTTTTGTTTCTGCGCATGTGCAGAAGCAAAAAAAATTACTGAAATCTCAAGCACCTGCGCATCTTCTGACAAGATTTTCTTCCTGCGCATGCACAAAAGCCAAATCTTGCTCTGATGCACATGTACCCCAGACATGTGCATGCACCCGCCAGTAAGTTGCAACCCCCGCCTGCCCCCAAGGTTTAGTCTTCTGAGCTCTCGGACTCATGCGGGAGTTTATCTTCATAGAACTTCTCTCTAACGGAATGTATACATAGACATCACACATTCTTTCTGTGAGAGAAGTTCCCTGAGGATGGACTCCAGCACAAGTCTGAAAGCTCGGAAACCTAGACCTCTGTTTCTGGTGACCAACCTAGATTGGATTCTGCAAAGGTAATACAGTTTTCTGCAAAGATGGGAGTATAGCAGTTCCTAATTTTTTTAATACGGGTGCTTTTAAGGAACTGTTTTTATAGGACCTCTTTGCTCCAAGACCTAAATTTTGATTAAGAATTTGGAAAAGAAGGACTAAGGGGAGATATGATAGAAGTGTTACAATATCTCAGGGGCTGCCACAAATAAGAGGGAGACAAGCTATTATGCAGAATAGGAAGATAGGACAAGAAGCAAGGGATGGAACCTAATCAAGGAGAGAAGCAACTAAGAACAAAGGAAAAAGAATCCTGATAGTTAGAACAGTTAACCAATGGAACAACTTGCCTCCAGAAGTTGTGAATGCTCCAACACTGGATGTTTTTAAGAAGAGATTGGATAACTATTTGTCTGAAGAGGTATAGGGTTTCCTGCCTGAGCAGGATGTTGGACTAGAAGACCTCCAAGGTCCCTTCTAACTCTGTCGTTCTCTTTCTACTTCTAAGAAGCCAAAACGTGGCTGGCAGAGTATCTGTTTCATGTGATGAGTTCGATTCTTTGCCTTTCTAAAGAGGCAAAAATGCCTTCGTGCTCGAAACCCTGGAGAGCTTGCTGTTAATAATGCTGAGCTAGATGGACTAATAGTTCTCTCTGCATAAATTAGCTTGTTCGCCTCTAGAAACATCTGCATAGGGTTTTTCTTGTAATACAGCAGACAATCCCACCAGCTGTTCAAGAATCAGTTGATGTCAAAGTTTGTAACTCTACTGCTTCCACTGTGTTTTGACAGCTTCACAGATGCCAAGGTAAACTATTTTCACCTACTGTATTATTTTTACATTTTCTTGAATGCCAACACTGCGTTTATATCAACTGCTTTCCACATCTCTGACAACAGGAGGTGAGAACAACATGAATATGAACTTCAGTCATGTTGGGGATCTCAATCACATATGAAAATTGTATCAGTAAAAAAGCTCAGTTACCTTCCCTTAGCTATAGAAAGTACACAGAAATATAATTCTGCCCCTATTCCGTACAACAGCCATGTTCAACTATGTCTGACAAGGTAAAAGATAAAACTGTGTGTATTTGTTGTATTAACCTCCTGCTGCCCTGTCCAGAAAAAGCTCTCTCCAACCTTCACATATTCATGAATGCAAATAAATCTCCACTTATGACTTGGAGGTCTGGTGAAAGTTAACATGGAGATCTGAACACACAATCAAGCATATATAAATTCAGTATTCCTTTCATGATCTTGGTTGAAGATGTGAAGCTAGAAAAAAATCAACATGGGGTAAAAAGAACATGAAAAGATGGGACCAAAGAAGTATTCCCACTTTTTACATTGTTCAAGATTACCATGCAAATGCCTAAATAGAACTACAGTGGTACCTCGACATATGAGTTTAAGTTGTTCCAGACCTGAGCTCGTAAGTCGATCAACTCGCATCTCGAACGAATGCCTTTAGACTTTGCTTTTCGCGCCGAGATAACCAGAAGCAATGATTTTTGCGCCACCTAGCGGAAGCTCGGCTTGTATCCCAAATTTGAGCTCGGGTGTCGAACAAAAATTCCGCTCGCGTTGTGGCTCGTAACTTGGAATACTCGCATGTGGAGCAGCTCGTATCTAGAGGTACTACTGTACTGATTGGCCACAAAAAAAGGACTTTAAAAATGCTTGTGGTCTAACCAAACAATTTAATTGCTAGAATAGACTGCCCTGGGCATTACTTGGGTAATCTTACAAAATCAATTCAGCAAGACTAGGAGGTCTCAAGTAGGAAGCCACATAAAAAGAGCTTCCAGATGGATGGAGGTATAAATTCAACAATGGACCAAGATGACCATCCCCTTGCATTCCCACACTGTCCTTATCAATTCATTTTGTTTTTATTTTATTTATTTAGAAAATGTATATTGCCTCCTTTTTGCACAAGGTGGCTTACAGGAATATAAAAACATCATGTATAAAAAATAAAACTAATAGAAGAAAATAATCAAAACAATCAAATAATATAATAGTCTCCCACCTACACAAGCCATTTAATGGGTTCTGTCCCATTCTGAGTTGATACTGGATCCTATTTTTCTCCAGCTTCAGGCAAGTATTGTTTACCATGTTCCTGATACCACACAATGGCAAAGGCCATGAGATGAGGTATTATATCACTGGGAGCATATGAAATCAGTGTGGTTCCATCTCTTCCAGGCTCTGGTACCTAGCAACCTGATATGCATCCTATATTTTATGCATTATCTATCAGGACACACTTGGATAAAAATCTGGGAAGATGCAATTAATACACCCCATTTCACAATTTCAACCATTTCAAGACACCATCTTTTAAAAGCAAGCTACCTGGGCCTCTTCTTGCTGTTTTTTCAGCTGTTCCAGCATCTGCTGGAACTCTGCCTCTTTCTGCTCAGCTTCTTCCATGGTGGCTTGATTCTGCTCTTCATAGGCCATGGCAACCACAGCCAGGATCAAGTTGATCAGGTAGAAAGAACCCAAGAAAATCACCAGGACAAAAAAGATCATGTACGTTTTGCCAGCAGCACGTAGAGTCTGGGAAAGTGAGTTGAAGCCAAAAAGACAAACAAACACAACAAGAACTCATCTACCTGCTTTTTTTTTTAAAATCAGTTTTAGTTATTAAAAATCACAAATATTTTACGATTGCAATCATAAAACTACAATGACCACAACCAAATAGGCATAGTAAGTAACAATTCCTTGTTGCTAATGTAAACGCTAGTTGCATTAAAATAAATCAGCAGCAAGACTGGGGCTTTTGTTCCAATATCATACATATTAATCTTGCCTCATGACTGTTCTCACCAGTTGGTAAAGATTTTCCCAGAAGTCCTGAGTCATCAGCCGAAAGAGGGATAAGAAGGCCCAGCTGAAGGTATCAAAGCTTGTGTAGCCGTAGTTAGGGTTTCTACCTGCTTTTACACATACATATCCTTCTGGGCATTGGCTATGAAAAGGAATTGCATTGAATACTGTTGTTATTTGCACTTTATAAATATTTACAAAATGACATATTTTAATTCTAAACAGAACCATTTATTTTCCATTATGTTCTGGATTGTGATTGAATGTACCAAACTGGGTTCAGCCACAGTGTCCATCTCCCTGAGATCAATGAACATTTTAGTGCTATATAACTAATACTCTGTTCATGCTGAGACACCAAGAGAGCTGTTTGCCAGAGGATGCTATGATTCACAGATCCTATAGACCGGTGATGGTGAACCTGTGGTATACGTGCCACAGGTGACACGCAGAGGTATATCTAAGGGTATGCAAGGTGTTGCCTTTTGTCAGCTCCAGCACACATGCATGCAGTAGCCAGCTATTTTTCAGCCTTGGGGAAGACCGTTTAACCCTCCGGAGGCTTCAGGGAAGCTGCTCTGAAACCCCAGAGTTCAAAAAACAGCCCAATGGGCAAACTGGAAGTTCAGAAAAATTGACTTCCGGTTTGCCCATTGTGCTGTTTTTTGCCCTCTGGAGCTTCAGGAAGCTTCCCTGAAGCCTCCGGAGGGTGAAAAACAGCACAACCGGCAAAGTGGAAGTCTGTTTTCCAAACTTCCGGTTTGCCTGCTTGGTGTAAATAAATATTACAGTTTAAGGAAGTCCCCGATTTCCCCAAATGCCTAATTTATTTTGATGTAGTTTTCTGCGCAATGTCCTGCAATTTGTTTTGGAAAGGCAAAAGAAGAACATGGGAAAATGAACAAAGTTGCCAGGAATAATTTGATGAAATGTAAGATAATAGAGAATAATGCCAAATAAGGTGCATTTTCTTATCCCAAACATAATGTTTCAAAAAATGATATTCCCCATCACCACTACACATTGAATCAACTAGGTATTGGTTGAATTCTTCAGCATGCAAAAATTATCTTGACAGTTATTTAAGAAAGAAAGATACATACATATTTCTTGTCTTCTGTTTTTTTTAAAAAGCTCTTGCCTTATTTTGTTTTTTTAAATAGAAGTATGATATAAAAGGGAAAGTTAGTTTCTTTGCTGCTATTTTAAACAACTCTGGCAGACCAACTGCTTGATAAATAATTTGTCAATCTTTCTAGAGAAATTTTGATATGCTCACATTTTTTAAAATTTTAAAATACATTTCAAAAATCAATTCATTGATTATCAAAGTGCTTTATAAACATTTTTGGTTTAAATAATTTTGGATTATTTAAACCAAACATTTGGATTATTTAAACCAAACATTTTTGTTAAATAATAGGTAAGAATGGGCATTTATATTTGGATAAATCCATTACCACTGCATAAGTAGGAGTGTGCTAATTTCTGCTAGCATTATCTTGTTAGGTAATTATATTACATTAGGATGATCATTCTAATATGCACATTCATCTCTTATGCTCATAAGACTTCCTACTTCTCACGGAGTAGCTCCTACAGAGGTTAAATGTTTTCTAACTACATTACAATAGTATGGAATATAATGGGTTATTAAATATTCTTACCCAGCATCTGAGCTATTACCACAAAGAAGTGCATCTCGCTGTCCTTCCAAAACATAAAAATGACCTGATTGAGAAAAGAAAAAACAATTACAGTACTATTTTTGTTTGCTGATATTAAATATAAATCCATAAACATCAGAAGTATGAAATCAAAATGCTACAATTAATTATAAATGTGTGATTAAAAAACCCTCTCTTTTATGGAAGTTATGGATTATTGCTTGAAATGCTATAACCTTTTTTTCCTATCATTTCTATTATTGTTTTACTGGATTATTTTGTAAGCCTCTTGGAGCTTTGTTTGAATTAAGCAGCAAACTAATAAGAACAAATAAAATATATCAGTGCAAAATTTTATTTTCTTTTAAAAGTAAACAAGGGTTTCTCTTTCATACGTTTAGATGGTCATTGCTAGAAACGCTCCACTAATTGATTTAAATATATAAATTTGTATCGTCATATGTATAAAGAAATTTTAAATTACAGTCCCATGTCCAATTTTTAGGAGTTAGCCCTACTGAATTAAATAGCGGTCATGGCATCCTGAAAATATGAGAATGTGGGTTCTAACTTACCTGGCTACTGGTTTGCTTCCTCCCCTAACTGCATGCGCAGTGGCAAAAAATCCCAAAAACTCCTCTTCTCAAAAAAGCCAAAACAAGATGGCAACACATGTGCAGTGCTGGAAATTCAGATTCTGCACATGTGCAGAAGAAAAAAAACCATTAAAAATTTCCCGCCCCCCAAAAATCTGAAAAAATTCCAAATATATATATATATATATATATATATATATATATATATTGGCACCCACGGACCAGTACTGACTGGTTCTATGACATCATGTCACGTAACCAGTTTGGGCGAACCACTCTGAACCGGGAGGAACCCACTTCTGGAAAGGTGAATATCAAAGGGTGCTTTTTTCCAAAAGGCAACTGAACTTTTTCCTTTGAAAACATTTTACTTCTCATCTAAAAAGCTTCTTCAGTTTTAAGTGACTGAAGGAAAATGGAAGGATTTATACTCTTTGCAGCTTATCTGGTTGTCTGAGATTCACTGTCGTCATTTTTATCGGTTATCATTTGGGGGTAAATCAGAGTGGAAATGGTGGTGGAGCCTTCTTGGGATTGCTAAAAAGACTGCTATGTAAACAGAACAGAGGTGGTATTGTATCCCTCCGCCTCTGATGAAAGCTGGCTGTTAAATCTTAATGTCGATGGCCTCTTTGATCCCTCTGTCAAGCCAGTGGTCAGAATGTGGGTTTCGCTGTCTATAAAAGAGTGACGTTTGTCTTTCAAATACAGATGGACTGTTGAATCTTGTCTTGATGGGCTTGTTCTCTTATGTTGTGCCATGCATTTGTAAAGAGGCTGTTTTGTTTCCTCAATGTTCAGCTCTGTACATTGTCTCACTGCATTGCAGTACATATACTACATTGCTCAGTTTCTGAGTATTTTGTCCTTGGGATGGACAAGCTTCTATCCTAATTTATTCCTGGATTTAAAGTGGGCACATACATTGTGTTGGTTAAAAGTCTTCCTGAGTTTTCAGATATTCCTGCAATGTATGAAACAATAGTGTTGCTTCATTCATTGTTTTCTTCTTTGATATGAAGAAGCTCCTGTTGGATCATTTTGAGGAGAATTTTCAACCAAGTGGGTTCAATGACTTTCAGAGAGCTGGCAAATGACCCCCAGAGTGCTAATGATCAGATGGCTGCAAAGAATATGATATAATAATAATATAAATCCTTCCATTCCCTTTTGACAGTTAGAACTACAGAAGCTTCTTAGATTAAAAGTGAGATGTTTTCATAGGCAGAAAAACCAAAGAAAGTCCAGTTGCCTTTTGGAAAAAGCACTTCTGGGACAACCACAACCTGAATGATTGAGAATCTCCATATAGAAGAGGATGCATTTTAATTGTGTGTATTAAACACACAAAATGAAGAGGATGTCCTTTAATTGTGTGTATTAAAGTAAACACACAAAAAATGAACATTTGGCCTTATTAATAGGAGGAAAGTCAGCAGGGGTGGGCTGCTGCCCGGAAGTGGGGGAACCGCAGTGGGGTAGCGAAAATGGAGCTCCACCCCAGAGCACCCAATTTGCACTGAAAGATGTTAAAAGAAAATGCAGGGCGTCCTGCATAAGCCACACCCACAGTGTGATAGTAAACATTTTGATAGCCCTTCACTGGAAGTCAGTAAGATAAACACAGTCATTTACCATTACTCCCCTAATTTATTATTTCAGCCTTTTAGAGATTATTTCATTAAACCCATACAAGTTAAGTTAAAAGTTCTTTTAAATCCATGCCAAACTCCTAGGTGTCTACAAAGAGTCAAGGCAAATAATATAGGTCATGACCAGTGATGGGCTACTAAAATTTTTACTACCACACTGTGGATGTGGCTTATGCATTTTGTTTCAACATCTTTCAGCGCAAATTGGATGCTCTAGGGTGGAGCTCCAAATTTTGCTACCAGAACTGCATTCCTGACCGTTCCTGACTCGTAGGAGCCCATCACTGGTCATGACACCATGATACAATTTCACCATTATCACTTCATTGTGATTTTATTCACAACAAAACATTAAAAAGTTTTTAAAATACAAGTTTTATTTCCATGAAATTATGTCAAATGATGTCACTATGCTAAGGTCAATGGAAAGAAAAGGAGATGTTTTTTTAACAATGAGTTAAGTATCAATTAATAGAAGAATCCCTGTTGGGCACAACCAATGATATACATGGTTATATATATATTTCCCCTGTATACCAATTATATGAAAGCATCCTTACTTTCATCCTCAATGTACTCTTCCCAGTTAAAAGCAGTCATTGTCATATTTACAAAGGTATCATTGTCTCCCTCTGTGCTATTGAAGTGGGAAGTGATGTTTCCTTCGAAAGTAGCATTGTCCAATGGCCACAGCAAGCATTTATGCCTCAGGTTCCCCATGAAAAGTTGGAGCCCTATTAGTGCAAATACACTCAGACAAAACACGGTGAGAATCATGACATCTGAGAGCTTCTTCACAGATTGAATCAGGGCCCCTACAATAGTCTTCAGGCCTGCAGGCAGAAAGGGACCAAAAATGCTGATCAGAGTGTGTCAAAAGTTATTCCATTCTATAATTAAGATGCCATGCAGCCACAGCCATTGTCCCATTTGGGAAACAGTGAAGCTTTATGAGTAGCGTTAGCACTTATGAAAATGTATGAAGAACAAGGGTTCTATAACAAGGGTTTTCAAACTTGGCAATTTTAAGACTTCAACTTCCAGAATTCCTCAGCCAGAACTCCGGGAGTTGGTCCATAAGTCTTAAAGTTGCCAAGGTTGGAGACCCCTGTTCTATACGGTACACAAAATGAGATGTACTGCTTCCCTTTTTTTGTTGTTTAAAAATGGCATATTCATTTAAGGCAATCCATTTTTTAAATTATTCCTCAAAAAGGTGAAAGCAGAGAGGTGAGATGCTAGGCAAAGACTATCTTGACATTTAATGAATAGCCCTTTCTTGCCTTTTGGCTAAATCAGGTATAATATATTCAACAAGTATATATCTGTATCATTTATTTTTATTTTAAAAATTATCCCACACTTTTAAAAAAGTTTCTTCACTTCGTTCATACATCTTGACATATTGGGATAGAAATTCCTGGAATTTCTGGGCCAGCATATTGGCTAAAAATTCTGGGAACTGAATACACGATGTATGTCAAAATCTTATTTCAACTATTAATTTTGAAAAATGTATGTAACATCTTAATTCAAATCTGAACATGCAGTGGGATGCTGTCCTTTTATGTTTTCTCAGGAATAAATCTCAACATGTTTTGGGGCACTCTTCTAAATGGGCTTAAGATGACACATTGAAACTATATATATAGTTTATATATATATATATATATATATATATATATATATATATATATATATATATATATATATGGGTATGGCTAGCTGATGAGGCCAAAATAAGGCCGAAATAGATATATCCTAGTCTCCCTTAATTTTCAAATTCAGCTTAAACATGTGACATATATATATATATATATATATATATATATATATATATATATATATATAATATATATTTATATATAAATAAATAAATATGGCAATACAAGAGCCATAGTATTAATTAAAGCTTTCCATTGTGCAAGAAAAAAAAATCTCATTTATAAATGTAGCAGCATCAAAATAAAGCAAACCCAGAACCAAAATAAAACATGTAAGCTGTGCATTTTGTAGGTGTCACATGCAATTGTTTTTAAACTCAAAGGCTGACTTTGCAAATCAAAATAAATGTTACATTTGAAAAGGCAAATATCTTCCAATTCCTGCCTTTTAGTAACATTAGCAGCGATCAGCAAGACTTATCTGCAACAAAGTGGGTGACTTCCATGAAATTAAGAAGTCAGCCTCTGATTTTACCTAGCTCTCACCTGGAATGACTGATATTGTTTTCAATGCCCGGAGAACTCTGAATGTTCTCAACGCTGAGACATTGCCCAGGTCCACAAACTCTGTCAGATATCTGTAATAGGGGAGTTCACACACAAACACAATGACAACACACAAAAAACAGCTGGAAATACTTCGTCAAGCCACTCCTTACCTGGAATTACAGAAATAGTTTTCAAAGCTCTCAATACTCTGAAAGTTCGAAGAGCTGAAACATTGCCTAGGTTTACAAATTCTGTTACATACCTGTAGAATTAAACCACAGTTATTCAGAATTGAGGCAGAGCTTAGGCTAATTACTCGGTGTTTTGCATGAAGGCCTTTTAGATAATTTGTCCTTTTGCAATACTATGCCCATCAGTAAAATTCCCTTATTTGATGCCCTTCAGCTTTTAGCCATGCTGGCTGGAAACTATGGGCGTTAAAGTCATAACTCATCCTATTAAACATTTATTTATTTATTTATTTTATCTATTAGATTTGTATGCCGCCCTTTTCCGAAAACTCGGCTCGGCATACAAATTTAAGTAGGGCTTGGAATTAGCATTTCTAAAATATAATTTATTTATTAGATTTGTATGCTGCTCCTCTCTGTAAGCATTCACTATCGGCAGAATGTTGCTTATTCCAGGGAATATAATGCCTCCTAATGAGATACACTCTTGCGCCAATTTCAAGTCCTTTATGAAGTTTTTTAAAATAAGTATAGTATAGTACTTACGCCATCAAAATGACACTGAAGTCAAGCCAGTTCCAGGGATCTCGAAGAAAAGTATATCCTTCTAAACAAAAGCCCCTTGCAAGGATTTTTATAAGTGATTCAAAGGTATAAATTCCAGTGAATGTGTACCTGGAAGCATGTAGATAAAAGTTGAAGAATGTTGAATTCCATACATTCCTTAATTTGCCTACAGATTTAATACTGAAGAACAAATACAACTTCATAATAAATAGATATAAATAGAGATAGAGATAGAGATATAGATATAGAGAGACATAGACATAGACTTAGACATAGTCATAGACATAGACATAGACATAGACATAGACATAGACAGGGGTGGGCTACTGCCCAGATGGGGGGAACGCAGTGGGGTAGTGAAAATGGAGCTCCACCCTAGAACACCCAATTTGCAATGAAAGATGTTGAAAGAAAATGAAGGGTGTCCTACATAACCCATGCCTGCAGTGTGGTAGTAAAAATTTTGGTAGCCCTTCACTGGATATAGATATATATAAAATAATTTCCCCCAAATGTGCAATAGTATAACTCCCTAGTGAAACCAACTGAAGATAAATATACTATTAATATATTTTTGTATTTTATTTTGAACTAGCAATAATAATTTAGGATACATTGGATGATTGTGTCCATGATCCACTGAGATCACAGCTAAAGTTATATTGACAAATACATATATTAGTCCCTCAGTATATATTGTAGGAGAAAATATGTTAATACATTATAAGCTTCACTTTCTGTTTCTAGCAAAAAAAATAAAAATAAAACCCTTCAGGAGCGAACCTGCCTTACATAAGCAAGCAAACATATTTCAAGTATCAGAAAATCCATTTTCTTGGTATTCCTATATAAATAGCTCATTCTCCGAATGTCCATTTTTATGAGCAACACCCACACTGGAGAACTGGTGCCTGGGGAGCGGGGGAACCTCAGGTTTGCATAAATAATCTATTTATGAAACATATGTTCACCCCAGTCAAAAACAACTCTCACAAAAACGACTCACATAAAAAGCACAATATAAAGCAATCCTACATAAAAATTAAAAATACAATATTGCAAAAATAGAAACAGGATAAAAGATCCAACAAGAATCAAATTAAGGGAAGGTTCTCTGAAAAAAGCCTCTCTTTACAAACTTGTGGTGGGGGGACCCAGAGAGAGCTTGAGAGAAGCAATGGTTTCAGCCCCTGAACTTTCCAGAAGCGTGGGATTTGGTACAGTTTTGCTTTCATTTGTGTTTCAGGGGTGGAAAGAAATAATGAACTTTAAAACAGTGAGTGTTTGATCATGGCACTTTGAGGAGACTACAAAAAGGGGGCTGAAATGAAGGATCTAAAAAAAGGGAGATATACTGTAGGGAGCTAGCCGAAGTTCTGAAGAGAGTATGTGTCATTTTGCAAACCTTTACTACAAAACACATTGTTATAATTTGGTGGGGGGGGAGTTTCCGCCTTTTTCCACTCTGACTCTGTAGTCTCCTTTCCTCTTCTCTCCTTAAGCTGTTTTTGAATATGCACAGCAATGCATAAATTCGGCTGAATAGGCAGGGATTGTGAGCACAAAAAGAGAAGCATGATTACTCAGCTTTTAAAAACGATGGGCCATGGTGAGCATCAAGGCATCACTGAATGGCCCGAAGTAGTAGTATAAATGAGATGAGCCAAACAAAAATGAATGGTTAACTACAGTGATCCCTCGATTTTTGCGATCTCGTTCTTCGCGAAATGCTATATCGCGATTTTTCCACCCGATGACGTCACTCTCTTCCTTCCTTTCTCATCTTTCTTTCTCTCTCTCTTTCTCTATCTTGCTTCTTCCTCTCTCACACTCTCTTCCTCCCTCTCTCATCTCTTTCTTTCCTTCTCTCTCTTTCTCTATCTCTCCCCCTCTTGCTGGTGGGCGGCGGGCGGGCGGGCGGGCGGGGCGGGCGAGCGGGGGCATCAGTGAGGAGCCGGGGTTTCCCCTTTGCGTGGGCGGCGGGGAAACCCGGATCTTCGTCTGCTCGCTGCTGCTGCGGCCGCCCAGCAGCTGATCTGCTCGGCGGCAGCAGCGAGGAGCCGAATCGGGCTTTCCCCTTTGCGTGGGCGGCGGGGAAACCCAGATCTTCGTCTGCTCGCTGCTGTTGTGGCCACCCAGCAGCTGATCTGCTCGGCGGCAGCAGCGAGGAGCCGAATCGGGCTTTCCCCTTTGCGTGGGCGGCGGGGAAACCCCGATCAGCTGCTGGGCGGCCGCAGCAGCAGTGAGCAGACGAAGATCCGGGTTTCCCCGCCGCCCACGCAAAGGGGAAAGCCCGATTCGGCTCCTCACTGCTGCCGCCGAGCAGATCAGCTGCTGGGCGGCCGCAGCAGCAGCGAGCAGACAAAGATCCGGGTTTCCCCGCCGCCCACGCAAACTCCACCATCTGCGCATGCGCGGCCATGGAAAAAGGGCGCGCATGCGCAGATGGTGTTTTTACTTCCGCAACCCTACATTGCGAAAAATCGATTATCGCGAGGGGTCTTGGAACGGAACCCTCGCGATAATCGAGGGATCACTGTACTACAAAGGGGAGGATGGCCAAAGGAAAGGAAAAAGAAATGTAGATGCAGCCAAGCTATTAGAGAAGGAGGTTATTACTGCCATGACATCAGCAACTTTAATCATAAAAAGTGCAGGTTTGTGGAAACTAATGCCAGTCTGAGGATCTAACTAGGATTGATGCCTTTCATGGAATTAACAAGATAGTATGTGGTCTCTTAAAAATAATTTGTAGTCCTAAGACCTATGGAAATAGCTTTTTTAAAAAAGCTGATTTGTTGGATAGGCACCTGGGACAGTAAATCTATTTGCTGCATTTTTTTTTCACTCCAAAGTAAGACCAAATGTATATATGGGGATGCTCTGCAACTGTAGCTGGAATGAAAGGGTTAAAGTCATATCAGGCATTCATTCCCCATTTCTTATTCTGCTTTGCAGACCCTTAGTATGGTTTCTAATTGTCTGAAGGTCATCGTATCTATGAGTGTCTACGTTTACCCTCAATCTACTCAGTACTTAGATCAGGGCTATCAAACTTCCAGTCCGCAGTCCAAATATGTCATGCACTGGCACACCCATGCATATTTGTTGAAGGGGAAAAAAGTTCCAATACGTCATGTGACACCACCATAATGACGTGAGTTTGACACCCCTGACCTAGATGCATATTTTTTTAAAGACACCCAAGTCTGCCATTTGGAGTTCCAGGGAAGAATATAACCCCAAAGTCACACGTTTATCACTTTATTTATAATTATAATCATAATTAAATATAATTAGATTGAAATATAAATTAGACTTTAAATGTCCATGTGCTATGACTATAACTTCATTTACAAACCAATTTAGAGTAATGGAGCAGAAGGAAACACAGTTCACCTGCTCATTAAAATCTGCAATGGAAAGTACATAAAAACAAAGATAGCTTATATGTGTTTTAAAAGAGTTTGACTTACTCTACATTCTTCGTCCAGTCTGGAGGATTACTCATGGTCATAAATACACAGTTGGTCAAAATAGTGCACATAATAAGCATGCTGAATAATGTAAAACCCAAGTTAAGGAATGATGGGCCTTTTATTGTTTGCCGTATCGTTGAACAAACTTAATGACAGAGCCAATCCTTATTCTCTCCGAAACAAAGTGAATCCCATCAAGACACTGCTACAGCAAAGTGAATCCCACCAAGACACTGCTACAGAAAACATGGCACATTTAAAAATCATACTTTGTGTTAAGAGGACTATCATAAGCAGATCACCACAGATCATGAGCTACATATCAACCAATAATAGCAAGGAATCTCTATACGCCAGCACAATCTGTTGTCTATAATTGAGTATTTTCCTTGTACTGGAGAATTGGATTATATGAACCATCCATATATTTGTTGCACTGATATCTCATTTTATTCAGCAAGCATTAATGTCTCTTCTGCATTCTAAACGATGTCAATTTAGCATCAAATTGCCAAGGCCACAATGTCACTGAGTTATATTTTTTCTAATTACAACTTCATCCCTTTATTTAATTTTCTGAATAAAAGTTATTCCCATAACTAATTATTCTTTACACAGCCAAAATAATAGATACCAATTAACAAGTAGAATTCAAATACGGATTCCCCCTCACCATTCCCCTCAAAACATTCATTCTTCATCCCCACAGCCAACCCCAACTTCCCTTTTCTGACCAAGTTATGCTCCTTATGACACCTGATGCAGATGATACATTTCATGTCTACTGAGACACATAATTATTCCAACAGTATTCTTTCCTTTTAATGACATGAACAAATGCATTAGTACAATTCATGGGAAAAATGTTATTATTAAGCATTTAAGTAAAGCCAAACATTTATATCTAAATGTCATGAGAGAAAGAAAATATTTGACCCGGAGTTTTAAACAATTCTAAACTACTGTTCATAACATGCCTTTATCATCAAAATACATTTCTTTTTGACCATAGGGGTAAATATAGTAATTATTTTCAAAAATAATATTGGAAAGACAATTCAACTTTCATTTGTGACATTCAGCTGGAAAAGGATATGAATGTACCAAAATCTTAATAGCAATTTTTCTGAGAGGATTGAAAGGGGTTAAAATGTACAAGGCAGATGTGGCACTGAATCGGAAAATTGCCTTCCCTCTATTCAATACAATGAAGGTCTGTGGGGAAAAAACACACAAAGAATAACTCAATCAGAATATTATTATGAAGAATACATAAATGGCATGCTTCCTAAACCTTGATACTGACCTTTAAACAAAATGTAGCACTTTATATTCAGCACCCAGATTCAAATAAAGTAAATTAAAGTTGTTGGATTTTTATTGTTCTTGTTATCACAATATCTACGATTACTTTTTTTTAATAAATATTTTTTTTAATAATTTTGCATAGCTAGAGGTATAACAAGCAGGAAGAGGGAGATTGTGATCCCCTTATATAGAGCGCTGGTGAGACCACATTTGGAATACTGTGTTCAGTTCTGGAGACCTCACCTACAAAAAGATATTGACAAAATTGAACGGGTCCAAAGACGGGCTACAAGAATGGTGGAAGGTCTTAAGCATAAAACGTATCAGGAAAGACTTAATGAACTCAATCTGTATAGTCTGGAGGACAGAAGGAAAAGGGGGGACATGATCGAAACATTTAAATATGTTAAAGGGTTAAATAAGGTTCAGGAGGGAAGTGTTTTTAATAGGAAAGTGAACACAAGAACAAGGGGACACAATCTGAAGTTAGTGTGGGGAAAGATCAAAAGCAACGTGAGAAAATATTATTTCACTGAAAGAGTAGTAGATCCTTGGAACAAACTTCCAGCAGACGTGTTTGGTAAATCCACAGTAACTGAATTTAAACATGCCTGGGATAAACATATATCCATTGTAAGATAAAATACAGGAAATAGTATAAGGGCAGACTAGATGGACCATGAGGTCTTTTTCTGCCGTCAGTCTTCTATGTTTCTATGTTTCTATGTTTACTGAGTTTTTCAATTTAAAAAAGAAAAAAAAGAAAAAAATACATATTTTTATTTACAGGTGAATCCACATCTTATATCTACGATTACTATCACTGCTAATTTCTTTGTCCATTTGAGTGTCACATTTTTTACATTGAAAAAAAATCAATTGTTTATAGGACAACATACAATTTGTATCACATAAATAAAAATTACCAGAATCAAATAAAGTTCATAGTTTTTTCATCAACACAATAATACTGCACTTTAATGAATTCAGAAGCAAAGGTAAATATTCTCGTATTCAGTATATAACAGCAATGGCGAATATTTTTTTCCTCAGGGGCCAAAAGCGAAAAAAATAATTTCAGGCTAGAAATTCTGGCCATTGCAGATCTAGAGAGCACCAGATTGGAGAAATTTGATCCGAAATATCATGCGACATACAAGGAAAACTGTGTGGTTTGTAACTCACAACTACAAACTTGTAAAAGGATGCATAATTGTATCTCTGTAAGGAAAATAGACTCTGGTGGTATAATAATGTCCATTCAAATGTCATATCCCACCAACTTCAAGAGGCTGACTCAGAATGGCTCTCATTGTGGGAGGAGGCTGAGTCACTGGGAACTCTGCACAGTAGTAGACTCTGCAGCTGAGAAGTAATGTACTCTTCTCAGCTAAGGATTATCTGCCAGGAACCATGGGTAATGATATTTCTTAGTATTAACTTTAAAGGGCACTCCATCTTGGACCAAACAGCTAAATGCCTACTGTATTATGCTGCATTTCATGCCTACTATGGACTGCTCTTCCCCTGGCTGGAGGACCACCAACTCTGATGATCTTGGGATGGGCAACAACTTGGGATGGGAACAAAAATGTAATGATTCTATTCTATTTGGGCTTGAAGTCACAAAGGAACCTGATATGGATGAGGTTTTCAATATTATTGCATCAAAATTCCCCGTTGAAGAAATCATTGAAGTTTCTAGAGATGGCCCCAAGTTTAAATATAGAGATGGTTCTGTAGAGTCATTTGCAAAAATGAACTCAGCAATCAAAAATTCATTTATACTATAAACTCTATTAATAGAAATGACTTCAACCCAAAAAAACTTCGCTCAAGGCCTGACTTATCCATACTACAATGAATCCAATCCCGCAAACTCTGAGCAGATCTCAAAAAACGTGAAGACCAAAGACAAACCGACCTGTATATTGATTACTGTGCTTGCTGCAATCCACCATCCAACCTTCAAATCGCCAAAACGCATCCTAACTTCCAATCCATCTTCAACTAAAACCAACCCTCCCTAAACCAAAATTAGGTATGCATGCCCCTTACTTCCTCAATATCGACCACTGCTAATTTAAAATGCAAACTAATGCATTCAAGTTGCATCATCAACAAAATACCTGAACTTTCACTTACTGCAGGAACTTATTGAGACTGCACTTATTCTCACTAGTTCCCTCTTTCAAAATAACCTGCTTTCTCCCTGACCTGCTGTTACAGGAACTTTATCATAGAACCTTCTCGTCACACTGTTCCACAACTCCCACACTACCATCAGTTAAGGCATAGAAATTGGTTTATTAATTGGATTTCTATGTCGCCCCTCTCCGAAGACTCAAAACAATGAGTTTAGCTATTACGGAAAAAACACAGATCTAGTTTAGGGCATATAATAGACAGCAACCCGACTCAGTATAATAAAAGTAATGAGTTTTATTATACTGAGAGTCTGTATCCTTAGTATTCTTACTCTATAGTTATTGCACTCTCTTTTTGTTTTGTTTTGTTTTTTAAAAAAATATGTTAGTATTGTAAAGGTACTGTGCAAAAGTAGGGGATCAATAACAGATAAGCAAGATGATATAGTTTAATTAAATATATATGCATTACAGGTAGTCCTCAAATTACAACCACAATTGGTACCCAGAATTTGTGTTGCTAAGTGAGAAATTTGTTGTGAGTTTTGCCCCAATTTACAACTTTTCTTGCCAAATTTGTTAAGTGAATCACTGTAGTTGTTAAATTAGTATGATGGTTGTTAAGTTAATCTGGTTTCCTCATTGATTTTGCTTATCAGAAGGTCGCAAAAGGGAATTATATGGCCCTAGGACATTGCAACTGTCATAAATGTGAGTTGGTTGACAAGCATCCGAATGTAAATGACATGACCATGGGGATGCTGCAATGGTCATAAGTGTGAAAAATGGTCATAAGTCACTTTTTTCAATGCTATTGTAACTTCAAACTGTCACTAAATGAACTGTTGTAAGTCAAGGACTACCTGCATATGAAAAATGTTCTATAGTGTACTACTTTATTTCATTCCCCCCAACCATTAACTTCTACTCAGATAATTGTACTTTGCTTAATTTTTTATAGTTGTTGTTGATATTTATTCAACTCATTTTTAGTGATTTTTAATTTTTAAGATATCTCTTTTCTCTTTTTCATCCCTAGAGCTACTTCTGCATAAATATAAAACATGAAGCCCATGAACCGTACCCATAAAGCCATGCTGTAAATTTTTTCACTTTTTTTCTGAGTGCAAACTGAGAAAGACATGCTTAAGTTAATACACACTGAGAGCATCAAGCATTCATAAAACCTTTGCAAAATCCAGCAAAATTATTTAGCCAATTTTAATTAAAACTCACTTTTTTATTGCTATAGTAAGGGTCCAGGTCCTCCAATGGTTCCGACACCATTCCAGGAGGAATATCGCCATATATAAAGGGAAGTGTTTTTCCTGCTTCCAAGTCACTATTTGGTTTTGGCCCACTCTCGTCATCGTTATCCGTATGTTCTTGTTTGGGTCTTTTCGCTTTCTCTTCTGCGGACCGTTTTTCAATAGCTGCAAGAGATTCTCTAGTAAAAAAGCGGAAACTGTCAGGTCCTGGTGGTACCAGCAGTGTCTGTGCCATTTTTTCATCCTGCACATTGAAATTACTTTTAGCCTATTGCATAAGAATCACCTGCAAAAAAACCAACAAGGTGAAATTTAAAAACGATTAGAAAAATAGAGAGTGTATTTCAAAGTTTAAGATGCACCTTAATTTTGGGGAAGCAATTGTCTTTGTCATACTCAGTAATACATAGTCAATTTTGGGGAAGCAAAACAAGAAAAAAAACAATTCTGGGCATTTAACTGGAATGGGTAATTCAGTGGGAACCATGACCTTTTTTAAAAAAATTATTAGATTTGTATGCTGCCCCTCTCCGTAGACTCAGGGCGGCATACAAATCTTGTGTCCTGCAACTTCTCTCTCCACACAGTTGGATGCCCCGTATTTGGAATCAAGGAGGAAAGTGTTTTCAGGCAATAGTGCCCTGATCCGCAACCTGATTCCAAAAACGGAGTGTGTGGAGACAAAAAAAAAAAGCATTGCATTTCAGGCAGCGGACAGCTCTGGTTGCACACCTCATTTTTGTATTTGAGGAGGAAAGAGTTTTGGGGCATGCTCTGTTCTTGCCAAAACTCCAAAGGGTGCGGGCTGCTGGGTGGGTGGGGCTACACCCATATAGTATAAGACATAGCCAATTTTTGACCCTCTTTTGGGGAGTAAAAAGATGTGTCTTATACTCCGAAAAATACGGTAAGTCATTATCCCTAAAATAATGCTGGAAGCAAAGAAGTTGTCTAAGAGTCTGTAGAGATTGTCAGTGATCCAGATCATGGGTGTCCCAAAGGTGCTTTTCCAGGAGGCAACTTTTATTTTGAAGACATTTCGCTTTTAATCCAAGAAGCTTCTTCAGCTCTGATAGGATAATGGAGAAATAGAAGGATTTATATTCCTTCCAGACTGCTGGTTATTTGCATCCTTTTAGAGCAGGGGTGGGCAATTAATTTTGCCATGAGAAATTGGGATGGTTTTAGAGGGCCGGACTAATATAATTAACTCAGTTATACCCAATACTGTAAATACCCAGACCCTGGGCTGACCTAAGCACCCAGACCCACTCTATAGACCCCTAATTGTTTGCTTTACAGCAACACGGTGCACCACAGTCACTGCACTGGAGTGTTTGCGTGGTTTCTGTGCTTGGCCGTTCTCGGTAGGAGGTCGGAGTCCGCTCCAGTGCAAGGATGAAAGAGCTCACCGCGTCTGTTGGGACTCCTCCAGTTCCTGCTTTCCTCATGATTCATCAGGAAAGCAGGAACCAGAGGAGTCCTGGCAGACGCGGTGAGCTCTTTCATCCTCGCACTGGAGCGGACACCAACCTCCGTGGACCGGTCACAGATAGCGGGTGGGCTGGTCACAGACAGCGGGCGGGCTGGATGCGGCCCGCGGGCTGCCCTTTGCCCAGGTCTGTTTTAGAGGGTCATTGAAGCACTTGGAGGTTTACCTGTATCCTCAGCGTCACCTGAATAGTGCCCCTGATTCCAGTAGTCTGCACATTTTTTCCTCTGGAAATCCATTCCTAATCCCACATCATTCAAGATCAAATTCCATTCTAGAGCCTTCTAGAGTACATATTCTCCAGAGTTATTTGTATCAATGAACAAGTCCCACAGGATTGTCAAAAGCCAACCAATGCCTTAAATCTTCCTAGCTACTATTTGGCTTTCTGAAAAGATTGCAAAGCATAAGAAGTCATGACTTCACGAAACAATCCTCTATCCCTGAACATTTCCCTGTTCTAAGAGCTGATGGCTTAAGTCTTATTGACTGATGACAGTATACACATAATGACTAGGTTATTAGCCCTCGTTCTTTTTTCTTCATGATGACAGTATTTTAGAAACAGCATGGCCAGAAGACATCAAATACTCTGAATTTGTCATGAGGAGGTGATGCAAAAGGACTTGGAACCATAACAGTGGGAAGAAGCAATTCGCTGAAAGGCAATTTGAGATTTAAACCAGCTCAAAGTATCAACCATTCTAGTAGGGAAGGAGAGCAAGAAATCCAACATGTGCTAAATGGTGTATATCTGTGGTTCTCAACCTGGGGGCCGGGACCCCTTTGGGGGTCAAATGACCATTTCACAGGGATTGCCTAAGATCATGGGAAAAGACAAATTTCCCATGGTGTTAGGAACTAAAGCTTCTATTCTGGCGTCTTGGAACATATTTTTACAATCCAACCAATCAGGCATTTACAGTGGGGATGTCCCTCTGACCTTCCGGTCAATCAGCTTAAAGCTCTGTTGGGAGAATTGGCGCTAGATTTATGGTTGGGAGTCACCACAACATGAGGAACTGTATTAAGGGGTCGCGGCATTAGAAAGGTTGAGAACCACTGGCTTATGTGGATATGAGATGGGGAAGTTTGGAACAATTGCCAAGATAAAAATGAAACATTTAGAGGGGGGAGTATTTTCTACCTTTTTGATTTCTGAAACTGTGCCATAGAATTTCATATAAAATTCTTAGGGTGGAATATGTAGCAGCTCTGAATTACAAAATCTTTTTTTCTTCCAGAGGCAAAATGAATTCACGGAGTCCCATCCTTAACAGCGGCTGAAACAAAAATTTCCCAGTCAGTGGATTCTTTTTTTAAAAAATGCTTTTCAAATAATGATAAAAAAGAGAAAGAAAAAGAAAAACACACAATAATGATGGAGGTACATATACTTTCAAAGAGAAGACGAAAAAAAACACCCCACATAAAAAGGTATAGGTGTGGGTTGTTTTCCTTACCCTTTGATCCTTAGTTATATAGGGCTGTTATTTTGAACAGCATTTTTGATTCAGAGGAAAATTAACATTCATTTTTCTAACCTTTTGAAGAACTACTATCACTGACGTTTCACCTATCTTTTTTGGTTGAAGATTTAAACATTGAAAAATGTAATGCAGTAATTTGTTGAAAGCTGGTGTAGGGAATAGAAGAGATTCCTACTATACGTGGAAAGATGAAGAAAAAATCCTCAGCAAATACCAACTAAGAAACCTCAAACAGCAGTTATGAAAAATCTGTCATAAATAATAGTTTGCAGTCAAATAATTACTTGAAATCAGTATGTAAACCTTGAACCTTTCAAACTTTTATTGTTCCTATTAATATTCATCTCCTTTCTTTCTTGCTCCATGTTCCAACACTTTTTACAGCTTCTGTAGTCTGGTTTTCTTTTATACCTGCCTTACTTTATAGAATTTCCTGTCTGCTTGTTCTTCTGGGCAATTTAAATAATTTTCTCCCAGCATTTAAAAAAAAAAGTCAGCTAGAAAATTTTACCTCCTTCCGAGACTTTCACATTTAACGTCACCATTCTGTGAAGTGCCTCATGCTATAAATAGTGTGGTAACTTTATGGCAAATTGGAACAGGTAGGTGCAATACCTTAAAGAAAATCTATTCTCATAATCAATGTTCAAAGATTCATTATATTTAAGAAAGAGAAAATTTTACATAAAGAAAAATCGCATTTAACAATACTACAGTCCACTACTGGGTTTCACTCACCTTTGCTGCTGGTTCAGAACTGTGAACACACACTTCTGAATATGCACGGATCATTTGTGATGATGTCCAGGTGGGTGGGTGGAGCCTCCTGCCATCACCGCTACTGATTCATTCAAACCTGGGCGAACCAGTAGCAACCCACCACTGCTACAGCCCCAGTATTTCATGTAAATAACAGTACTCATCTTTGCATTGAAGACTCTAATATTTAATCTATTTATTCACTTCTTTTCACTTCTATTCTCCTCCCAAAGTAGATGTGTGTATGTGTGTGTCAAATACACAAACACACAGGAGATAATTTTATTTGTACATAAAAAGCACAATTATTCCTCTGTTGGGACTACAGGTTTCTATTATAACAAGGCAAGCTCTCTCTAGAAAGGGTCTGGGAATAATTATTCTTGTAGTTCAAGTTCTAGAAACCTGAATTTAGATATTGATGTCCCTGCCTTTATTGTTTTACAAATAATTTAAGACAGCGAACATATCCAACACACCACCTATTTTTCCCATAGCAACAATAACCCTGTGAGATGGTTTAGGTTGAGAGTGACCGACCAAGATTCCCCCAGCGGGCTTTCATAATAGCTAAGGTGGGACAAAGAATTCTCTAACATTTTATGATACAAAGGAGAATAAAATAAAAGTTGGCTACTTTGCATTCTGCATGTTCTTTTCCCTCAAATTCCTTAAAGTCGTTCAGAAAGAATTTCCCTTGCAACAATTTCTTCTGAAAGTGTTCTCCAGCACTACTGTCTTGGAGTTGCAGAAGCTGATGCTGAACACAACTTGAAGGTACTAAATTTAGAAAAGCTATATTAATGGTATTAACCTTTGCTGCCTGCCTTCCAGTGAGTGTGGTTGAAAATCATCCCACAGATTGACTTAAAATGCAGCTGAATCTCCATTTGAAAATTGCCATTGTTTACATTGAGAAATGAAATAGCTTTCATCATTCTTGGATGAAGAAATATCACAGATAGCAAAAGAAAGCTTTAATAAAAGCTTTCTTTCTTTTTTCTTTTCTCAAAAAAGCAGGTGGAAAAATAGCTTAATGTTTGTATAAATCTCTGGTTGCAATTCAATCTTAAATTATTATATATTACAGTGTTCTCTTGATTTTCGCGGGTTCGAACTTCACCTATACCACAGTTTTTCAAAAATATTAATTAAAAAATACTTCGCGGTTTCCCCCCCTATACCACGGTTTTTCCCGCCCGATGAGATCATATGTCATTGCCAAACTTTAGTCTGCCTTTAAAAACGTTTATTTTAATAAACTTTAATAAATAAACATGGTTAGTAACAATCTAAATGGTTGCTAAGGGAATGGGAAATTGTAATTTAGGAGTTTAAAGTGTTAAGGGAAGGCTTGGGATACTGTTCATAGCCAAAAATAGTGTATTTACTTCCGCATCTCTACTTCGCGGAAATTTGACTTTCGCGGGCGGTCTCAGAACGCATCCCCCGCGAAAATCGAGGGAACACTGTAATGCTGTTTGGGATTGGGAAAAGAGAACCATTAGATTTTTTTTTCTTGTTAAGGTACACATCCAGCTAAGATTTCGAAGCTCATATTTCTTTAAATGCTAGTTTGCTTTCTAATGTAAGCAATGTGCATTTACTTAAAAAGCAATATTGCCAATTAAAAGAAGGGCAATAATGACATTCATTTGAACTCCTTCAATCGCCTTAGATAAGCAATGTGCAATTTCTTTTTTTCCCCCCTGCCTGAAGTGAACTGAAAAGGAGCTACAATAATTTGTGCCTGTGATCCAAATCTGCACTGCAGAAGATAAAATCACTTTATTTCTATTTAAACTCATGTTGAGAATGGCACGAAGAAAAGAATCAAGAACACCAGTGTTAACCTGACCCAGAGAAAATCTATAATAATAAAAGCAATTGGAGAGCCAGTTTGGTGGAGCGGTTAAGTTAGCAGACTTGAAGCTGGAAGTCAATGAATTCTACCTTTAAATTGTATTCTTACTTTAGGCCCCAAACCATGTAAGGGACCTTGAGCCTATCTGTATAACTTCTTCTTAACTATAGGAAGAAGGCAATGGCAAACTATTGGTGAAAATCTTGTCAAGAGAACTGTGGTGACTTGTTAAATGGGGAAGCAAGGATAAGGCTGAGGGCAAATTCTCAATTGTGGGGCTTCCCTATTGTTAACTGGAGGAAATGCCAGTCAGCACAAGAGGGGACCCATTGCTACAATGCCGGGGTCATAAAGTCCTTTAACAAATCCAACCCTATTACAATGGCTTACTTTTGTATCTATTAGTCAGCCCACTGAGTAAACCTGACTGGGAAATCAACTCCACAGGAAAGCCGCTACTTTTATTCATTTTTATTTATGGCTATAAGAGCAGTTATCTTGGAAATCAGATTGCTCAATAGTTCCTCTTCCTTCTTATAGTTTAGTGGCTGCCTAGGCTACTTCTCACTGTTGCTTTCTGGACTTCAGGGGAAAAAAAGTTTCGGTACAATTTGCCTGTATAACAGATTCTGCATATCTCTTTTCCAGATCATCCAGATTACTCTCTATACCAGTGATTTTCAACCTTTTTTGAGCCACGGCACATTTTTTACATTTACGAAACCCTGGGGCACATTGAGCAGGGGGAGGGTGGGGGCTAAAAAAAGTTTGGACAAAAAAATTCTCTCTCTCTCTTCCTTTCGCTCTATTTCTCTCTCCCCTCTTTCTCTCCCTTCTTTCTCCATCCCTCTTTCTTTCTCTTCCTTCCTCTTTTTTGCTCTCTTTCTCTCCCCCTCCGTACCTCCCTCTATGTCTTTCTCTCTCTCTTGCTTTCTTTCTCTTGTTCTCTTTCTCTCTCTCTCTCTCTCTCTTGCTTTCTTTCTCTCTCTTTCTCTCTCTGCTTTTTTTCTCTTGTTCTCTTTCTCTCTCTCTCTTGTTCTCTTTCTCTCTCTTTCTCTCTCTCTTGCTTTCTTTCTCTTGTTCTCTTTCTCTCTCTCGCTCTTTCTCTCTCTCTCTCTTGCTTTCTTTCTCTCTAGCTTTCTTTCTCTCTCTGAGCTTCGCGGCACACCTGACCATGTCTCACAGCACACTAGTGTGCCGCGGCACACTGGTTGAAAAACACTGCTCTATACTACACACCAGGAAAACCTAAATGTAGGCAATCAAGACAGCAAGAAAATGTCTTCATGATTTGAACTTCTTCGAGTCCAAGGAATTTTGGACCCTTTGCTACGATCAAGTGCAGATATTTGATTAACCTAAGAAACAGAGTTAAATATTGATGTGCTGTAAACCCTTTGTTTATGACACTTTGGATCATAAACTTCAGATATAATAACATTCAGATCCACATTCAACAGGCATTTAATTCAAATCATTCAATTGAGAGTCTACAAAATGCATTAGATTTTGGTTCTACTGCTAATCATTACAGTTAACCAGTTACATAATAACACAGTTTACATAGTAAACTGATCCAAATGATATAAAATTATATAGATAACGTAAATTTTAATTTAAAAGCATGTAAAAATAACTTACATGTGATTTTTAGGATTTTAAAAACAGAATAAAATAGTATTAACATTGATTAAGATTGATTAATTGATCGTGTCCAGAAATATTTTACAAGAAGAGTCCTTTACTATTACTCCCGCAACAAAATACCATCAGACTTGAAATACTGAAATTAGACAATTTACAACTATGTCGCCTCTGAACTGATCTAAGCATAGCTCACAAAATCATGTACCAAAATGTCCTTCCTGTTAATACTACTTCACTTTCAATTGCAACAATGCACGAGCCCATAATAGATTCAAACTAAATTTAAACTGCTCCAAACTAGACTGCAGAAAATACTATTTCAGCAATATAGTGATCAATGCCAGGAATTCACTACCTGATTCTGTTGTTTCTTCTCCAAACCCCAAAATCTTCAACATTGTCTACATTTGACCTCTCCCCTTTTCTAAGAGGTCTGTAAGGGGCGTGCATAAGCACACCATTGTGTTTACTCTCCCTGTCCTATTGTCCTATTGTCTTTTTATCATTACTTTCTATGTTATGTTTATATAAACTACTATCCTATATTTGATTGACAAACAAACAAACAAACAAACAAATAAATAAATAAATAGTGTCAGCAATAGCATATTGATAAAATATATTTACTTAGGTTCTAAGAACTAAATTAAAAATTCCAAAATATTAGTATATTACTTTTTAACCTCCCAGGTTAAGAAGCAGAGATGTCAGCGAGCTTCCATTAAAGGAAGAAATTGGGAGATATTAAATATAACTAGATAAAGGCCTCATTTATGCAATTTCAAGCATCTCAGATTGTTGCTGAAATCTCTTTTCATATGCAAAGAAAAGTTGAGATATACTCCAACAAATTAGCTGTCTCTCAGCTTTCCTCTTTCTAATTCCAACTTACAAACTTCAGCAAACACACAAGACTTTAGAATATTCTGAAATACTAGTTCCATTTTCTGCACTCATTATGATCAATCAACATTTGGTTAGAAAGAAAATAATCTGAGTAGATTTCTGAAGCTCAGACATTAATAATTACACTTGCTCTATATGGAAGGGAGTCAGAATTGATTACTTCGTTCTTGTATTGGCTTACTGGAACCTAAGTGAGTCGTATTTCCACATGGGGTTTATTCAAATATAACTTTATATAGGGCTCCAAACTTCACCTACCGTCACGCCATATTTTGCCATTTCTAGTAGCTAATGTAAATGACAAATTGTACATTTATATAATAGCTGCAATGATTAAAGACTAGAATGACAGCTGAAAAACAGGACAGGGTGACATAGCAACCAAAACAAAGGCAACTGCAATCAGAGGACATAGATCATCATCATAGTTAGAAGGGACCTTGGGGATCTTTTAGATCAAGCAGGAAGCCCTATAATATTTCAGAAAAGTGGCTATCTAGTCTTTTCCTAAAGACCTCCAGTGATGAAGCACCCACAACTTCTGAAGGTAAGCTGTTCCAGTGGTTGATTCTTGTCACTACTGGTATCAGGAAATTTCTCCTTACTTGATTCGTTTCCATCCATTTGTTCTTCTCTTGCCTTCCAGTGCTTTGGAAAATAAGTTGATCCCTTCTTCTTTCTGGCAGCCCTTCAGATATTGGAACACTGCTATCGTATCACCTCTATTCATTCTTTTTACTAAACCAGACATACCCAATTCCTACAACCTCCTTCATGTATTTCAGCCTCGAACCTACTGCTCATCTTTGTTGCTCTTCTCTGCTCTTCTCTTTTCAGGGTCTCAACATCTTTCTTTATATGGTGGTGACTAAAACTGGATGTAATATTTATTTATTTATTCAATTTTTTTTAAATGCCTCCCTTCTCCTTAGACTCAGGGTGGCTTATAACATGTTAGCAATATCACTTTTTAACAGAGCCAGCATATTGCCCCCACAATCCGGGTCCTCATTTTACCCACCTTAGAAGGATGGAAGGCTGAGTCAACCTTGAGCCGGTGATGACATTTGAACCGCTGGTCTGCAGATCTAGCAGTCAGTTTTAGTGGCCTGCAGTACTGCACTCTACCTGCTGCGTTACCTCGGCTCTCTTCTTCTCTCTCATATATTTCAAGTGTGATCTTACAAAGGCCTTATCAAGGAGTACAATCCTAGGCAAGAGTCATGCTTTAAAACTCAATTAAAGGAAATATTTTCACACATGATAAGAGATTTCTGCTGTGTTCCAGTTTTTGAATCATTTTTCAAGAGTGTCCAAGCCTACTAGGCAGCTACCATACTTGGGAATGAGTTCCATTAAACTCAAAAAGTTATTCTTAGAGGAGAAGTAGGAAATCTTCACTAGGCAAAACTCAGGGAGGGATTCTTATCATTTTATAGTATTTTGTATGGCTGAAAGTTTGCTTTTCCATTGACAGATTTGAGGTTACACCAGAATGGACTGTCAGTGCTCCAATTACCTTCTGAGAAATAAATCACATTCCAGTCCATTTCTCTCCTCCAAGAGAAATGGAGGAGCTATGTTGGTTACACTATAGCCATACCGGTACTAACTTCCTTCCAGGACCCTCCCCAGGTTAAGGTTCACCTCTCATCCCCACACCCACAAGTTCATAGGAACATAGAAACATAGAAGATTGACAGCAGGAAAAGACCTCATGGTCCATCTAGTCTGCCCTATACCATTTCCTTTTATTTTATTTTAGGATGAATATATCTTTATCCCAGGCATGTTTAAATTCAGTTACTGTGGATTTACCAACCACGTCTGCTGGAAGTTTGTTCCAAGCAACTACTACTCTTTCAGTAAAATAATATTTTCTCACGTTGCTTCTGGTCTTTCCCCCAACTAACCTCAGATTGTGTCATCTTGTTCTTATGCTCACTTTCCTATTAAAAACATTTCCCTCCTGAACCTTATTTAACCCTTTAACATATTTAAATGTTTCGATCATGTCCCACCTTTCCCTTCTGTCCTCCAGACTATACAGATTGAGTTCATTAAGTCTTTCCTGAGAAGTTTTATGCTTAAGATCTTTCTCCATTTTTGTAGCCCGTCTTTGGACCCATTCAATTTTGTCAATATCTTTTTGTAGGTGAGGTCTCCAGAACTGAACACAGTATTCCAAATGTGGTCCCACCAGTGCTCTATACAGCGGGATCACAATCTCCCTCTTCCTACTTGTTATACCTCTAGCTATGCAGCCAAGCATTCTACTTGATTTCCTTACTACCTGACTATTATTATTTATTATTATTTATTAGATTTGTATGCCACGCCTCTCCAAAGACTCAGAGCGGCTCCGAAGACTCAGAGTGGCTCACTATCATGTGGACCTGTCCACTGTTTCTGGAATTCCACTGATCTCTTCATACATCCATTGGTGCAGAACAAAGGATGACCTTGGACTCTAAGAAAGGAATTTGTGGTGGCTAGTAACTTTTCCTCTCATGCAACCACCCCTCCCAGTATCCATGATACTATTCTACTGTGGCAGGCCAAAGTTTCTAACTCCATATGATGTCCCCAACTTTGAAATAAGTGATCCTTTGGGTTATGGGATGTTGCAATTCACTATCTGTGCGGTAGGTGGGTGGATGAGGCATATTGCTTTTGAAGCTGTCATTTATGAATGAGAAGGAATAGCTTGGAAATGAGTCAAGCCATTTCCTCATTTCTTGGAAAGTGTCACTACTTATGTCAATTCAACACAAGGCATACATCATCTTTAATCCGCTTGCCAAAGTCTGCTTCCAATTTTGCTTCTTCCTTAATTAAACTTTGCTGATTGGTATTTTATTTGAAGATACAATTTTAATATTTTCAATATTGCTTTAATTAATGTATTGCTAGACTTTGAAAAGGATTACATGGCCTGAATGGCAAACATAGGAAATAAAAATCAATGTTTCCTATTTTTACCCCCCAAAGCAGATAGCCTATTCTACCTAATATTAAATAAATTCTATTTCTTTTTCCTGGACTTCAGAATGGATGAAGATATATGATAAAATCATGTAAGGCATTTAGGTGAACATTATACTATTCATATTCACAGGGTCACAACACAAAGATAACTTGCTATTGGTAATATGCCCTTCTCTTCTGCCTTGGTCCGATGGTTTTCACTTCTAAAGGAATATTCCTGGATTAATCAATCTCTCACTTCTTGTCCAAATCTTACAGCATACAATACTTCAGTGCTCAGTAATGCCATCACAAAAGCATTATTTAACATGCCAAATAACCTTCTTTGCGCTATGTCTTTTTTAGGTTGACTTTACTTGATCTCCATCCCATGTGAGGCATCATATGTTAGCTGCATTATGAAGCAGTGTTATATCATTGTTTAGTCGTCCCCAATTTAAGTCAGTGTTTTCTTTCTCATCTTAGTACATTCAGATCCCTGGGCAATGTCCTCCTGGATCATTCTGACTTGGGCAGTAAGAGAGTCAGGCTCTTTCAAATGGACACTCCTTCCATACTCACCAGGTCTGTGAGTAAATCTAGTTTGGGGGTCTGGCACTGAAAGAGAGATAGGCTGGCTAAGACAGACAGGAGCTATGCAGGACATTAGAACTCACAACTCAGTCTCGCCAACTTATCTTCTGTTAGCGAAGATATTTTGAAACATGGGCTTCATGCTCTTTCAGAAGAATACTAAACTTATGTTTAAAAGCTAAGATTGGGGGGATTGTGTAAAAGAGGGAGACGTAGTTCCACAAAATTCTCTCTTATTCATCTTATTACAAAATTCTTGATGGTTGCCAGATAAGGCAATAGTGCAGGGGTAGATTCCAAAATATTTTACTGCCACTCTGTAGACGTGGCTTAATTTTGTGGGAGTGGCTTGATTTTGTGGGAGTGGTTTGACAGTCACGTGGCTGGGTAGGAGTGGTTTGATAGTCATGTGACCGGGCGGGAGTGATTTGGCAGTCATGTGACTGGGTGGGGAGTGGCTTGGTGATCTTGTGACTGGGTGGTCATGTGACTGGGTGGATGTGGCCAACTTGACATCACTCATGTCAAGAGTTAGGGTTAGGGTGCCTGGTCCCTCCTGGCCTCAAAGCCCTCACCAAGATAATTTCCCTATCTATTTACTACTACTGAGCATCCAAAATATATTATTTAATCCTATGCATACATGCCATATTGGTACATATATATTATACACAAGCACACAAAAAGATACATTATCTACTATATATACTGTATGTGTATGTACACACACACACTTTTTCTAAAACTATACACTTTCAATCTCACTTACTGCATTTGGAAAAACACACCCACTCTCTGCCACACATTTAATCATAGCTTCTGTACATTACAACATTACACATGCCTTCAGATATCCTGCCCTAATTTTCACATGATGGTTAGAGCCAGGTAATGTCATGGATTGAATAAAATGTGCTGAAACTCACTTAACAATGCTCTTGCTTAGCAACCAAAATATGGGGCTCAATTGTGGTCATAAGTCAAGGACTATCTCTTGATTCCTCTGCATGACAGCCTTGTCCTAATAAACTCCTTCTCCTTTCTGTATTAGAGACAACAAAATAATCCAGACAATGTAAAGTTTCCTACTGCAGCGTTGAACTAGATGACCTCTGAGATGTCTTCAAGCCTTAAATTGCTGTGCTGTTTAAAGTGTCTTCTGAAGCCACATCTAATGCCAGGGTTTGTGGTGCTTCCTTCCTCTTCCTCTCTCTTTCTCCCTTCCTTTCTCCTCTTTCTTTCTTTTTTCTTTTTCTTTTTCTTTCTTATCTCCCTCCCTCCCTTCCTCTCTCTCTCTCTCTCTCTTTTTCTTTCTCTTTCTTTATTTTCTCTCTATGTCTCCCTCTTTCTCCCCCTCTTTTACTTTCATCTTCAGTCATAATCATTAAAAATAATAGGAGCCTAATTTTGTTAAACCCTTGCTTCCATACCATTTCATAAGATAAATTATTACCAGATAGAAAATACTTTGCTTAACCTGCTGCTTTAATTTTACGGGAATAAGCTACTGGGAAAAGTGAAATAACCGGATCCTATAACTTCTAATTCTATACCAAGAAGGAAGTCTCTGCCCTCTTGAATGGGAGGAGCTGGCTATAAAGGAGGCTCAGTTAACAAATGGACAGAGCTTCAACTAACAACCCATCTTCTCTATATGCTCTTTCCAAGCTTCTCCTCTGTCCATTCCTCCTTGCTGCCAGCAGTCTGCTCCTTGGACTAAAACATTTCAGCATAGGAACTTCCCCCACCCCCTTCAAGATCCTCCCACAGCTGTCCTTCCCCAAATTCTGCATCAAGCGAGGTCCCATGCTTGGCGTTTTCCCACTTTTGCCCATTGGGGAAAGAGAGAGCAAGAGTAAAAGTAAAAGGCACTACAGTAAAAGTGCCTAGGCCAGGGGTTGGCAAAGTTGGCTCTTCTATAACATGTGGACTTCAACTCCCAGAAGTCCTGAGCCAATCATGCTAGCTCAGGAATTCTGGGAGTTGAAGTTCATATGCCATAAAAGAGCCAACTTTGCTTGCCCCTGGCCTAGGCAGAGAGGATTTGGTCTCCCGTTAGCCACCGAGCCAGAACAGCTGCATAAGAGAACCTCCTCCTACAGTGCTCAGAGGAAAGATCTCTCTCTGTCTCTCATTCTTTGCCTTCCCCTCTCTCATTCTCTGTCTCTCTCACTCTGTCTCTCATTTCCCCCTCTCTCATTTTCTTTCCCTTTCCCTCTCTCATTCTCTGTCTCTCTTATTCTCTTTCTCTTTCTTATTCTTTCCTTTCTCTCCTTCTCCCTCCCTCCCTTCCTCTCCCCCATTCCCCACATTCACACGCAGAGAATAACTGTAAGGAAATTTGTCCATGTTCTTTCTGATTCTGGAAAGATATAAAAATAATACACTGACTGGGGCGTATCTCCCCCATATTTCTCTCACTGCCTCCATGGCTGCTTGCTGCTTTTGCATTAAACATAGCATGGAGAAAAATGGCTTTTTCTTCCCTTTACTTGCCTCTTTTTCTGGCCCTTGTTGGAGACTTTTCTCTGTGCTATGTTTAAGTGCAAAAGCAGCAAGCAGCCATGGGGGCAGAGAGAGGAATATAGGGAGACACTCCACCCCAAGGCTCCGGCTGGGGCGACGGCTTCAGTAGACACTGATGGCACAGGCAAAGGCTGGAAGGGGGATTCAATATGGGTAAAAGCTGGAAGGGGGATTCAAAATATTTTTTTTTAAAAATCCAAAAAATTCAAAAAAAAGATGGTGCTGCCCATGGACCGGCATCGACCAATCCTGTTCGGGGTGTAATTGTGACATCACCAGCAGGTCACTATCGGTTCGTGCCAACCAGTCCGAACCAGGAGGAACCCACACCTTCAATAGTGGCCCAAACTAGTGGACAACTGCATTCCAGTATAGTCCACAACTTCCCCTTGCTCTGTATTATGTACCAAGCACATAACTAGGTGCACATAACATTAGGGTTTTTTGGTTAACCAGGATAAAAGGAGTTAAAATCCAGAAATTCCACATGGATTGAATATCATACGATGCTGTATTTGAACTTGGCTTAGGAAAAAATGCTAGGGTCATGCCTTGAATTGAGCATTTGGCTATTTACTATATATAATTTCCACTAATGTAAATAATTTCATTAATAATCCGAGAATCAGAATCCTCACTCAGATTTAAAATAGGATAGACAGGAGGAACATCTTAATTAATCCCCATCACTGGTCCATATTACTTTTGGCATTGTCTTAGTCTTGCCCTCGGCTAAAAAAGGGAGTAGAAGAGATTTTTGCAAGCACAGACATTATAAAAATACACAGACAACAATCTTCAACCCTGTACGTCAAAGTAGAGGCATCAAAATTGACTTCAGTTTGAATTAAGAAGATATCAGATATTCATTTCCTGGGCTTACTTCCCTGCCAATGACTAATAACATCTATGTAGTGTTACCCAGACATTGTTGAAACAATAAAAATCTTGTCTTCTTTTACAGCTTTTTTGGAAGTTAAGTTTGGTTGACTTCAGGAAATATTAATATCACTAAGGAGAAATAACCTGAAAGTAAGCTGCAATGTCCCTTTGATTCCAAGAACATTTAATCCTAGGATGACCAGGCATGGGACACAAAACTTTGAATGACTCAGTGGCAGAAAAGTGCTGAGGTTGTCTCTATCTCTTTGTTACCATCTAGTGGTGATTTCAGTTTTTGCTTTTAGTCCAATAGGCATTTAATTTTGGGAAGACATGCATAGCTTTAAGCATGTCTTTCAAAAGAGAAAGGTGAAGTACCATTGACCATTTGGGCTGGGCTGTAAATATTTATAAGATTAGTGGAAGGCAGCAAAGAGCTAATGTTTCTTATAGCTCTTTGGTTTTATCTACTGGTCATCAAGATTTTCAGGCCAATCTAATTGCCTTAATAAACAAGTTAGAAAAAAAACCAATTAAGAGAAAATTCAGGCTGCTGTTATATGATCAGTGGATCAGATATCCACTGATATCTCTACCATGAAAATGTATTGAAATATTAGCCAAAGAAAGATACATACTTTATATCTTCATATGTTATAACAGTAATTAAGAATCCTATTTTTTAAATAATTGAACACAATTAAACCTTTATCCCTGAAACCTAACCCAGTCCTAACAGGTATTCATTTTTCATAGGCCTATCCTTTTTGCTAGTACCTACAAACTAAGTTATTATTCCAAATACTTCTGTTGCCCACAGAAGAAAGCAATAACAATATAGAACCTGTTCCAAAGAAAAATAATTATTTCTGTATTACAATCTTATTGAGAGATCTGAACATGATCTAAGCAACAGGACAAACCACAAATGTAAATATATCCATAGGTTACTTTAATCTGAATTATAAACTGTACAGACCAGCACAATAATTCTAGAATAAAAGCTGTGCTGCTTAATTAGCATGCACAAGGGCACATATACAAGCCGGAACCACTATTGTCAAAGGAAATACATTAGTTAGAATTAACATATAGCATAATTAATTCCTTGTGATGGCTTCTGCTCCTAACAGGCCTCACTCTTGCCTCAGAAACTTCTTAGGTTTCCGAGAGAAGTAGGGTTTCCTTTCATCATCACTATTCCAGCTTTTACATTCCCCCCTCACAAAATCTATTTCATGTTGGGGGGAAAAATATTTATAGATTTGGTGCATTTATAGATTTGGTGCATCCTGCAAGGATCAAAATGCCAAGGAAAAGGAAGTCTTCCGAAAGCAGTCTTGCGAAAATAAGATCGGCTATTATATGCATTTCTTCCCTAGGGTACTTTGATTTGAGGGCTTTATAACTATACTAAAGCCTTTTTAAAAAATGTCAAGCACATTTTCTTTCTTTCCTTTCAAAAGCAATGTGACCTCCTTTGGAAACATAAGAACACTCCTGGTCTCGCTGTAGAATAGATAAAGTCATATTTTACCCATTGATCCAATCCATAGGGGGAGGCAGAGGGGAAAAAATGCAATATTTACAATGTTAAGCCATTATGGCAGCACAATATTGTGCATATTTACTCAGAGGTACCTTACCCAAAGCTTTCAGTTGGGCTCAGGTCACTAGGTAAAAGATTATTGCCTAAAACAGGTAGGAGGGTTGGAGGAAGGGGGGCAGAAAGAAATAATAATAATAATAATAACAACAACAACAACAACTGTAAAGCAGTGCAAAACCACCCACCAGCACAGCATCACTTCAGCTGGATAATCCAACATGGCTTTAAATTTTCACCGATCCTCTTTGGATGCATCTGTACAACCCAGCTGGAGACTAAACCTCGATGCTTCCTTCTCTTTTTCCCCCCATAAAGATCTCAGGTTGCTAACATCACCCACCCCCCTCCTTTATAGCCCAAGGAAATGGCTTGCCAACTTACCTGATGAAAAGGGAAGGACGAAGCACAGCCCCTAACATCCATCTAAGCAGGGACATACAACACGCTCACTTCCTATTGTAACGATCCAGGTTCTCTCTCTCTCTCTCTCTCTTTCCAAGCTGGGTGTCGAGAGATGCACTTAAATTTTCTGCCTTCTTGGAGGAGAAGAAAAACAGAGAGACCTTTCCAGAATCCTTGTGGCTCCTGCCTCCGCTTCCTGCTCTCAGGCTCACTCTATGGTACCCAACATATATCAGAAAACAGCTCATTAGGAGGGGGGAGATTGAGGGAAAGGGGGAGAGGAGAGAGGAAAAAGGATGGGAAAGGGGGGGGGGAACGCAGCACCTTACATGACAGCTCCATCTACTGGTCAAGGGAAGGCATACGTGAGAAGTTCAGTTTCTTGCAGGCTCCTCTTGAATCAACAGCTTGGTCCCTGTATTCCTCCAGGCAAGGAAAAGAGAGGTGCACAAATACCACAGAGAGAGAGAGTGAGAGTGCCACACTGAGTGTGAAAGTGGCAAGGGATACTGCAGAATGTCTGCAGGATATTTCTGTCTTTCAGGCAGTATCCGGTGGCTGTCCAAACTCCTAGCACAATGCTCTCACCCCCACCCAGACTAGGCTGCTATTGTGCTTGACTCAGAAGATGGCCCCTTCTTTTAAAGCAGCCTCACAGGTGTGATAACACTACTGTTTCCTCTAGGGCAGTGAAGTTGCGCGTGTATCGCACTGGTAGCAGCAGTAAGCAAGGACCTCCACCTGGAGAGGACCACTCATTTGAAACAGGGATCATAGAGACCATCTACATCAAGATTGAACAGTCCTCCTCTTTCAACAGAGGGAAAGGAATACGACACCATCTATCTCCAGTCTACAATGCAATTCCAAGAAGTGATTTTTGGCTTGCACGGAGGCTCTGGGAAGGTGTTTTTGGCTTCCGGAGAGCCTCCGGGAGGATGAGGGAGGGGTTTTTTACCCCCCCACCACCCGGCTCCAGGGAAGCATTTGGAACAGAGCCAAGGTGGCGCAGCAGGTAGAGTGAAGTACTGCAGGCCACTAAAGCTGACTGTAGATCTGCAGGTCAGCGGTTGAAATCTCATCACCGGCTCAAGGTTGACTCAGCCTTCCATCCTTCCGAGGTGGGTAAAATGAGAACCCGGATTGTGGGGGAAATATGCTAGCTCTAAGCCGCACTGAGTCTAAGGAGAAGGGTGGCATAAAAAAAATTGAATAAATAAATAAATACATTTGGAGCCTGGGGGGGGGGAGTGAAACACAAGCCTACTTGTCCCACCAGAAGTTGGGAAATTTTTGCTCAGGTACCAAAAGGGTGTGTGTGTGTGAGTGTGCAATAACACGCATTCATGTGCCCACACTTTAATGCAATGCTCTCCTCCCCATGCATATGTGCACAACCCCCTGTTGCCTCCCCCATGCATGCATGCAGATCTCAGTGAAGCCTCTGGATTCATTTCCAAACTTCTGATAGACCCATTCATTCTGTCCATTTTTGCCATCCACAAACTCCGAAGGCTTTCCTGAAGCCTGGGGGGGGTGAAAACAGCCTCCCACTGCCCCCTGGAATGCCAAAAATCAGCTGGCCAATGTGCACAGGCATAGTGGAGCTGACATAGGGCAACGTCTCACGTGCCCTCAGATATGGCTCCTGCCATAGGTTCGCCATCACAGGTATAGGACATTCATTTTGGGCCAACTGATAACTGTCCCACCTTCTCTTATCATTTCTGGAGTTTGTTTGGTTTTTTTTCTTCAAAGAAAAATTCTGCTGGTGGAAGGAAAGATTCAGCCTGGCACCCAAAGGATCATCAGTATTACCCAGAAGGACCCATGAGTCTTAGAGGGCATGTGATCATATCAATAACCACAGCTAGCAACATTGGAACACCATCTTTCGGCTGTGGCAAGGAGGGCGTTTGCCCAGGTTCGCCTGGTACACCAGTTGCGGACCTATTTGGACAGGGAGTCATTACTCACAGTCGCTCATGCCCTCGTCACCTCAAGCTTCGATTACTCCAATGCTCTCTAAATAGTGCTTCCTTTGAAATGTGTTCGGAAACTTCAGATCATGCAGAATGTGGCTGCGAAGGCTATCATGGGGCTTTCCAGATTCGCCCACGTTTCTACAACACTCCGTGGCCTGAACTGGCTGTCAACCAGTTTCCGGTCACAATTCAAAGTGTTGGTAATGACCTTTAAAGCCCTACATGGCATTGGACCAGAATACCTCCGGATCCGCCTTCTATCGCACAAATCCCAGTGGCCGATAAGGTCCCACAGAGTTGGCCTTCTCCGGGTCCCGTCGACCAAACAATGTTGTTTGGCGGGCCCCAGGGGAAGAGCCTTCTCTGTGTCGGCCCCGGCCCTCTGGAATCAACTCTCCCTGGAGATTAGAACAGCCCCCACCCTCCTTGTCTTTCACAAATTACTCAAGACCCACCTATATCACCAGGCATGGGAGAACTGAGACACCTCCCCCAGGCTTTTATATTTTATGTTTATTTATTTTATTTGTTTATTTATTGGATTTGTATGCCGCCCCTCTCCAGAGACTGGTATGTATGTGTTGTATGGTTTTAATTGCTGGGGTTTTATATATCTTTTCTTTTAATATTAGATTTGTGTCACTGTTATATTGTTTTTATTATTGTTGTGAGCCGCCCCGAGTCTTCGGAGAGGGGCGGCATACAAATCTAATTTATTATTATTATTATTATTATTATTATTATTATTATTATTATTATTATTATTATATTAAATAGTCTGAGAGTCAGGGGTGGGTTACTTGCCGGATGGGGGGAGGAACACAGTGGGGTAGCGAAAATGGAGCTCCACCCCAAAGCACCCAATTTGCACTGAAAGATGTTGAGATAAAACGCAGAGCGTCCTGCATAAGCCATGCCCACAGTGTGGTAGTAAAAATTTTGGTAGCCTTTTACTGCTGTGAGTTCAAAATACAACATCCAGGGTAAATACTAATAGTAATACCTGACTACTACTTGAATAAAGGAATCCATAAGATGAACCGAAAATGGCTCGTGATAAAAAGTTGTACTTTAAAAAAGGCAGTTTAAAAATTTCCAGTCGTTAACAAAATCAGTTACATAATAACAGAAGGCATGATGGAATAGCATTAAGCTAAATCTAGGAAAAATGACTTATTTATGCATTTATTCAATTTCTATAGCTGTCTATCTTAATCCAATTGATTCTGGGCGGCAGAATGATAAATGTCTACTGAAGCACAGCTTCAATGTTAGAATGAACTAGAAAGAAAGCCTTGTGAGAATATTTCACGTTGCTGATTTTAAAAAAAGTTTTCCACCAAGGCCATCCTACAACTTCCAGCCATCCAACCTCCCCGAGTCTACGGAGAGGGACGGCATACAAATTTAATAAATAAATTTAATAAATAAACTTAGTTAAGACTAGGTGGGGCTAGGTGAGCAAATTTGATGAAGTGACACTGCATGAAAATCAGAAAGTAGCTAACAGCAACTAACTACTCATTCACTTATTTTTATCTTGTCTCTATTATTTTTTTATAAATAACTCAAGGTGGTAAACATACTCCTTGTTCCTTCTATTTTCCCCACAACAACCTTGTGAAGTGGGGTTGGGCTAAGAGAGTGACTGACTCATGGTGTCCCAGCCAACTTTCATACCTGATATGGGACCAGAACTCACCGTTTCCCATTTGTAGTCTGGTGCCCTGCTGTTCTGTTCGGGTCTGTGAGACCCGAAATCAAGGTTTGAGACCCTGTAAAAAATTTTCCCTGCATATCTGAAACTTGAAATTTCATGACTTTTCATCATTTCAGGGGTTCTCTCTATGAGAATTTTTTTGGGGGGGTGGGAGGTTTCTTTCTTGCTGAAAAAAAAAACCTCCCTAATGTTATGTTCCCGGGTCACCCTGACCCGGACCGAAAACTCTTCATTTGCAGTGCTTATGTTTGGTCTTTTTGAAAGCTTTTTTCACTTGGAAAGTAGTCTGAACATTTCTTCACACAATGGAATGAAAATTGAACTGAAAAAATTAATCCTTATTGGTTTATTTTGCCCATAAATGTGCCTCCCCCCCCGTTTTTGTGAAAGTTTTTTCAATTTATGGATAGTTTTGCTTGCAAAATGCAGTCTATTTTACTGGAGTTGGTGTGGGAATGGTACCTTGAACATTTCTGAATATAAGAAAAATATAAAGGAACTGAAAAAAATGATTCTTACTGTTTTTTTAACATCAGAAATAAGGCCTCCCCCCCCCCCTGGCTGCTTGCAACAATTTTCACTTTTTATTTTTTTATGCTCCAAATCCGAAATATTCTTTAAAATCTTACGCATTCATTTACTCAATTTAACAATGCTGATCATCAAAAAAATATTTGTGGGGGTGGGGGAAAATTTTTTTTCTTGGCAAAAAAAAAGTCACATTTACTCTGTTCGGGTCATATAGACCCGGATCAAAATGATTTTTTTAGGTACTTGAATTTGGTCTTTTTGAAAACTTTTTCCACTGGAAAACTAGTTTGAACATTTATGAACATAATGATATGAAAATTGAACTGGAAAAATTGAGACATATTTTTATTTTGATCAAAAAGCCCCTCCCCCCATCCTTTTTGAATTTCGTGTCAATTTATATTTTTTAAGGCTACAAATCCCTAAGGAATTTTCCCCCAAAAGGTTTGATATACTAAATTGAACAATCCTGAACATAAGAAAAATATAAATGAACTGAAAAAAATGACTCTTATTGGTTTATTGTTTTATACTCGAGTATAAGCCTATTCGAGTATAAGCCTATTTGAGTATAAGCATGGGGGCCCATTTATGAGCAAAATAAACCAATAAGGATCATTTTTTCAGTTTAATTTTCATATCATTATGTTCAGAAAGGTTCAAGCTACCAATCCCACACCAAAATAGAATAGTAAAATAGAATGCATTTTGCAGGCAAAATTATCAATAAACTCAAAAGTTTTGATATACTAAATTGAACAATCCTAAACATAAGAAAAATAGAAATGAACTGAAAAAAAATGATTCTTATTGGTTTATTTTTGAATATAAGACCATATCATTTTATACTCGAGTATAAGCCTACTCGAGTATAAGCCTATTTGAGTATAAGCATGGGGGCCCATTTATGAGCAAAATAAACCAATAAGGATTAATTTTCTCAGTTCAATTTTCATATCATTGTGTGCAGAAATGTTCAAGCTACCAATCCCACACCAACTTTAGTAAAATAGAATGGATTTTGCAAGCAAAACTATCCATAAATTGAAAAAACTTTCACAAAAACGGGGGGGGGGAGGCACATTTATGTGCAAAATAAACCAATAAGGATTAATTTTTTCAGTTCAATTTTTATTCCATTGTGTGCAGAAATGTTCAAACATGTTTCCAGGTGAAAAAAGCTTTCAAAAAGACCAAACATAAGCACTGCAAATGAAGAGTTTTCGGTCCGGGTCAGGGTGACCCGGGAACATAACATTAGGAACTTTTTTCGAACAGAACAGCAGGGTTAACCACTAGCTCTTCAATCATAATGATGAACTATGCAAAATGATTTTTTAACGCACACACTCACACAAACAAACATACTGTGTACCCCACCCTTATGCACTTGTATACAATTTAGTATTATGTACTGCTATATCCTGACATTTGATGCAAGGACATAAATTCTGGGGTTTGCGTCAGGATAACATCATGCCCATTTTATCACCTTTTCCCTTTGAGAATCAGCAAAATTAAGTGTGACTCTGAGGTGATATTGGTTGAAAATAGGGAGAATGGCAACTCTATAGCAATCTGTTAATACAAAATGGAACTCTTGATTTATTTCTCTTGGTTGTCACAAAAGAGAAGAAGTAATGAAGATACATTTCATCTAATATTTCACGTTTGTTTCTTTCTGTTCAAGCTCGTACATTATTGCTCTAAATCAGAGATAGGGAGGTGTTGCTCTTTAATGACTTGTGGGTTTCACCTCCCAGAATTCTGGAGCCAGACTGATTGGCCCAGGTTCTCTGAGAGTTGAAGTTCCCAAGTCATAATGGGACCATATTTCCCCACCCATGCTCTAAATTATACTGGAAATCTGGGGTAAGTAAAATAAACCTTTATATTGAATTATATAAAAAATATATAGGAAGGAAAAGGGGGAACATGATCGAAAAATTTAAATATGTCAAAGGGTTAAATAAGGTTCAGGAGGGAAGTGTTTTTAATAGGAAAGTGAACACAAGAACAAGGGGACACAATCTGAATTTGGTTGGGGGAAAGATCAAAAGCAAGGTGAGAAAATATTATTTTACTGAAAGAGTTGTAGATCCTTGGAACAAACTTCCAGCAGACGTGGTTGGTAAATCCACAGTAACTGAATTTAAACATGCCTGGGATAAACATATATCCATCCTAAGATAAAATACAAAAAGTAGTATAAGGGCAGACTAGATGGATCATGAGGTCTTTTTCTGCCGTCAGTCTTCTATGTTTCTATGTTTCTATATGACTTTCTGTGAATTCTGCATGGTAAAGCCTTCCACAATCATTAGGAAGAGATGGATTTTTATCTTGAAGGGTCAAAAGTTGTATTTGTATTTGCCAATTAAGCAAATCTTGCTTAAAAATAATTTTTCTGATTAATTATTGCATAATACCTTGGGTGCACACATATGTGAAGAGCTAATCTGCAGAGTTGCCCTTATTTTAATTAATGTCAAGTCATTGTTTAGTATTCCAAAATCATACCAGGACATAGATCTTAATATTTTGTATATGTTGTTGTCACCCTGCAACCATATTTTCAATGAAAGTTGTCTTATGTAGTGTGAGAAAATCAATTTACATAACGTAACAAAGAATGAATACAATAGTATGTTTTAATTGCTTCAATGCCGCCGGCGACTTACCAGCCGGCGCGGGGTTGCGGCGTGGGACCGGGGAAGGAGGCCGCCATGTTGGGGCGGAGCCTGCGGCCCCTCGTCATCCCTAGGGGCCGCAGTGACGAAGTTTGGTGGCGCGTGCCACCCATTGGCCGGGCGAGGGTGAGGCAGCCCTATAAAAGGGGCTGCCTCGTGGCGCAGTTACCCTCGCCCGGCAGTTTGGAGACACCCGCCCACCCTCCCTCTGCTGCAGGGTACATATGATGGGTCGCCCACGGTGGGGCCGAGTAGGAATTTTTTGCAACCACAGCAAATTGGCCCTGCTCTGGTTGTTTTTTCGCCTGCTCTACTCTGTACGTTGGAGTTGTGGTTAGGGGGTGGTCTCACCGACTAGTGCCCCCCCCCTCAAGGTCACTGGGGGGGGGTTGGCCGATAGGGGGCGGAAATGGGCGTAAGCAGCAACGGTGATCTCCTTTAGGGGCACCTCTACTGAGGTGAAGGGGGGATCTTCCTCTCGGATTACAGGGCTCGACCGGCCTGGGTTCGTTGAGGGGGGTTGCTCCTGTGGCTCGCTGCATGGATATTATCAGTGACCAGTGGCGAGCCATCCCACACGCCAAGGGGGCGTAGCCAGGGGCAGGGCGCAGGTGTAATTTTACCATGACCCTGCACCCAGGCATGGAGCTTTCGCCCAGAAGTTGCTCAGTTGAGTTTGGTTGAAGTTAACTCCGCCCCCATTTGAGTTTATGCACCACTGCAGGTCACGTGGGCTTATTTGGTTAATTAGTTAATTAAGTTGAGTTAATAAAAGTGACCCTATTTATACCCAATACTGTTGTCCGACTGTTACTCCGCCTGCGCCGCAAATGTTCTTCATGCTTACTGACGTTTTTTATTGCATTGATTTGTTCATCAGAATGGAAATAAGAAGATTCAAAAAGGAAGAACTCTCTCAGAGGCTTTGGCAGATGAGGTACATCAATTGCAATTTTATCTCTTTATTCCGGTGTCTCAGAGAAGAAATTAACTCGCTAGATGTCTAATGAAGATTCTCAGTCATCCAGCTCATGGTTGTCTCAAAGATGCTTTTTTTCAAAAAGCAACTAAACTATGCTTTTTCCTTGAAGAACAAGACATTTTTCTTCTCATCCAAGAAGCTTCATCAGTTAAGATGGTGAGGGGATGAAAGGATAGGTATCAACAGTTGGTGGGATTGGACAGTGTGGGGATGGAAGGATTGTATTTCTTTACAGTCTGTTGGTTGTTAGCACTTTCTCTGTGAGCCATTGAGGGCACTTAGGGGTTTACCTGTGCCCTCAAATTGGCATGGAATCTTCTTGGAGCTGCTGAAAGGAGATAGGTGGCACTGATACCCATGTTTAGGACTCTGGATTTGAAAGAAGGATAAAAGAAGCCATCTACAGTGGTACCTCTATCTAAGAAGGCCTCTACTTAAGAACTTTTCTGGATAAGAACCGGGTGTTCAAGATTTTTTTGCCTCTTCTTAAGAACCATTTTTTACTTAAGAACCCGAGCCCGGAAAAAATTCTCAGGAAATTTGAGAGCAGCGCGAAACCCCGGGCAGTTTTCTGCCATTCCCCCTGGGTTTCTCTCTCTGGTGCAGTGTATGGGAGGCAGCCTCCCCTTACATCCTGTCAGAAATAACCCTTCCATACTTCCCAACATCCAATCAGAAGGGAGGAGCAAAACATCTTCTTCAAGGGAAAAATAGTCCAGTTGCCTTTTGGACGCGGGGTGGAGAAGCACCCTGAAGCATCCGGAGGACAAAATGGGCTTTCTTAAGGCCCAAAATAAACTGGGCACTGCGCACATGCGCACTGCAGATAATACAGAGCAAAGTCTCGCGTGCCCTCCAATATGGCTCCATGTGCATCCTGTGGCATGCCTGCCATAGGTTCACCATCATGGCTCTAGGCCATGAGTACCCAATTTTTGGCTTGTCTGGGCTGCCATGAGTGAAGAGAAATTATCTTCGGCCACGTATAAAATACATGATATAGTTAATGTATATAAATAATAAATTTCCTTTAATTTTTTTATAATCTTGTGGTGCCGTATTACTAGCTGCCTGGGGCCACATGCAGCCTTGGGATGAAGACACCAGCTCTAGAATGAAACTTTATTGGCATGTCAAACACCATCCTTTATAAACAAAAGAAAAACAATTTTCTATCTTCCCTCCATCTAGGCCACCCAGAACAGCAGCACATAACAACAACAACAATTATTATTATTATTGTTGTTGTTGTTGTTATTATTATTATTATTTATTAGACTTGTATGAAGACTCAGAGTGGCTCACAACAAAATGCAAAGTACACATCTAATATTAAAAACAATTATAAAAACCCATTATAAAACTATCATATCATCCAATTAAACCATACATAAAATGAAACAGCTAAGGGTCAGTTATGTCCCCCAGGCCTGGCAGCATAGGTGGGCACATGGCAGCGTGGTGTGAGGTGGCCATTTTGAGTGACAGCATGACCACCAGCTTTGAAGTGGAAGCCTGGGTCTCTATCTCAGTTGTTTTCCTGATGCTTTTAAAGGTGGACTAGATGGGGCTTGGGAGGGAGATAGAGAATTGCTTCTCTTTTGTTAAGAGGTATGTGTTCAACACACCACAGAATCAAGTTATGCATTTTCTGAAATTTTGACACTCTGAACCCACAAGGTTTGCCATCATTGAAATAAACAGCCACTGTTAGCAAAACATGAGTTTAGCTTGGGAAAACTGGAAATCATGTGGAAGAAAGGTAAGATTCCCTTGCTCTGATCTTTTTTGGTATAAGAGGGAAGGAAAGACAAACTCTGTCAGGCTTTCATTATTTAGTTACAGATAGTTCTAGAGTTACAGCAGTTCATTTAATGACTGTTTGAAGTAACAATATCACTGAAAAAAATGTTTTTCACACTTAAGACTGTTGCAGCACTTCCATGGTCACATGATGAAAATTCAGAAACTTGGCATTTGAATCATATTCATGACAGTTGAAGTGCTGGTCTGCCTCAAGTTTCCAAACTGCTAACACAATCATAAACTAGTTGGGAAAAGAGAGTTTCTCCACAGGAGGAGAAAAAACTGAGAGGTCAGAAAGGAAACAGAACTAGCAATTGAAGAAAATTGCCATACATCATTATTTTCCCTATTTGAACTCAGAATGTTCTGATTGACTGGAAAGTTAGAACAGCCCTGAAAAAAGTGACTTACAACTCCACAGCATCTCCACAATCATGTGATTAAAATTTAAGCTCTTGGAACTGACGTGTATTTACAGCAAACTGAAGCATCCTGGGATTGTGTGATTGCCATTTGCCACTTTTCCAGCTGGCCTCTGACAAGCAAAGTCAATGGGGAAAGCCAGATTTGCTTAATAACCACATGTTTTACATAACAACTGGAATAATTTGCTTAACATCCAGGGCAAAACAAAAAAGATTGTAAAATGGGACATGGCCCATTTAACGACTACAGCAATTCCTCTGCTTACAAACTTAATTCGTTCTGTGACCAGGTTTGTAAGAAGAAGCAATTTCCCCATAGGAATCAATGTAAAAGCAAATAATGAAGGCAAACAGCCCTCCCCCAGTGGGCTGACCTCTAGGAAGGCACAGGGTGCCATAATTGCCACATCAAAATGAAGCAACGGAGAAAATTTTCTCAGTGAGACGACCTCGGTTGAATCAAGATCGCTCCTTTTATTGTATTTCACTTTTCCTGACATGTGGTACAGAATAACCAATTCGCGAACGCCACTTACATTAAGCCATCCCCCAACTACAATTCACTCATGTGCTGTATAAGGCAACATTTTCATGACTTCCCTATAGATGATTAACGGGAGCTCCATTCATTGCCTTTTCCTGGATTGTGTGTTTACTGGTGATTAGCAAAGGAATGAGAGTAAGACATATATTTCCTTATATGGAAGTTAGCTATAGGTTTTCTTCATGTTGTATAACAAGTTAATTATTTTCCACGTGGTCATGGATTCTGCAACTTGCTTACTCAGCCTGGACTTTGCTTCCTTTCAATAGAGGAAGAATAAGGTTTATACAGCACCCATTAGGCTAAAGCATCACCCTTCAGCAATATTCTATTCCAATGTTCAGTGCCTAAAAACCTATGATTACAACAAATAATGTGTGTGATTGAGGAAACCACAGGGAGGGTGAAGGCCCTGTTTCCTCCCAGGAGATTCCTAGAGAGGCCCCATGGAGGCTTCTCCCCACCTTTTCCAACCCTGTTTCCTCCCAGGAGATTCCTAGAGAGGCCCCACGGAGATTCTCCCTGCCTTTTCCATCCCTGTTTCCTCCCAGGAGATTCCTAGAGAGGCCCCATGGAAGCTTCTCCCTGCCTTTTCCAGTTACAGTTTCGGAGACTTGGATTTGTAAGTGGAAAATGGTTCTTGAGAAGAGGCAAAAAAATCTTGAACACAGGGTTCTTATCTAGAAAGGTTTGTAAGTAGAGGCGTTTTTAGATAGAGATACCACTGTACCTTTGTTAACAACCTGTATAGCCCAGGGCTGGGTTCTAATTTACCTTGCCGCTTGTGGGCACATGCGCATTACACGCCGTACAAGCATTCACACATGTGCAGTCATGAAAATCAAGCTTCTGCACATGTGCAGAAACAAAAAACAAGATGCTAGCCAACCGTCTATAGCTCCCTGTTCAGCAAGCGAGGTGAAATTTCTGCTGCCAGTTCTAAATAACTGGTCCGAACCAGGAGCAACGCATCTCCGGTGTAGCCACAGAAATTCTGATTCCAATTGTGATTGTAAGTTGAGGACTATTGCACAGTATCCTAAAATGTCAAGATTGCCTGAGGTTTTTTATACTGTGATCTTCAATAAGATGGAGCAAGTAGAATAAAAACAGCCTTGCCACCTTTCTCTCACCTTCCTACCTATCTTTGGAACTACCGCTTTCATCAATGCCAAGCGGTAGTAAGAGACATCTCTGGCTGGAGTTATATGCTAGGGCCTAGATTGGAATGGAGCCTAGAACAGAATAAAGTACTGTACAATTTGTGCCTGCCTGTTTGCTTGCCTAGATTCTTATTTACAGATTGGGTTGATTCATCTTCAGGCTGAGACTGGGAGGTGTGCTAATTGAAGGCACTGTTAAAGAGATTAACTCTTTCTCCATTAATCTGTTGGCTGGGTACCCGAAAGAATGCTTTCTTGATAACAAATGTATAATCTAAAGTAGTTCATTCTTTTGTAAGTCGAGTACCACTGTATATGTTCATTTTTTGAGAGCACAGTAGTGTTCCACCATTTCCCATGGGGTATGCAATGGGGAGTCTTTCAGAGATAAACCAATGATTCATTAGTTTCTCTCCAGTTTCCTTTCCCTTCTTGAGCCCAGCTTGAGTTCCTGTCATTTAAACTTTCAAATACTGTATGTTTCAGTAATCTTAATATTCATTTCAAAACTCTTTGTAAGATACTTCATGAAAATTTTTAAAATTTGTTTGGTAAATTTCTATTTTCACCTGATATTTGAAGGAAACCTTATGTGGCTTAAACATTAAATATCTCAGAATATGCAAAATTCTGCTAATAGCACTGCTGCTAATAGCACTGCTGATTAAGTCTAAATTAAATAATTAAATTAAATTAAATTAAATTAAATTAAATTAAATTAAATTAAATTAAATTAAATTAAATTAAATTAAATTAAATTAAATTAAATTAAATTAAATTAAATTAAATTAAATTAAATTAAATTAAATTAAATTAAATTAAATTAAATTAAATTAAATTAAATTAAATTAAATTAAATTAAATTAAATTAAATTAAATTAAATTAAATTAAATTAAATTAAATTAAATTAAATTAAATTAAATTAAATTAAATTAAATTAAATTAAATTAAATTAAATTAAATTAAATTAAATTAAATTAAATTAAATTAAATTAAATTAAATTAAATTAAATTAAATTAAATTAAATTAAATTAAATTAAATTAAATTAAATTAAATTAAATTAAATTAAATTAAATTAAATTAAATTAAATTAAATTAAATTAAATTAAATTAAATTAAATTAAATTAAATTAAATTAAATTAAATTAAATTAAATTAAATTAAATTAAATTAAATTAAATTAAATTAAATTAAATTAAATTAAATTAAATTAAATTAAATTAAATTAAATTAAATTAAATTAAATTAAATTAAATTAAATTAAATTAAATTAAATTAAATTAAATTAAATTAAATTAAATTAAATTAAATTAAATTAAAATTAATTCAAAAAGTGTTTTCTGTGTTTTCAAACTATGTTTTCTGTTCTCTGAAATTGAAAATTGGATCAGCTTTTTGTAGGGAAAGCATTTGTATATATCTATATATGTGTATGTATGTATACATCTGCTCACAGGTCATCCTAAAAGTCAAACACATGAAATAATGAAGCAGATTTTATAACTGCAACAGAATCCTCATTTCCTCCTGATCAGCTGGGACTTAGGAGGCAGAGAATATATGGGGGCAGGACCAGTTACAGGTGTTATTTACCGGTTCTCCGAACTACTCAAAATTTCCGCTACTAGTTCTCCGAACTACTCAAAATTTATGCTACTCGTTATCCAGAACTGGTCAGAACCTAATGAAACCCACCTCTGGTGTGTATGCATGGAAAGAAAGACAAACAGTAATAAATCATCTAAGATTCTCATTCCCATAAAATAAAGATCAGGTAGATGACAGATAAAGAGGGATAAAGGCATAAATCCCTAACTATGTATAGCTCTGTATACTGGTGTCAATGCCATTGAAGTAACATTTCCACAAGCAGGTTGTTGCTTTATCTGGGCTTCATATCACTGTTGTTTTTGTTTTGTTTTTATTAGACTTGTATGCCCCCCCTCTCCAAAGAGCCATACTTACTTCCTGGATCGGTCTGGGACGCCGGTGCGGTCGAGTGCGCGGACAGCGGCAATCATGCACACTCCTTTGTGAGAATTTGCTTTTGTGCAAGTGTGGAAGCAAAGAAATCAGAAAAAATCCCATGCGAGGACATTCGCACGTGAGAAATTTCAGCGATTTTCGCTGATTTCTTTGATTCCACACATGCTCAGAAGTAAAGAAAGGCTAAAAATTGCAGAAATCTCATGCCTATGAGCATCCTCGCATGAGAATTCAGCAATTTTGGGGGTGCAGGGGCAGCATGCATGTGGCAGGGACTCGCAGATGTGCACACATTGTCGTTTCCGCTACCAGGTAGACGATCCCATGCGTACTGGGGGCAGCCCAATACTGCTTCATAGATGTATTTATAAATTAAACAAATTATTTCCAATCTAGCTGGATATAATATCCTGCCATTAATGTATTCCCCCCCTTGTATATAATCTGAAATTATTAACTGTAACCTGCTCACCCATAATATTAACTTGGCTCAGCATCTTTTTAAAATGTGATAGGAAAAATGTTGTTCATATATTTAATTTTACCTGGTCTGAGTTGTAAAAAAAATATTATTTTAATTACTGTAAACAAGTTCTTACAGGCCTGGAATATTTTTTTCCCATATAATACCTTTTTATATAAAAGCTGCCAGAAAAGCCTAATAAGTTAGTCTTACAATTAGACGGCCTAACTTTTAGGCAATAATGAAATGGAAATGTGTTTAAGAAATCTTTTTATTTAGGTCTCATGAGAATTACCCTGTTGCAAAAGCTTTTAGCTACACAGCTATAATTATTTGCAACCGGGCTTACCACAAGCCAGCAAATTTAATGTCATAAGGCAGCAAACAATTTGTTAGTTATTTCAGTTCTTAATAAATGGAAGGTCCTTGTAAACATTTCTTTCCCAACAAACTAATTTAGCTATGCAGTCCTTAAAATTATAAATAAATGGATTATTTATTTAGCATTATTTTAGTGATATAGCTAATATTGATGAATGGAAAATATAATCTATTGAAAAAATATAATAGCTATATAATACTATAATCCCAACTTTCTTTAAGGAAACATAATAGCATATAGAGTATAATTTTATATCATTAAAAAAAATATTTTTCTTCTGACAATCATGAACAATGTTGCTACAATTGAAAGGTACAACTTTTAATATAATTTTACATGTACCTTTGTTTATGTACATATATATTTAATAATAGATTTACAGTACTGTGAAACATGTCATTAAAACAGCTATTACTTTTATATTTTAACAAATGAGAAATATCAAGGAAAATACTTGAGAGAATAATTTAAAACAAAACAAAAGTAAAGTACATGGATTAAGGGGCGTACATAAGTGCACTGGTGCGCCTTTCGTCCCCTGTCCAATTGTCTTTCCTTTCTCTCACTTATCATATATATTTTCTTTCTTTCATGTATCCTTTCCTCTAAGTTCACTTTTACCCTTATATATATATATATATATATATATATATATATATATATATATATATATGTCACATGTTTAAGCTGAATTTGAAAATTAAGGGAGACTAGGATAGATCTATTTCGGCCTTATTTTGGCCTCATCAGCTAGCCATACCCACTGGGACTTGAACCTGCAACCTTTGCCTTGCAAGGCAGAGAATATGTCTATATACTATATGTCTATTTTTCTTCCTATGTATTTGTGTATTGGACAAATGGATAAATAAATAAATAAATGGATGCTAAAATAGCACAAAGATGGATAGAATATTTGAACAAGTGAACACCTGCAGAGTTTTTTATAAACTAACTAGATTTTTGATTCCTCCCTAGCATTTTTCCTGCAAACGCAGGGTCCACTTCTTTTAGATCAACTGACAATCCATTGGTTGTGACAGGAATTGATTGACCAACTTGTCACCTGAGTCTGATTTCTGGGCCGAGAGAAAGTGACTGGCCCAAAGTCACTCAACCGGCTTTCGTGCCTAAGGCAGAACTACAACTTTACGGTTTCCTGGTTTCTAGCCTGGTGCCTTAAACCACTAGGCAAATCTGGTCCACATATGCACCACCTAAAATATTTATTGTTATTGTAAATTGAGCTTCATCTTATTGTATGGATTGCAAATTAATTCTTCATACTACCGCAAGGGTTTATTAAGAACTCTGAAATTTCTTTTGCTTTATTGCCATGACTACATGTAGTCAGAAGATGCTTCTACAACTAAAGATTAAAAATTGTTGAAGGTGGAAGTCGTTCCCTAAATTTTGAAACTGGAACTGAGTGGGCAACATTTGAGTTTTTAAAAAAAGCGTCAAGTAAAAGAGTAAAAATAGAGACAAATGATATCCATTTACTTTGTTCAACTTAGGCAGCACTTCTTCACATACTACCCATAAATTTGGTACAGATGGCTTTGTAGCTTTTGGTAAAGCCTGAGAGAAACACTCCAAAGCTTCCATCAAGGCTTCAACAAAGTCTGCTTTCAACAAGCTTTTGAAAAGTAAAATAGCATGTTATCAACATCTACCACATGGATTGAATCAGATATTCTTCTGGCTGTTACCAATTTTCTGTGTGATGATGCACAGGTAGAAAAGGTATTTTCCCCAAAGTGAAGTAAGAAGTTAAGTAAGCTGTCTCATCTGAATGTCTTTGATTAGAGGTATCAACATGAAGTGCATTGCTAATTATTATTATTATTATTATTATTATTATTATTATTATTTTGATTTTTGATTTTATTCGACTCAGGGTGGCTTACAACATGTTAGCAATAGCACTTTTTAACAGAGCCAGCATATTGCCCCAACAATCTGGGTCCTCATTTTACCCACCTCAGAAGAATGGAAGGCTGAGTCAACCTTGAGCCAGTGATGAGATTTGAACCGCTGACCTGCAGATCTATAGTCAGCTTTAGTGGCCTGCAGTACTGCACTCTACCTGCTGCGCCACCTCAGTTCTTAGATGATGATGATGATGATGATGATGATGATGATGATAATAATAATAATAATAATAATAATAATAATAATAATAATAATAAACAGAGTTAGAAGGGACCTTGGAGGTCTTCTAGTCCAACCCCCTGCTTAGGCAGGAAACCCTACACTACTTCAGACAGATGGTTATCCAACATCTGCTTAAAAACTTCTAGTGTTGGAACATTCACAACTTCTGGAAGCAAGCTGTTCCACTGATTAACTGTTCTGATTGTCAGGGAATTTCTCCTTAGTCCTAAGTTCTAAGCATGGCTCTAGTTTTTAGCACTTAAATGGTTATAAATAATTTTGGTGGTGCATGTACTTCATACACATCTCTGAAGTACACCACCCTTTACTTTAACTGCCTTCAATTTTCTATAGTATTTCTTCTGGCTTAGTCAGCTCTTACTGCTATCTAACAAAAGAGGCAAAAACTTATTATACCCAGGCATTTTTTCTTTTCGGAGAAAAAATTCATTGTTCAGAACTACTTACCCATTAATTTTCTACTAGGTTCAGGGGTGGGTTCTCCTTATCTTCTCTACCTTTTGCATTGTGTCGCGCACGTGCCTACTTCACGTCAGGGAAATGAGGGTTCTTTGCCAGCCACTTTCAAGGCGCAGTGACTGGAGGACCATTTTGCGGGCATGGCCAGCTGGCCATCACTGCCGGTTCGGTGACTGGGGGCAATTTTCCACTGAACCACTAACAACCCACCACTGACTAGGTTCTACATCTCAAAGCTTTTCCATTCATTTCCCATCTTACTTCCAAGCTCAATAATTCTATCAAACACACACACACACACTCTCCCTCCCCAATTGTTCACTCTATTCTTCTTGTCAAATACAATTACCATGGTGTATGATAGGTTTCTTTTCATGTCCGTATGCATTCTTGCATAATAGAGTCTAACATTCATTAAAAATCAGGTTCTCAACCAACAACATGGCACCCTCTGCATACAAAAATACACATACATTTTAATGTGAAGACCCATCTGATCTCATCACAAACCCTCCTTATACGCTTAAGCATAAATATATCAAATAATCAAGCTGACAGAACGCATCCTTGCTATATTCCTTGCTTAACGCAGGAGCTTTGGCTGAATAGAGGGGAGTATTTTCCCCTCTATTCTTTTCATATTCTTTTCATTCTTTCCCATCAGATACTATACTTGTTTCATTTAGTAACCAACGTTCAACGGAAAGTTGAACACAAGAACAAGGGGACACAATCTGAAGTTAGTTTGGGGGGAAAATCAAAGGCAACATGAGAAATATTATTTTACTGAAAGAGTAGTAGATCCTTGGAACAAACTTCCAGCAGACGTGGTTGGTAAATCCACAGTAACTGAATTTAAACATGCCTGGGATAAACATATATCCATTGTAAGATAAAATACAGGAAATAGTATAAGGGCAGACTAGATGGACCATGAGGTCTTTTTTTGCCATCAGTCTTCTATGTTTCTATGTTTCTATGTTTGCATAAAGCTTTCTATAATTCAAAGTTGTTCACTTTATATACATTTTCTCTAAAACAAGAAACGTCTTTCTATGTCATCTTTCTCATATATTCATTCAAGGAGAGGGAGGGAGGATTAGAGACAGTGATGGGCTCCTATGGTCAGGAACGCAGTTCCGGTAGCAAGATTTGGAGCTCCACCCCAGAGCACCCAATTTGCACTGAAAGATGTTGAAACAAAATGCATAAGCCACGCCCACAGTGTGGTTGTAAAAATTTTGGTAGCCCATCACTGATTAGAGAGGAAGGAAGAGAGGGAGGGAGGGAGGGAAGGATTAAGGGACAGAGAGAGGGAGGGATAGAGGAAGGAACAGGGAAGAAGAAACTCCTATCCTCATTTCCCGGCCCATGCCATCCCCTTATACATCCTCCCCAACCCATGTCAGTGGGCTGGTGAGTGGTCCTTGGATGCTTGGAAATGCATAAGAGGTGCCATGCACATTAAGGATGGTGTGCATGGGTGAGGAAGTGCATTGGAAGGTGTGTCAAAGTGCTGCATGGGTGAGGGAAAGTATTCAGGGAACAGTACAGGTCAGGAATAAATAAGGGGTGGGTGATAAACAAGAGGTGCCACTTGGGTCAGAAAAGGTGCCCATTGGTATGATCCAGACCTCTAGCTCCTCATTCCTTCTCCCAGCCTACAGCAGCCACTTACCTGTCTGCTGGGCGTCAACTTGCAACTTCCTGTTGGCTTCCAACTGACTTTTTTCTCTTCCAGCTTTCCACAGCAAAGTAAATGGGGAAGTTGGTAAAAAGTTGAGGGAGGGAGTGAAGGAAGGAAGGAAAGAATGTGAGTGAAGGGAAGGAGGGAGGGAGGGAAGAGAGAGAAAGGAAGAGAGAGAGAGAGAGAGAAAGAAAGAGAGAAAGAAAGAAAGAAAGAAAGAGTTGAAGGGAGGGAATATGAGTTCCAATGCTCCCTGCCAGCCATGTTCCCACAAGGAAAATCAATAGGGAAACTTGTCGGAAGTCAGGAAGTTTGTAGGAAGTCAGAAATTTCTCCCACTCCCACTGCTCTTTTGCCCACTTGTGGTCATTCCTTTTCTTTGTTTAGGTAAGGAAATATCTCTAACAAGATGACACAATGGGACTCAAATTATCAGGTTAAATATATAACACAAACACAATAACCTACTACATACATAAAAAATGCAGAGGGGAAAAAAAGAATACAAGGAGCTTCCCCCTGCATTCCTGGCAAGAATAGTCAATGTTAACAACTTTTCACTGTTGTTTAAAATACAAGAAACTTTTTCATTTTGTATCTCACCCCATTTTCGATTAATCCAACTCTAATTCTTTAGCTGTCATTATTAATCAGCAGAAATCCAGTAAAGGTTAGGTAGAAATAACATCTGAAATATTTATATCTCCATTTCCATTCAAACAAATTCCCCTAATCCATCAAAATTCAATCTCAATTTTAAATATTTAACATTACCAAAAACAAACATCATCCATCACCCAGTCAGTCACTAGTAGTAGCAGCAGCAACAGCAGCAATAAAATATAAAATTAAATAAACTGAACTGTAAATAAAAGTAGAATGACTGTGCCAAAAAAAACCAAAAACAAAACCCAAAGATAGTACCAATCGTAACAGGAGTGTTTGGATGCAATTCCAAAATACCTGCAACACCATTTGAACATCATCAGCATTGACAAAATCACTATCAGTCAATTGCAAAAGAGTTACATCCTGTTGTTCTGTCGGGCTCTCTGGTAGACTTCTCCCAAAAATTCACAGGTACAAATTTCAGACACACACACGTTTGTAAATTCAAAACAATGTTCTTTATAAGGAAAATTCACTTAACCTAAGCCCTCTTTTGGTATAGCAAAGAGCACTCGTCTCCAAACAAACTGGTAATTTGTACAAGTCCCTTATCAGTTTTATGATACTTAGCTTGCAGCTGTGAGGCAATTCACAGTCCTTCTTCTTTCACAAAGTGAAACACACTTTGCTCTGGTTTAGTTTCAAAGCGGGGAAAAATCAGCACACACAAAAAGTCAAAGTCAGTAAAGCAGTCACGAAACACAACAGATAAGCCTCCACAATGGCCAGACCCACAGGCTGCTATTTATAGCAGCCTCACTAATTACCACAGCCCCACCCAACCACAGGTGGCCTCATTTTCTTTGATAATAATCTCTCAGTTGTTGTTGCCTATGCATCGCTCTCCACATGCGTGGCTGTATCATTAACTCTTGTTCTGAATCCAAGGGGGAGCTAGATAATTGATCTCCTTCTGAGCTGTCTGCCACACTCTCCTCCCTGTCACTCATGTCTTCTTGGTCAGAGGAGCCTTCATCAGCAGATTCCACCGGGGGCAAAACAGGCCTGCAACATGTGGATGTCTCCCCCACATTCACAGTCCTTGGGGCAGGAGCTGGGCCAGAGCTAACCACAACACCTGTGATGATACTTTTCATATTATGAAATTGATATCATCTGCCTTGTGAAGGACTCAAAAATGGACAAAAGTGCCATATACAATCTAAAATCTGGCGGAGAAAAACCATAGTGTATTAAACTTGCATGCTGACTGAATTCTCAATGACTCTGGGAGTCTCACAACAATGGCAAAAAAACCCCTGTTCAATAAAATCAGTAAAACATTAATAATAAACAATGGCAAGTATAATAAACGAAGGGATATCTCTTTTCCACACCAAAGGCCTGGGTGAAGAAATCAGGTCTTCACAATTCCTCTAAACAGTAGCAGAGTAGTTAAACACTCCAGTGACATCCTGTAATGAAATTATTTCCGCTTTGTTCTAAGCTGCTTCTATTTTCTTTTCTTACATTTTATTTTTTCTGTTGAAAAAATAGTCAAAGGACCACAACATTTTAAATCTGGAAAGCTGAATTGCAGCTGGAAAACAGCCTATAGTCGTATTATCGGAATGGTATCCAAATATCAGGAAGTGTTTTATAGGGCATGTTTTAATGCAATTCCATCTGTTTTGTGTCAGTCACCAAAGTTCAGTGGATGACTTTGGCAGAATTATCCTCGTTCGGCCCATCTCACTTCATCTTATTCTATCTCATTTCATTTCACTTCACTTCACACTTTACCTCTCCAGTTTTGTGAAGCAAAATGTTTATGCCCCTTAATGCAGCTAAAGGATCTAAATGAAACCAAGATTTAACAACATGCCTCTTTGCCTTTGTGGTTCTGAAACCGTTAGAGCAATGCTGTTTGTTTTTTTTTGTTGCGCATTTGATAAGTGGATAATAGCAAATATATTTCAATTCTTTCATTGACTCAACCTGGTAAATTCATGTAGTGCTTCTCATCATTTGTTTTATAAGCAGGCTATCATGGCTTACAAAAAATAGCCAGGTGTTATGCACTGCTCTATAAAGTCCATGAAGAGATTACAATTAATAATCCAGAATTTCTGTTGCTAAGCAAGACAATTGTTAAGGGAGTTTTGCCCCATTTTAAGTGAATCACCGCAGTTGTTCAACTAGTAACATGATTGTTAAGTGAATCTGGCTTTCTCATTGATATTGCTTATCAGGCATCACAAAAGATGATCCGTGACCTCGGGACACTGCAACCATTATAAATACATGGCAGTTGCCAAGCATCCAAATTTTAACTATGTGACCAATGTTGCAACTGTCATAACTGTCATAACAGTCACAACTCGCTTTTTTCAGTAATGTTGTAACTCTGAACCATCACTGAACAAATAATTGTAAGTTAAGAACCACCGGTCCTCTGGAATCAACTCCTTCCAGAGATTCACACTGCCCCCACCCTCCTGGCCTTTCAAAAGACTTTAAAAAGTCGGCTTTGCCAGCAGGCCTGGAGCCATTCAGCGATAACACTCTGCTCCAGCCAGTAGTATGCTAGTAGAAATGGATGAGTGAGAGATGTATAATTTTTTTTAGTATTTGGGGTTTTAAATTTTGTATTTTTGTTTTATTTCTGTACACCGCCTTGACTCTATCAGGAGAAGGGCAGCCTATAAATTTAAGTAATAAATAAATTTAAGTAATAATATATTGAGGATTCACAGATTAGTAAAACAGCTTTAAATTTTATAGATATACCACAACATGGGTCGGTTCCAACTTACCTCGCTGCCGGTACACTCCCTCCACCATGCCATGTGGGCGCACCTTATGAGCATACCTTGTGGGCATGTGCAAGTAATGAAAAATTCCCCTCCCCCCAAAAAAAACAAAGCCAAAACAAAGATGGGGACCACATGCACAGTGCTGCAACTCAGCTTCTGCACATGCTCAGAAGAAGAAAAACAATTCAAAAAATTCAAAAAAAGGGATGGCAGTGCCCATGGACCAGCACTGACCAATCCAATTCAGCGATGTCATCGTGACATCACCGGCAGGTCACTACTGGCTCAAGTGAACCAGTCCAAACTGTGAGGTACCCACCGCAAACACTTTTTTGTTCTGTGGCTAACCTTGGAGTGTAATATACTGCTTGTACACTGGACAATTTTGTAGTCATTTGTATTCTAAACACAGGACTTTCATATGCCAGGTATATTTATAAATTTCACATGGTATTATATAGGAGTGATGTACATTATAAATCAGTTCGTTGCTCTATAAATGATGTTGCTAAATTTTGCCAAGCATTCTATTTCCAGTCTTAATGAAAATGTATTAATTTTCACACATAAGTCTATTTCTGTAACACAAAAACATTGTGTTACAAAACATGGGTTACACAGATTAACTGCAGTTTGTCAAAATGATGCAGGTCGTGTAAGATGGGAAAAGCACATTACAAGTATGTGGGTTGCAAACTATCCATGCAAAAAATGATTCCAAGCTTTACTGCTGTCCTTTGTGCTGATTTCCAGGTTTAAGGAAAAACAGCTGTTGTTAAGAGAGTTTTGCCCCATTTTACAACCTTAATTCCAAGGTAAGTGAAATTCCCTTAAATCATAGTGTTTAGAGCAGGGCTGTCAAACTCCCAACCCGTGGGCCAGATGCGTCCAATGCTGGCCATGCCCACACCCAGTTTAGTGAAGGGGGGAAATGTCCTGATGCATCATGTGACGTAGTCGTGATGATACGGGTTTGACACCTCTGATTTAGAAAGCGCTAAAGCTTAAAGGAAACTACAAAGAGATGTCATTGCTTAGAATTGCAACATCAAAAATAGCTAATGCACAATACTATGTTCTTTTCTCCACATTAATGAATCAGAACTATCATCATCTTCTGAGCCTAATCTCCTTAATATAGGTTTGTATCCAGGGGTGGGTTTCAAAAATTTTAGCAAAGGGTTCTCTGCCTGGTTGCTGGATAGGTGTGGCCATGGTTGGTGTGGCCTAGTAGGCCTCTTGCACCACAGGGGGGGGAGTTTTTGCCCTCCCTGGGCTCCAGAGGCTTTTCTCGAGCCTCCAGGAGGGGAAAAATGACATCCCCAGGCTTCAGATGCACTCTGGAGGCCTTCAACCTTCCCAAACCTCTGGTAGGCCCATTTTTCCCAAGCCTCCATGAGTTCCCTGCACTTACCTGCATCCAAAATGGGCCCCATGGAGACTCCTGGGAGGGCAGGGTGAGGTGGGCAGGGCCAGTCAGGGGTGGGATTTGGGGGTTCTCTGAACTGCACAGAATCTTAGCTAGAGGTTCTCCTGAACCCCTGCAAACTCCCAGCAGCCCACCCCTGTTTGTATCCCAAATTATAACAATATAGCAATTATTTCAACTATATCAACATTTATCACAAAATGTTAAAGGTTATAAATGTTAAAGGGGAGGATTTTAATTTTAAAAATTAATTTTAAAAAGTAGTTCATAATTGTTCAGTGAAGCTGTGGCCTCACAAGATGAATGAAACATAATGAAGAAGAACCATTTGAAGAAGAATCACTTGCTGAGATGTGTGGCTATATAAATCAAATTAAATCTAATTGATCAATCAATCCATCAATAACCATCAGGTTGGTCTAGTACAGGCCTATCAAACTGGCAACCGTTGTTGTCAAATGTGTCACATGTAGGCCACACCCGCCCAGCTCCACAAAGGCAAAAAACATTGTAATATGTCACAATGCATCACGTGACACGAGTGAGTTTGACACCTGCAGTCTAGTAGATAAAACACCAGATTAGAAAACATGAGAGCAATAGTTCAAATGCTGCTTTAGCCTTGAAAAATCAACTTGGGTGACTTAGTGTTAGTTAGTAACTATCTCTCTCAACCCAACACACTTCACATGGTTGTTGTTCTGGGGAAAATAGGAGGAGCTAGATGTGTTTGTTGCCTTGAATATTTGTAAAAATAATGAAGGTGGGAAATAAAGAAACAAACCAGTAATTCATCTCTTTAATTTAAGTAATATAGTATGACTTAATTTTTCTTTTCTATATGCTAGTCCATCAAATGCTGAATACCTTTCTAAAGTGTTTTTCTTTTTAATTTATAGGGCAAACTGAAAATATTGATCCCAAATCAGACATGGATAGTACAAATGTAAAAAGGCTTTTTTCCCCACCATTTTTTTTATTTTCTCACCAATCACAGTACAATGTAAAGTATCAACAACATCAAATTGTTTAAATACATCAATAATTCAATTTTAAAAATTATGGTATACAAATCCAATGCTACCTCCTTTCCTTTTGACATCTGGATAATAAATAGCTGCTCAGTTTTCTTATATTGTATTAGTATAATATTCGCTAAAACATCTTTTAAGCTGATCCAAATTATAAAATGCCTCAAGTTAATTAGGCTGTAGTAGTTCAAACTTCTCCACATCTCTTCCATTTCAATTTATGTAAAAAGGCTTTTGAAGAAGTGGGCCTTACATAGGAAAGAGCCTTACATATCCAAACCATTTGATAGCGATAAATAGCAGTGAGCCCATAGACGCACTGTCATATAAATATATATGTTTGCACTGAAGAATTGTCTTCAGTGATCTGCAGTGCGCAATTTCGAATTTATCTTCTGAGATCCAATTAACAGCCATACCACTACTTTTTTCTTTTCTTTTCTTTGCTTTTTTTTTTTATAAAAGAGAGGTGCCCAGCAATATTGGTTTTCCCCTGCTTTGTGGGTGATGGTTGTCATTCCAAAGTTGTGCAAAAGCTTCTAATTTAAAGTTGCACCTTGCAAAGCCGCCTCTGACAGATATTGCAAGTGCTTTCTTTTTTGGTGGCAGATGGGCTGAGAAACCCCTTTGGTTGCTCTCATTTCAATGTGATTGATCTACAGAAGGGTAGGGGGAGCCTCAAGATAAATACAGTAATGGCATAGGAGGCTGGATGCACGAGGCAACATTTTTTAAAATGGGGTTACATTATAGTCACCCCTTCCCTCCCCCGCCCCCCTTTAAATACTGCAATCAGATAAAACGTCCGTCATTTTCCGTGTGTAAATTTGGGGTATTTTTAGTCCCTAAAATGAGAATATGTGATTTAACGATGCAGTTTTCTATAACAGGGTTGCAAAAACAAGACCACGGGGAGAAAAAAATAACATTCATTCCTTGTGCCGGTAGATGGCGCTCTCTCTTAATTTGCAGACTTGGTTTTCATTTCATTATTTAAATACGGAACAGTCTCTTTTCTTCCTTCCCTTAAAAAAAAAAATCCCCCACAAGCACCCCCTCCCTTACGGATGTTGGGGAACACAGAATGATCCTTAGAGAAAGACGCCAGGGCAGAAGGTTCCTGTAAACGTTTCTTTTCAAATTTTTTGGGGGTGGATCATTTTTTGTCCCTGAGACGGTGTAAAAATGGGAGACTTCGGAAGCTCCTGTCTTGAGGAACCTGGACAACTGCAGTGAAAAGAAAACGCGGCATATGCAGATCTATGGATAATGGTTCTCCTGCTGATGCTGTAATTTATCACTCTTCTTCTCAGGTAAGATAAAGGGTTTAAGGGAATATTCATTGAAGGATTCATACGTCAGGCCCTCTTACTGATTGTCCCTTTTCTCATGCTGATGAATAGGCTGGACCATTTATTTTGGATGCAACAAGGAGATTACAGAGAGGTACATTTTGGGCTGGGGTGTAATGAGCTTTGCTCCATACGTTCCTCCATTATAGGAGGAGCAGTGTTTAATCGTTTTACAGGTTGCTTATAATGTGCTGTTTAATTCGGTGTTGCGTTTTCTAGAAGGTATGGCAGAGATTCCCTTCCCTTCTGGGGCTCAAGTCAAAATGTATTGCTGCTTGAGCTGGTGGTCCGCCACAAGTGATAACATTTTTTTTTTTTTTGCGGGTTGTCTTATTTTGTGCTTTTAGCAAACATGGTTGAGAAATAATGAAGCAGACTGAGAAAAAAACGGGAGTGGGTGGGCTGAAGAGGATCCTTCAAATCACACAGGAATATACTGTACTGTTAGTATTTTTTAAGGTGACAATGCAGTCTTTTGTAATATTATTCATCCTGTTGTTTATCAAGGTGTAGTTCGTTTACTAGTATTGCAGCACACAGATCATATCCTCCCAGTAGAACAGTCTTTTCAGTGGAGGAGACAGTATGAAAAGCACAGATTAGGTCAATTCGCCCACGAGAAGGTGGCAAAAAGCACAGCAGGATTAACCTCTTTTTCTTTTCTCTTTTTTTGCTTTTTCCAAAATGTACCATTGCAAGGTTTGGTTAGGTATTCCAATGTATTCCTTGCCTTTGCTTTCGACTCCCACATGCCCCCCACCCCCTGCATTATGTGTCTCCTTCATATGATTCAGGCTATGAGAAACAACAGGGTTTCCCAGCAGGCAGCAAACCAGTGCAGCTCCTGGTCTTAACTCTAACTCTGCTCTACCCCCCACCACAGCCCCAATCTTCCCCTCTGGAATAATAAATAAATAAACAGGATTGTGATTATTGGGAGAGCTGATTTCCTAAATCAGCGGCTCACAAGGACTGTCTCTCTCTGGGTGTGAGAAGCCTTCTCCAGTCTCCTTGAGGATCAGCGAGGAGATCAATATTGCGGCTGTCAAGGCAACGGGTAGAGTAGATTGGCAGGTTGGATCGCAGCAGCACAGGTTTGGCCTCCGCTTCCCAGTTCCTCTGGCACAGAGTAGATCGAACAGATCTCCTGTTGGCTTCTGAGAAGCTGGCTTTGCTGCTTGAAGTGCTGAGCTCTGGATCAATGGACAACCTGTCATGCCTAGAAGCAGGGGGGGACGACGACGACCGTTCATGGGAAAGGAGACGCCCTTTTTTTTTTTTTTAGGCAGGAAGTAGGGAGGAGACACCCTTGCTGTTCCTGGCTACTGGGCCATGGATGAGCTTTGCATGTGAGAAGGGTTTTGAATATGAAGCTGTGGATGATGCATTTCCTTTCCCTCCTCTCCCCAGCCTTGGCCTTTTGTTCTTTCCACAAGACATTCATTATTAAGCACATACATACATCTCCGCACAAAGGCTTCCATTTCCAGTTCCACACAGCCATTTGTCTGACTAAAACAAGATTCTCGAGAGCACTCGGATTGGAGATTTTGAAATTAAATGGGCAGGGAAGGCGTGATTTCTATAATTTAAGAGGACAATGGAAGAAAACCCGAGAAGGCACACTTGAGGAGCAATATTTTGATGGGAGAAGAAGAACCTCTGACGATCGTTTTAGAGAAATAGACATGATTAGCTAACTGACAGGTAGCCATCTTATGGTCCGTTGCAATTGAAGGTTGCATGCTCCCTTAGCGATAAATAGATGAATTGGAGCATCTGAATGAATTTTGTGGAGTAATGCTCCCTTCTAGTTGTGGGACAAACACCTGTGACTTGGTTTCAGTGGTTGTTTGGAATGGAAAGCTACATTTATGTGTGTGTGTGTGTATGTTTTGGCAATGTCAATATTTCTAGACGACCTTTTCTCATGCTCATTTGTACAACTTATATAAAGGTATATTATATAAATCTCATTCTCATTTGCACAACTTAATATAAATCCAATAAACAAACAAACAAACTTCCATAACTGGGTTGAGGAAAGTATCACCAGAACTAGGAGAACCAATGCAGAGAGGATTTGTTTCACTTGAATCTAGAGCTTTCTGCCTTTCCACCTTTCTGAACAGGTCTTAGAAAAGTTATAATGAAAACAGGGGGAACTTTGTCCCCGTTTTAGTTTTCAGTGCAAGCCCAACTCTACAATGAAAAAAAGTTCCAATGGTGGAAAAAACGGGGAATGATATTATTCCAGCATATGAGGAAATGGCTGCTCCCCTCTTCACTGGGTTATAATTGGTCATAAGCCCGTGATGGTGAACCTATGGCATATGTGCCACAGGTGGCATACAGAGCCATATCAGAGGGCACGCAAGGCATTGCCCTATGTCAGTTCGAGCGTGTGCACACACCCGCCAGCTAGCTGGTTTTTGGTCTTGGGGAAAAATAGCCCAATGGGCAAACCAGAAGTTCAGAAAAATGGACTTCCGGTTTGCCCGTTGTGCAGTTTTTTGCATTCTGGGGCTTCAGGAAGCTTCCCGGAAGGCTCTGGAGTGTGAAGAACAGCACAATGGGCAAACCAGAAGTCTTTTTTCTGAACTTCCAGTTTGCCCATTTGGCCATGTTTTTCATCGTCCCAGGCTTCAGTGAGGCCTGTGCGCATGCATGGGGTTGGGGGGGTATTGTGCACATGTGCAGAGGCAGCATGGGTAATGTGCATGCGTGGGGAGAAGGAATGGATGTGGGCACCCTTTTGACACATGAACCAAAAAAGGTTTGTCATCGCTGTCACCTGGAGATGGTCCATTAACCAAGAGATTGGCTAACTGGGTTATTCCTTCAAATGAACCTAACTTTTGGGCATCCTGCATACATTTCAGACCTGTCGGTCCTTTCTGAGAAATATTGAATACTTTATCCCCCAGAGGGTTCAATTTTGAGAATCTGTATCACTGTTCTTAGCAAATATCCATACCATACTTGAATTACAGGTAATCCTTGACTTATGACAGTTCGTTTAACAATTTGAAGTTACGATGGCCTTGGAAAATGTGACTTATGATCCATTCTCAAAATTATGATCCTTGTATTACCATCCCAGTCCGTGATTGCAATTTGGCCACTTGGCAACCAGTTCACGTTGATGATGGATGCAGCGTCTTGTGGTCACATGTTTGTGATTTTCAGTCTTCCCAGCTGGCTTCCAACAAGTACAGTCATTTGGGGAAGCCAGATTCATGTGACTGTGGTGTTTCATTTTATAACCATAGCAAAAATGGTTGTAAAACTAAGTCTGGTTGTGTGATATTTGCTTGATGATCATGATTAAATTTCCAGTTGCAATAATGGTCATAAGCCAAAGACTACTTGTATAAGTAAAAGGGTTCAGATAGTTCATATCACTTATAGTTTAGCAAAGACTTTATGTAGTTTTCCCCAGAAATAATAAGGAAGCTGTTCACTATTTTCTCCTGGACTCTTATCTGGAAATTTGTTGTCCAATGGCTGTCCAATTTTGCCCAATTTCCTGGTCATCTTCGATCCAAATATAGGTAGTACTTGCCTTACAACCACAACTGAGCTGAACATTTCTGTGAGATATTTATTAATATCCCAGAATATCTCTGGGACCGTCTTCTGCCGCACGAATCCCAGCGACTGGTTAGGTCCCACAGAGTTGGCCTTCTCCGGGTCCCATCGACGAAACAATGTTTGGCGGGCCCCAGGGGAAGAGCCTTCTCTGTGGCAGCCCCAACCATCTGGAATCAACTCCCCCCGGAGATTAGGTCTGCCCCCACCCTCCTTGCCTTTTGCAAACTCCTTAAAACCCACCTCTGTCTTCAGGCATGGGGAAATTGATTCCCCTAGGCCGTTTCCGCTTTATGTATGGTTTATATGAGATGTATGATTGTTTTTATATTAAGGGTTTTAAATTGTTTAAACATTGGCTTTGTACTGTTCTGTTGTTGTGACCACCCTGAGTCTAAGGAGAAGGGCGGCATAAAATTTGAATAAATAAAATAAATAAATTAATAATAATAATAATAATAATAATAATAATAATAATAATGTGAGTTTTGCCCCATTTTATGACCTTTCTTGCCACAATAATTAAGTGAACCACTGCAATTGTTTATTAAGTTAATGAATCTGATTTCCCCATTGAGTTTGCTTGTCAGAAGGTTGCAAAAGGTGATCACATGACCCTGGGACACTGCAGCAATTATAAATATGAACCCGTTACCCAGCATCTGAATTTTGATCACATGACCATGGGGAGGCTGCACAGATAACTGGGGAAAACTAGTCATAAGTCATATTTTTCAGTGCCGTTGTAACTTTGAATGGTCACTAAATGAACTGTGATAAGTTGAGGACTACCTCTATTTGCTGGATTTGACTTTTGTAAGCTTATTGATGTCAGCCAAGGCTAGCTACAGTAGATGCTACCATCTGTTGTGTCATGGATCTTAAACTTTTATTTTTTCTTCATTCCTCATAATATAACAATACCATAGATGCATTATTTCCCTCCCAGCCTTTCATTAAAGTTACGAGGAGAGGGAGAAACAAATATTTAATTTTGGATTTCATGAGGAATCTTGGTAAAACAGAAATCATGAGTCATTAGTACCTTTTTCTCTAGTACCTACCTAACATCTGAAACCAGTCAGACTTCTCACAAGGTTCTTTTCGCAGCTATCAACTCTTGAGAGGTCTCTCATAGATTTCCTTTATAGTCAAACATGCAAAGCATTAAAACAATCTGAAAGTCCCCACACAGAGTCCAATGATAAGCCCTACATGGCATCAAGCCAGATTACTTACGGGACCACCTCCTGCCGCATGAACCCCAGCCATTGGTTAGGTCCCATAGAGTCGGCCTTCTCCAGGTACTGTCAACTAGGCAATGTCATTTGGCGGGGAAGAGCCTTCTCTGTGAGGGCTCCAGCCCTCTGGAATCAGCTCCCCCCAGAGATCCATACTGCCCCCGCCCTCCTCGCCTTCCGTAAGAGCCTGAAGATTCTTCTATGCCACGAGGCTTGAAGTTATTAGCCCGTTGGCTGACGAATATTTAGTATGTCTGAGGTTTGAGTGGGAATGCCTGATTTTTAACATAACTGGGATTTTAGATTAGATTAATTAATTGAATTAATTGGGTTAGGACATTGTATTGTACTGTTTTAGTTTTTTTATGCTGTAAGCCACCCCGAGTCCTTGGAGAGGGGCGGCATATAAATCCAACAAATAAATAAATAAATAAATATACATCAATCCTCTCAGTCCTGTTTCTCATCCTCTGAAAACCTTACCAACAACTTTAATCATCAATACCCAGCATAGAATCCAGTTCTTCTACTTTTGTCAATCTACCCAAATACAGTACTTGGATCTACTGTATTACTAAGCTCCATCTCAAATAGGTAGGGAGCAGCCAAAGAAAGAAGGGTTCTAGTGGTGACATCTGCCATCCTTCAAAGTTCCTCCAGATCTTTTAAAATAGCTTCTCCGCCTACTCGTTTCTATAATTTATTCAATAGGTATAGACTTTGTAATGTTTCCATTCTTTTAAAAAGGTTTCAGAGATGGGCTGCTGGGGGTTCGCAGGGATTAGGGAGAACCTCTAGCTAAGATTCTTTGCAGTTTGGCCCCTCCCACTCACCCTTCCCTGAAGTCCCCACGCAGCCTTATTTATTTATTTGTTTGTTTGTTTGTTTGATTATTCATTCATTCATTTTATTTTATTGGATTTGTATGCTGCCCCTCTCCGAGAACTTGGGGTGACTCAAAACATATGCAAGGACACAATAGCATAGTAATCCAATTAATATCCATAAAAATAATCTTAAAAATAATATTTAAAAATTCTAACTTTAAAAACTTTTATTAGCATTCATTCAATAAAATCATACTAAAAAATGGATGCAGGTAAGTGCAGGTTGCTCTGAGGCTTGGGAGGGTGAAAAATGGGCCTACCGGAAGTTCAGGAAGGCTGGAAACAGCCCCATTTCCAGCCTCCAGAGGGCCTCCAGAGCCTGGTGAGGCTGTTTTCACCCTCCCAGAGGCTCGAGGAAAACCTCCGGAGTTTGGGGAAGGCAAAAACAAACCCACCCCATGATGCAGGAGACCAACTAGGCCAGGCCTACCAGGCCCATACCTACCGAGCAACTGGGCAGAGAACCCCATGCTATGGTTTTTGAAGCCAACCCCTATACAGTTTGTCTTTAAAGCAAGGTGTTTTCAATAATGTGAGGCCATAACCTTTTCAGAAATTATTCTCTTTCTGAACCTTCATTCAACTCTTCCCCCCACCCATATCTGATCCATCATACTTAGTTTTAAACATTAAAGCACTACCCTATAAATGTACAGTACAACAGTACAAATGTAAAGTATGTTACAGTATATCTTTTCAGACCTTTGTTCCATGTTTTTCAGTAGGGTCTCTTCCTAAGTAAGCAGGTGAAGGAGTAAAAAATCAGTTTATTCATTTATATTTGAAAGTGGTAATAAATGAAGTCATGAATTAACTAATGTGATTATTATGTGATGATTAACTATGTTGTATATTTCACTAATCTTGTAAATAGGGGAGGATAAATCTCAAAAGTGGATAGAAGCACAAGCAGTAACCAATAATAGAATTAACATGGCAGATTGCAAGAAGTTTACGTGCATCTGATTATGGTTACCAGCTATGTACATAAATAGAGCTAGAGTTGTTGTAGCAGTTGAGACAGTCTATGGAGATTCTCTGTCATCCAGGCCATGGTTGTCCCAAAGATGTTTTTCAAGAGGCAACTGGACTTTCTGGTTTTTCTTTGAAGACGTTTCCCTTCTCATCTAAGAAGCTTCTTCAGCCTTGTTTGTTTACATTCTAGTAGTTTAAGGGCAACACAGTGAAGATCGTTTTCATTTATTGTACTTACTCAGACTACAGTAATACAGCTGTCTAATCTGGTAGGGCTAGCTACCCATATGGTTCATGCAAGGCAGGAACGAAATCAAATTTTGATCTGATAATGCTCCCAACCTCACCCATGAAAAGTCTTGCTTGATTCAGTTATGGTTGCGCTTGCTTTTAAAAAAACAACAAAACAATTTTTTTGCTGCTTCTTGGCTACTTTCATATTGGAAAACACTCCAATTGGTAAAATAAGTTAATTTTGAGCTTCATTGTGATGTGCTTACTAAAGACAAAGGCTGTTTTCATACATCTAAACTCAGCTTTAGATTAGCCCAACATGGTGCTGTTCCCAGGCCAGCTTCACGCTGTGTTGTTTTCTGAAAAAAACATGTAACAAGCGGAAGCATTTGACAGCCTTGTGGCAAATGGATGACACTTATTGTGCCCAAGTTCTGTTTTCCTCACTCATAATACTTATTACAATCTTTCTGAATGATTGTTTCATGTATACTTTGACAGAACTGTTTAACAGAATTAAAATATCAATGATATTAGTTAATATCACTTTAGACTATCTCCCAAACTGTTCCGTAGCACATTATGTATGTTTTACTCTTGATATTAAATCTACTTTTTTTCAAAAGCTTAGTCCCCCAAATATCTTCCTGCAGTCATAATTGTCTTAAATTTGATAGCTTGGAAGTATGTTCTAGTAGTTTTAAGAATATGTGTTCAAAATACATCATTTCATTCCAAAATAAATTAAATGGAACAGCTCTGGGCAAAGCTAAGTGCAAGAAACTGTTCTGAACATCAGAAATTCAGCCAGGGTGCCTAATGAATAGTTAAATAAGGTCAATTATGCACAAAGCACATAACCCTCTTTGGGCTATTGCAGTGCTTCTCAAATAATGGGGCGGGGCCCCCTGGGGGGGCACGGAGCGATGCCAGTGGGGCACGTGACCCCGGGGAACATGGTTTTTTTTGCTGCAGCACTATAGCACCAAGCCGTATCACACAGCACAGAGCAGAAGATATGAAGTGCAGATAAAAAAACCCTTAAGAGACACCATGGAAAAATATTTAACAGGGATGAAAAGAAAGGTGGAGAGAGACAGAGATAATGAGACGAACGTAGGTCTCCCAAAAGCTAAGACGAGGAAATATGATGAAGCGTATGTTGTGCTTGGCTTCACTGTGACTATGGTGGGAGACGAGGAAAGACTGGTATATTTACCGTGTCTAAAAATGTTGGCAGCGGACATCATGAAACCAAATAAATTGAGGAATCACTTAAACACATCACACCCCAGTTTTTTCAGCAAAAACGTGCCAAATAATAATAATAATAATAATAATAATAATAATAATAATAATAATAATAATAATAATAATAATAATAATAACAATAATAATAATAATAATAATAATATGAAGCATAACACACCAGACATTGTGATCGTGGAGAAAAAGAAAGTATGGATCATCGACATCGCAATCCCAGGAGACAGCAGAATTGAGGAGAAGCAGCTAGAGAAATTAGTGAAATACGAAGATCTAAAAATCGAGCTGCAACAACTCTGGCATAAGCCAGTGAAAGAGGTCCCAGTGGTACTTGGCACGCTGGGCGCAGTACCAAAGGATCTCAGTGGACATTTGAAAACCATCGGAATTGACAAAATCTCCATCTGTCAATTGCAAAAGGCCGCTTTACTGGGATCGGCAAACATAATTCGCCGCTACATCATGCAGTCCTAGGTGCTTGGGAAGTGCCCGACTGGTAATGAAATACGAAATCCAGCATAATAATAGGAGGGGGCATAACAGAAAATAATTGAGAAGCACTGGGCTATTGCAACAATTAGCTTCTGCACAATTCTGATTGGGGATGGTGCTTCCTATTCAGGACCCTGAATTTTCTAGCTGTTGCATCTATACAGAATTAAGGCAGGACTAAACATAGGTACAATATTTGTATTCACTTGGAAATCAGCCAATTCATCCCTATTTAGCCAGTCTCAAAAGTGACATACATATGATTGATAAAAGTGCTTTACTGTAAGTGCTTTAACCATTACATTCTACACAGGTTTTATATAAATAACATATTATTATTATTATTATTATTATTATTATTATTATTATTATTATTATTATTATTTAGATTTGTATGCCGCCCCTCTCCGTAGACTTAACATCTTATGTATGTTAAGGGTTACATTGTTCTCAGCCCACTTTCCTAATGGGAGCTCAGCTCCCTCCATATGATTCTCCTCTTCCTGTGTTATTACTCAAGCTGTCTCCTCCCTCCCCCATTCACTATGTCCCAATACAAACTTGCTGTTATTTTCTTAACTCTTAAAGAGTTTGGGCACTCTGCAATGTAGAGCTGCAACTGTGCATCTTTACATCTGGGCCTATAGGAAAGAAATGGAAAAGATGAAAAAAGGGGTTGTTTTGTTTTGTTTTTTGCTGTATTTGTAGATCTGTTAGCATCCCAGAGCACATTTGTGGGCATGCATTCACACACACATACACACACATGCAGGCACACTTGCAAATCTGGTTGGACTTTGTCCTAACCAAAGACAGGCCCATTTAATAGATAATGATCAATCATTCAGCATTTATTATAATGAAAAATTCTTTAACGTCCCTTCAAAATATGCAAATGCTCCCGTGAGCCAGTGAAAGTTTCCACCCACAGAAATTGTAGATGATCCTGCTAAGTCTTCTTCCCCCTAAACTCTCTTTTTCAAAAGATCTCTCCAATATTTTGGAGCAGATTTTTAGGAGCATGTAACTTATCCCTTATCCCTATCCCTCTACTGCCAGGTGTTGGGTTCTGCTTGTGAAGGCTATGTCAAGATTTTTATCATGCTTTTCAGGTAAAAATTGCTTCCCACCAGAATGCTCGGTTATCATAATTTGCTATACCATTGGTAAATGCTATGTTTAAATTTTAAAAAAAACTTAACAAAAAGCTTACAGTTCAAGTTTACAAACTAACAGGCATGCCCTAGAGCAGTGTTTCCCAACCTTTTTGGAGCCGCGGCACATTTTTCATATTTTCAAAATCCTGGGGAACATTGGGGGGGGGGGGGGGCTAAAAAAGTTTGGACAAAAAAATCTCTCTTCCTCCCTTTCGCTCTATTTCTCTCTCCCTCCCTCTTTCTCTCTCTTCCTTCCTTTCTCTCTCCATCCCTCTTTCTTTCTCTCTTCCTTCCTTCCTCTCTTTCTGTCTCCTCCTTCCTCTCTCATCTCTCTTTCCTTCCTCTCCCTCCCTTTCTCTCTTTCCTTTCTCTCCCTTTCTGTCTATCCTTTCTATCTCGCACCCCCTTTCCCTCTTTCATTCCCTTTCTCTCCCTCCCTTTCTCTCTCATTCCTTTCTCTCCCTCTTTCCTTTCTATCTCTTTCTTTTTCTCCCTCCTTCATATCTTCTTTCTCTCCCTTCTTCCTCCCTCTTTTCTTTCTCCCCCTCCCTTTCTCTTCCTTTTTCTCTATCCTTTCTACCTCTTACTCTTTCTTTCTCTCCCTCCTTCATTCAATTTTCTCTCCCTCCCTTTCTCTCTCTTTCCTTTCTCTCCCTCCCTTATTCTCCCCTGGGGCTGCCTGTGCCTGCCCTGCACCACCCAACACGGACAGACAGCCCCCGGTCGTCGGTTTGTCGCCCCCTCCCACACGTAGGGAGATCAGGCTAGCAAGGGCGGTAGATCTGCGTCCCCAGCCACTGGAGGGAAATCGGGCTGGCGGGGGTAGCGAATCCACCTCCCCAGCTGGGCGGAGGGAAATCGGGCTGGCGGGGGCGGCAAAACCACCTCTCCAGCCGGGTGGAGGGAGATCGGGCTGGCGAGGGCGATGGATCCGCGTCCCCAGCCGCGCGGAGGGAAATTGGGCAGGCAGGCGGGTGGCCGCGGCTCCATGCGCGCCCCTGGAAAAGGGTGCGCGGGGGGGCATTTTGGGGTGCTCTGGCGCAGGCGTGCCCAGCCTACAGGGAACGGTGCCCGGGGCCGCTGCAGCAGGCAGCCTCCCGTTCCTGCTACCATTGCTCTCCCGCCAGGCCCGAAAGGACACTTGTTGCCGCCTCCACTGGGAAGCTCCAGCTGGGTTTCCGGTCTCAGAAGCTGAGCTTCACGGCACACCTGATGATGTCTCGCGGCACACCGGTTGAAAAACACTGCCCTAGAGCAGTGATAGCAAACCGTTTTTTGGTTTGCATGCCAAAAGAGGGGGGTTCCCTGTGTATGCACATGTGAACACCCCCGGCAGGCAATGGCACACCCATTTTTCACTCTCCTCAGGCTTCAGAGTCTTTCTGTGAGCCTGGGGAGGGCCAAAACAGTCCCCTACCCGGACGTTCTCAGGAGGCCAGAAATGGCCCACTTCCCAACTTCTTCAAGTAGGAAAATGCACCGTTTCCTGCCTCCACATGGGGGAAAGGCCATTTTTGCCCTCCCCAGCCTCCTAGAAAAGCTCTGGAACTTGGGGAGAGCAAAAAATGGGCCTTCCCTACTCAGAGGCTGAAAACAGGCTCTTACCTGATTCCCAGTGGGCCCAGAAGGCCCGAAAATCAGCTTGCTGGACCTGAGCTCACATGCACCGATATGGCTCCGAGAGTCACTTGTGGCACACGTGCCATAGGTTCGCCATCACAGCCCTAGAGGGAAAGAAAGCAGAAGGGAAAGGGAAATGAGGGAGATAAATTTAACACTGCTGGAATAGAGCAAAGTTTATATCTGGATGACTGGCCGGATTGAACTTTCCTTGCTGCTGATTAGCATGATGCTTCCGTGCTTAGTCATACAAAGAGAAATGGTTAAGCTAAACAGAGGGTTTTTGCTGAAAGGTATTTGTTTTCCTTTTCCAAACCTTCATCTGCTGATCTCATCCACTGTGCTGGGATAGATGGAAATAATTAAGTTAGTGTAACAAAAGGAATCCAAAGGAAAAAGGGAATACCATATTTTTCGGTGTATAAAACACACCTTTTTACCTCAAAAAAGTGTGTCAAAAACTGGCTGCATCTTATACACATAATGTTGCCTGTGGGGGAGATGGGCAGCAGTCAGCAGTGGTGGCAGCAGACTGTCTGTAGTCCTGTGGCAGCTTTTCACACAGTTTGATGGCTGGCTTCCACCGTGGCCAGCAAAACATGAGAAAGCTGCGGAGAAAGAGCTCCTGCTGGTGCCACTGCCAGAGAAGCCACCACCGCCACACTATGGGAAGGCTACTGCTGCCGGTGCTGACCGCTGCCACCGAAACACGTGAGAAGCCACCACTGCTGGACTAGGGAAGGCCACTGCTGCCACTGCTGACCGCTGAGAGAGACTGGGTCAGCAGTGGTGGTAGCAGCTTTTCTGTAGTCAATCTTCAAAGAGAGTTGAGAAACATCCATGAACTGGAGGACAAGACAAGACAAGCCTTTGCCATTTCCACCAGTGGGGACTCTGGTTCTCCTTTCCCTACCGTGGCAGAAAGCACCCTTTCCCACCCAGCAGAGCTTTCTGGGACTGCTAGGTTAAGAGTCAATTCGCCAAACTGAGCATATGAAGCCACATACCCACACGCCAGAAAAGACATGCTCGGGTGGGGCGAGGGGGGAAGGGGAAAGGAATTGCCCTTCCATTCATTCTGCGCTGTAGGGACCGAAGCAATGTCCACAGTTTTTTCCCCTTCTACACGCTGCTACTCTCTGACACATTGTCCCCAGAGAGACAGAGACGGAGGCAGAGAGACGAGAGGTAAAGAGAGAGAGAGGGAAGTGAGAGGGGGAGGGAATGTGAGAGAGAGAAAAGGAGAAAATGATGGAGGGAAAGAACGAGGGAGAGGAAGAACAAACAAATGAGAGAGAGAAGGGGAGAGAAGGAAAAAGAGAGGGAGAGGGAGGAGAAAATAGAAATGAAAGGGAGAGACAGAAAGAGAAATGAGAGCAAAAAGTGGGGGAAAGAGAGAAATGAGAAAATGATGGAGGCAGAGAATGAGAGGAAAGAGAGAAACAAAAGAGAGAGAGAAATTACTCTTGATTTAAATCATATGGTAAAAAGCAACCAAAGAAGAAGAGAGAGAAAAAAACCTAGCTCTCACCTGGTTTTGGAAATGGTTCAAGAATGAACACACACACACACACACACAAGGGGGGAGGGAGACAGGGACAGAAAAAAAGAGGGAAGTGAGAGGGGGAGGGAATGAGAGTGAAAGAAAGAGAAATGAGAAAATGATGAAGGGAAAGAATGAGGTAGAGGAAATATTTTTTATTCAATTTTTATATTGCACTTGTCCTTAGACTCAGGGCGGCTTACAACATGTTAGCAATAGCACTTTGTAACAGAGCCAGCATATTGCCCCCACAACCTCGGAAGGATGGAAGGCTGAATCAACCTTAAAGCTGGTGATGAGATTTGAACCGCTGACCTACAGATCTACTGTCAGCTTCAATGGCCTGCAGTACAGCACTCTATCTGCTGCACCACCCTGGCACATAAATAGAGGGAAATGAGAGAGAAGGGCGAGAGAAATGAGAGAAAGATTGAGAGAGAGAGAGAGAGAGATTGAGGGAGGGAGAAGAGGGAAACAAATGAGAGAGAGAAGGGGAGAGAAAAAAAGGGAGAGGGAGAGGAAAGAGATAGAAAAACAGAAATGGAAGTGAGAGAAATGAGAGCAAAAAGGGAGAGAGAGAGAGAAACAAATGAGAGAGAAAAGGGGGAGAGAGGAGGAAAGGTACACAGAAATGATAGAGACCTGGAGGGAGAGAATGAGAGAGAGGGAAAAGAGAGAGAGAGAGAAGTGGAGAGAAAGAAAGAAAAGGGAAAGAGGGAGAGAAAGAGAAAAGTGGAGAGGAAGGAAGGAGGGAGGGAATGAAGGAAAGAAGGAAGGGAGGAAGGTTGTGCTGTTTTCGCACTCTGGAGTGAAAAATAGCACAACGAACAAACTGGAAGTATGTTTTTCCAAACCTTTAGTTTGTCTGCTTGGCCATTTTTTGCAGTCCTGTTGGGTGGTTTTTTTCACTTCCATGAAGCCTCCAGAGGGCAAAACAGCCTTCCCCAAGGCCGAAAATCAGCTGGCTAATGCACACATGCGTGTTGGAGCTGACATACTGCAACGCCTCACGTGCCCTTCGATATGGCTCCGTGTGCCAGCTATAGCATGCGTAGGTTCACCATCACAACCCTAGGTTGTGATTAGATTTATTTATTTATTTATTAGATTTGTATGCCGCCCCTCTCCGAAGACTCGGGGCGGCTCACAACAGTAATAAAAACAATATAGCATTGGAACAAATCTAATATTAAAAAACATATAAAACCCTATCATTATTTTTTAAAAACCAAACAGCACATTCATACCAAACATAAAACAAAGTATAAAAAAGCCTCAACTCCCCCATGCCTGGCAGTATAAGTGAGTCTTGAGTAGTTTACGAGTTCTAATCTCCGGGGGGAGTTGGTTCCAGAGGGACGGGGCCGCCACAGAGAAGGCTCTTCCCCTGTGGCCCGCCAAACGACATTAGATGATATGGAAGGATTCCAGCAAGCACAATATGACTTTCTCTCAACAGAGATAGATAAATAAATAGCTGCCTATAGTGCATTCTAGGATGGAAGTTAGCATTCAGGGGAAGGACATGCTTTTGTGACCCCTATTTTTCAAGGAATATTTGACAGCAGAAGACTGCACAGGGCAAATTTAAATAAAAAAGAGATATGCTGACTGTGCAATGCTAACATGGCAGCAACGCATTTATCTTTCATGCAATCCCAATGTTTCTACAGTATTGAAGAAAATTGTGCTAACTCATCATGTTATCTCAGTAACGATACCTGCAAACATGCCAAATATGAAATGATATAGATTAACTAGAGTTATGCTTGTACATTATTTACAGTAATACGGGGTAAATCCATCCAAGCACTTATCATGTACAGTATAAATATAGGAAAAAATACTGATGGTTTCCAAGAAATTGTAAAATGCATTGATTAAATAATAATGTAGAGCAAAAACGTGGGGCAAGACTTTACAATTAAAAGGTAAATGTCAAGCTAAAGAGATGACAACATCCAAGCAGACCACTGAAAGTACTAAGACTAAGTACTAAGTGTTTATAGCAGGGGTGTCAAACTCAATTTCATTGAGGGTCACATCAGAGTTGTATTTGACCACAGTGGTGGGGGAGTGGCTAGCTTGACATCACTCATGTCAGGGGTGCCTTCAGTGACTTGCCACCAAAAACGGGCTCCCAACCTCTGTTTCTGGCTGCAATATTGTCCTGCAACCCTCTGCCGGCAAAAGTGGAGTCCAGGAGGGCCATATACAGCCCTAATGAGCTTTGTTTCTGGCTGCAATAGTCTCCTGGAACTCTCTGACAGACAAAACAGCCCAGGAGGGAGATTATAACTGCCCCCACCCTCCTTGCCTTTCGTAAACTCCTTAAAACCCACCTCTGCCGTCAGGCATGGGGGAATTGAGACATCTCCCCCAGGCCTATACAGTTTATGCATGGTATGTTTGTGTGTATGTTTACTTTTAATAATGGGGTTTTAGTGTTTTTAAATTATCAGATTTGTTGTACATTGCTTTATTGTTGCTGTGAGCCACCCCGAGTCTACAGAGAGGGGCGGCACACAAATCTAATTAATAATAATAATAATAATAATAATAATAATAATAATAATAATAATAATAATAATAATACACAGCCCTTGTGAGCTCCATTTCTGGCTGCAATGGCATCCTGAAACTCTCTGCCAGAGAAAACAGAGCCTGGGAGGGCCGCACTCAGTCCTCACAAGCTGTTTTCAGCTGTAATGGTTTCCAGCAACCCTGTGCTTCAGGAAAAATGGATCACAGGAGGGCCACATGCGGTTCTCCTGAGCTCCCTTTTTGCAGGCAGAGGCATTGCAGGCCGGTCCTTCACTGTTTTCCAGGGTGGCCAGATCTAAGCACCCTATGGGCTGGATCTGGTCCCAGGGCCTTGAGTTTGACAAACTGATTTATAGTAAGTGACGAAAAGGAGAAGGGTGAATATACAATGGTGTCTTGCATTAAGACTATATAAGAGGATTTAAGACCCTACAATTAAAGGTGATGCTTAGCACTACTGAAAAGCTCTGCAAACAAATCAAGAAGTTGCTTAAATGAAATATATTTTTGTACAGCTTAATTTAGCAGGCTAATATCAGCAGGCTGCAAAATGTCCAGAGAAAATGTTTGATACAAAAGACTGAGAAAATTTATTATTTCATTTTATTGTAGCTGCCTAGAGTCCATTGGAGCTGGACACCTATAATAAGGTTATCTTTAAAAAAAATAGTTCCAGAGCAGAGAAAAAAATTCCTCATGTGTGTTCCTGGTTTTATCTAGCCAAGGACAACCTATTCAAGTCCCAATAGAATTTGACCAAAAACTACAAGAATAGACAAAAACACAGCAAGTATACCTTTAGAAATGTAAGATTCCCTTAGCCTTTAAAATTATCTTTTCATCTTGGTAGCCTGTTGTTTCCATAAGATTCAGAGTAACAGAGAAGAGATGAAATGAGAATTCTTTTTTAAAAAAGGATTTTTAACAGAAGTATCTTAGAAGATAATTTGCAAAGTAAACTTACAAAGATTTTTCCCAAGATGTAAAGAGAAAGATTAAAAAAAGGAGGATGAGTCAAGAACTGTAGTTCAGCTGCAGCATTTGGGAGAGGAGAAAGGAGAAGGACTGAATAGATAGATACCATAAATATGGCAAAAGAACAAAGTAGAGAGAAAGCAAATAATAACTTCACTTCCATATAAGGTATACTAAGATATGTTCCAAGAGGACGAGCAAGTGTCCCTAGGGTCATGATGAATCCATTGTTATAGGAGCAAGAACAAATAGTGTTTGTCATGAAGAAACTTTACCAGTCAAAGGACATCAACTGAGGGGTCTGTACATGCTTGCAAAGATGGCCACAGGAGTCATTCAGGTTGAATTTTTCCAGCAGAGGTCCACGATGTCTTATCAGTTAACATGTCTAAAAATGGAGATTAAAAAAATAATTGGAGGGGGAGTAAAGGAATGAATTTATCTTCCTACAAAGTTTGTTCAAAGGGCAGAAGCAATACAGATAATGAAACAAGTTGTAAAATTAGCAGTGGCAGTCAAATAACTTTTTTTTGTAACCTTCATCATCACAAGTGCAATATGGCTTTTCTTTCCTTCTTTCCTTCCTTCATTACTATGTATCACATGCATTTCTAAAAGTCAGGAAAAATAGTTTCAAACACGCATCCAAGACTGCTTTGCACTGCCATCTTGCATTTGGAGGTTGAATCACATCTACTCAATTACAAAGGGTAATTTACAAAGGGTTACATAGCAGTGGTCCCCAACTTTCTGGCTTTGTAGACTGGTGGTGGCAGAGAGGGACAGGGGATGGTTTTGCATGCATGTGTAGACCACTTGCACAGCCCAGTTCCCAAAAGGCTGCACCCAGTACCGCGCTGTGAATCAGAGGTTTGATGCTTACCCAGATTTTTAGAGCACAGATTAGGTAGCTGTAGTGGTCTTAAACCATAACAAATTCTCTCCAGAGCTCTCTTTAGAAAGAATAAACAAGCAAAGTGTTGTTATTATTATCCCATTTATCAATTTAAATCCCAATGAAAATCAAAACTGTTTCAATTGTGTTTGCTTTTAAAGATTTTACGATTCTTAATGAACTCTTTCTTTCCCCAAGAGTATCTTCTAGTTTTAATACAAAAAGACTCCAAGGATAGCACAACTTTGTGACTTGGAATATCTGCCAAGTGTGTCCCTTATGTGAATTAGCCAGTCCCTGACGATCTGTGGAAATGCTTTGGCTATGCAAACAAGTCTAGGTCATGCCAATAATGTTAATCACGTACAGGAAAATATACATTTGCAAATAAGTCAATTCTAGAAGCATAATCTATAAATTTGCAGATATGCTCAATTATATGATATCATTGTAAAACTTAATCTTATGGCAAGGAATTGGATAAGAAGTACCTTTTCATTTGGTAAATCAAAATTCCTTAGCAGTAGTTCATTCTAAGATGCCAGGTGTTTAATGATAAAGTAAATTACCATAACTTTGTGCTTGCTTGTAATGTTGGTCAAATAAATAAACAAACAAATAGCAAGAGGCTTTTGGGGAAAATGTACATAATTGGCTACAACAAATTACAGGAAGAACAATGGAATACACTCTGGAGTTTTTCTTACTGGGAATAATTTAAAAATAGCACCCCCAAAATATACAATGTTTAACACTACATATTATAAGAGCGGCAAGAATTGCGTACATGCAATATTGGAAAGATTAGGAAACTCTACCAGAAAATGTATTAATAGACAAAATATATACAGGGTGCATTCCAAAAGTAATGCATTTTTAAAAAAGTAATTTATTGAACAGATTTGCACAAACACTTAAAATTCTTCAAAGTACTGTCCTTGGGCCTCTGCACATTTTTTCCAGTGACTCTGCCATGACCGGTACATGCCCTGGAAGGCGTCTTCGGGGACCTTTCACAAGGTCTTTGTCACGGCTTATTGGATCTCTTCAATGGATGAAAAACACACCTTGCCACAATGCGCTTACGAGTCCACGAGTTCCTGGCCAAACACCAGGTGCCAACGCTGTCTTACCCCCACTATAGTCCTGACATCACCCCAGCAGACTTCTTTTTGTTCCCTCGGATTAAGGCAGCCCTAAAAGGAACCCATAGAAGAGATCCAATCAGCCGTGATGAAGACCTTGTGAAAGGTCCCCGAAGACGCCTTCCAGGGTGCGTACCGGTCATGGCAGAGTCACTGGAAAAAATGTGTAGAGGCCGAAGGACAGTACTTTGAAGAATTTTAAGTGTTTGTGCAAATATGTTCAATAAATTATTTTTTTTTAAAAAAAATGCATTACTTTTAGAATGCACCCTGTAGGTGTGTCAAAATGGACATGTTGACCATCAAACTCAAGGGACAAAAGAACCTGGAATACCACAAAGTATGGACTAAATAATAAGAATGAAGTAAGAAAAAAAGGAAAGAGTATGAGATAATGTGAAGCAAAGACGATGATACAAAACTCTATAAACACATGAAATATTGTATATTAACAAATAATAACAATGCATGAAAACAGATCTGGATCGGTGTTAAAATATTATGATGTTTAAAGATTAAAAAAGGAAAAAGGAAAAACAAACAAATAATGACAACAGTAGATTTACATACATTCAGATTTATCACGGTATATCTTCATTTTTGGCCTAGTCATGTTCTATCAGTCCAGAATCCAAAATTACCTGGGATGCAGAATCATTTGAGAATGCTGAAAAATATTTACAGCCACATCCTACAGCAATTTACACTTTTGGAATTACCACAGCTGCAGCTAAATTTAAATCTGGTTCATTTTGTTGATCACACACTCTTGTGTTTGTCTTCAGGCCCAGTAAAAAGAATTCAGATAATAACACATTGTGAGAAACAGTTGCGTTGGTTTATAGCACTAAAATTATATTTAATAAGTACAAATTTAACTTTTAGCCAGAATGACTGTCCTTTTAGAAAATTACTTTTTACTGTGATCGAGAAAGCTATGTAAGACCTGTTTTATATCTGAATGTATTTCCTTTGCCTAGTTTTATAGAAACCAAGGCAACAGGGAAGATTTTTGAATCTGAGGCAGTTCATCCAGAGTGGAATGAGTGAACTGAATTCAGATTGATGAGTAAGAATATATGTTGTGCTTTAAGTCTTCATGAGCCAAAAAATCCAGTTTAGGAACAGCTAAAAGCATAGCCAAGGACTGGTTTAAACCTTTAGCAATGCATTTATTTATTTATTTATTTAATTTTATTTAATTTTATTTTATTTTATTCTATTCAATTTTATTTTATTTTATTTTATTTTATTTTATTTTATTCCTTATTTATTTATTGATTGATTGATTGATTGATTGATTGATTGATTGATTGATTGGATTTGTATGCCGCCCCTCTCCGTAGACTCGGGGCTGCTAACAACAATAATAAAAACAGCATATAAACAATCCAATATTAAAACAGTTAAAAACCCTTATTATAAAACCAAACATACATACAGACATACCATGCATAAAATTGTAAAGGCCTAGGGGGAAAGAGTATCTCAGTTCCCCCATGCCTGGCGGCAGAGATAGGTTTTAAGAAGCTTACGAAAGGCAAGGAGGGTGGGGGCAATTCTAATCTCTGGGGGGAGTTGGTTCCAGAGGGCCGGGGCCGCCACAGAGAAGGCTCTTCCCCTGGGTCCCACCAAGCGGCATTGTTTAGTTGACGGGACCCGGAGAAGACCTACTCTGTGGGACCTAACTGGTCGCTGGGATTCGTGCGGCAGAAGGTGGTCCCGGAGATAATCTGGTCCGGTGCCATGAAGGGCTTTATAGGTCATAACCAACACTTTGAATTGTGACCGGAAACTGATCGGCAACCAATGCAGACTGCGGAGTGTTGGTGTAGCATGGGCATATTTGGGAAAGCCCATGATTGCTCTCGCAGCTGTATTCTGCACGACCTGAAGTTTCCGAACACTTTTCAAAGGTAGCCCCATGTAGAGATCATTACAGTAGTCGAGTCTCGAGGTGATGAGGGCATGAGTGACTGTGAGCAGTGACTCCCGGTCCAGATAGGGCCGCAACTGGTGCACCCGGCGAACCTGGGCAAACACCCCCCTCGCCACAGCCGAAAGATGTTTCTCTAATGTGAGCTGTGGATCGAGGAGAACGCCCAGAGGAAGATATAATCTTTCTAAAAAATCTAGTCCTGGAGTTTATTTCTGAGAGGAAAAAAATTGCTTTGGAATAGGCTTTAAAATATATTACTAGAGGGTTCTCTAAGATGATCTCCTTGAAGGGGCTGTGAGAAACTTACAGGAGTCACTAAATGTTTTAACATTTATCAGGTTTCCACAGATAAAATTGACTGCTGTCAAATCATCTCAAGCATTTATCCCTGTTTTGTCCATTTCAAGTTGGACAGGGTTGCATTCAAGTTGTAATGCCACCATTTTCAAAGCCCTTGTGATAAAGTTTAATTATTAACATTAGGTGTTCAAGTATATGTATTTTAACTCTAGGGCAGGGTCTCCAATATTTTCGACCTCAGGAACCACCAACATCATAATTTTAAATCCTGCTGACCTCTAAATCCATAATTTTAAACCCCACACGGACCCTAATTCATAATTTTAAGTCCCGCAGACAACTAATACATTTTTAAAAAAAAAGATAAAATACATTTGCAAAATAATGATCAGAGAGCTTCCATTTTATTAATATGAAATGCGCCTATTTAATATAGGAAAATTATAAATGATTATTTAATCTTAACAAAATCTTTAAAAGTTGTTTAATTGTAACAACATTATTAAAGTTAGTGTAATTATTACAAAATAACTGAAGCTTATTTGACGGTGGCTTTCTGATGTTGTTGGGAAAGTTAGTCCCATGTTCCAGAGCTGTAGCTATAGCCCTCCCCTCCCCTCTCTTCCCCCCTTTCCTTTCTTTTCTTTCCTTTTTCCCTTTCTTTCTTCCCTTCCCCTCCCTTCCCTTTCCCTTTCTTTCCTTCTTTCCTTTTCCTGCACCTAGGTGGAGGAACTGCTCCAGGATGACCAAAGGGTCAGTCCTGTGACTACCACAGCTCTGGAATACGAGGCTGGCCAGTGGTAGGGCTAGAAATTTCCACCATAGGAGTGACACATGCAACATGCATTTTGCAGATGATGAAATGTGCAAAAAGAAGCACAGCCTTTGTGGGCCGGAATGAAATAATGGTGCTGTGGTGGTGGTGGGAGGTGCTGCGCAAGTAGACCAAAGCTGGGTTGTGAATGCTGGAAGCTGCTGGAGCGAAGCGTTACTTGCATTTGCACAGCATCAGCATTCCGCCTTGGTATATTTGCAACAGTCGATGGCGCAGGGCAGCCCTTGTCTCCTGCCATTTGGGACTCAGAGCTGTAAATGGCATCAGGGAGCAGCCAGAGTTTGTGGATACTAGCTCTTGTCTCTCAGGGAGCACTCACTGAAGTAGCAGGAAACTTTGGGCAGTCTCCTCGAGAGATGAGTTTTTGCAGGAGAAAAAACTAGCATCCGCAATGGGCAGAAAGCTCTGGCTGCTCCCCTGACCGGACCCTGTTTACCACTCCAAGTCCCAAGCAACAGGAGGCAAGGACCGGCTGGCATAAATATACTGAGATAGAATGTTGATGCCGAAAAAGTGCTGATGCTGCAGTACAGCAGAAAGAAGCAGACAAAGTTTGCAGTCCATCGGCCTCCTGCAAACTCTCATCTTTCGAGGAGCCCAGCCCAAGTTTCCCACGCTACTTCTTGACTGCTCCTTGAGAGACACGTTTGCAGGGGGGTGAGCTAGCATCCACAATGGACAGCAAAGTCTGGTTGCTTCTCTCTGCTGTAGTGCAGCATCGGCATTTGTGCAGAGTCAGCATTCCTCCTTGATATATTTGTGCCAGCCCTCATCTCCTGCCACTTGGGACTTGCAGTGGTAAATGGCGTATGGTCCAGACAGCAGCTCGGCCTTAAGAGTGGGGGCTGGCATATGTGAGGGGTGATGTTGGGCTTTGCAGTCTTATGTTCCCACACATGGGCTGGATTAATTGCTCTTGGCCATATCTGACCCAAGGGCCAAGATTTCTCCACGGACAACCAAAATTTTCTCACAAACCACCAGACCTGTGCTCTAAGCAGTGATTTTCAACCATTTTTGAGCCGCAGCACATTTTTTACATTTACAAAATACTGGGGCACACTACCAACCAAAATGACACTCTAAGACACTCTCCTCTCTTTTTCCATATCTGTCTCCCCCCACCCCTGTGTGTGTGTGTGTGTGTGTGTACACACTCTTGAACCATTTCCAAAAACAAGTGAGGGCTGAGGCTTTTTCTCTCTTATTCTTTGGGTGCTTTTTAAATCAAGAGTCACTTCTCTCTCTCTCTCTTTTGTTTCTCTCTTTTTCCTCTCATTCTCTGCCTCAATCATTTTCTCATTTCTCTTTTTTCTCCCTTTTTTCTCTCATTTTTCTCTCTCTCTTTCCCTTCCTCTCCTTTTCTCTCTCTCTTGCTTTATTTCTCTCTTTTTCTCTATCTTGCTTTTTCTTACACACACACTCTTTCTCTCTCTTTCTCTCTCCCTTGCTTTCTCTCTCTTCCTTTCTCTTTCTCTCTCCCTTGCTTTCTCTCTCTTCCTTTCTCTTTCTCTCTCTCTTGGTTTCCTTCTCTCTCTGTTTCTCTCTCTTGCTTGCTTTCTCTCTTTCTTTCTTTCTCTCTCTCTTTCTCTCCCATCCTTTCTCTCTCTCTCTCTCTTTCTCTCTTGGTTTCTTTCTCTCTCTTTCTCTCTTGCTTACTTTCTCTCCCTCTCTCTCTCTTGCTTTCTTTCTCTCTCTCTCTTTCTCTCTCATACACCATGCCGGCAACAGAAAGAGAAAGAGAGAGAGAGAGAGCACGGAGAGAGTGCAGAGGGTGGCTTGCCAGTCTGTGGCCCCCTGGATAAGCAGCCCTGCATGGCCCCAGCGCCGGACTCCGCCGTCGCCTCCGCCCCCATCTGGCTCTACAGCTAAGAGGCAGCAGCTAGCTTTGGTGGCCGGAGAAGGGAGCAATCCGGGACTGCGTGGCTTTGCGCCACTTCAAATGTTTCTGCGCGGGGGGTTCCTAATGGCGCCCGCTTAGAGGTAACAGTGGCTGGCGCCCTCCCACTGGGCCCCAAAGCGCACTTGCTGTCACTGCCAGGGAAGCTTCAGCCGGGCGGGGCACTGCAGCTGCTGGTGCCTCAGCCCTGGAGCTCCCACTTGCAGCAGCCGCCCCGCGGCTACTTCTCAGTGCCACTGCTGCCGGCATCCTCCCGCTCCCACTGCCAGTGCCCTCCCGCCGGGTCCCAAAGCTCACCTGCCATGAAGAAGGAAGGCGCGAAGAAGGAAGGCGAAGAAGAAAGGCGCGAAGAAGAAAGCTCAGCTTCCGGTGTCGCCACTTTTTGCTCTTCGCTTCGCGGCACACCTGACCATGTCCCGCGGCACACTGGTTGAAAAACACTGCTCTAGAGAATCAATTTTATCCAGGAAGTTCATTTATCATGTTAGAGAATCACAGTGCCACAAAGTTTGACATTTGTACCACATTACAACTTTGCTCATATATATTTAAATCTAAGGATAGCTCAGATAAAATTATTTGGCTTATTTTACTGCTTCTTAGATTCTAAACATGTGTTTCCATTTTAAAAGGTTTCAGTGAGTAGGTGCATGGCAGCATTTCATCCTACAAGTGATAATTCTGGTACAAGAAATTGGTCTTTTTCCCAGCTCATTTTAATTAAATAAATTGTCTTTTATTCTCTTTTTTCTCCCTCCCAAGGGTACTTTATAATAATTCACCTAATAAATTCCTAATTAATAAATTTGTCTTATGAAATTCAAGTTCCAACGTATGGCATGAAGAAAATAAAGCCTAGCCAACAGTTTCAAATGTTTTAAGTGCAGTATTTTTTATTGAATTGCAAGCCAATTAGCCAGTCAATTTTCCTTCAGATAAAAAATGACAAACTCAATAAAGACCAGCTTAATGTTTCCTAATACTGTTTTGTACTGCCTGAGCTTTCCATTAGCTAGGATAATAAATACATCACAAAAGGGTTTAAAAACTGAATTTAAAAAAAGTCTCTATGGAAAAGCAAAAGATTCTGATGCATCCACAGAAATTTGGGTTTGATGCAACCATGAGAAAGGGAAAGAAAAGCCCTCCAGCTATTATTTGCTTGCATTTTTATTTTTACTTTTTGCCCACAATAACCAAGAAAGTCTTAGCAGGTTGTAAGGGAAGAGCTATAGTGATCCTTAACAGTAAATCTCAAAGATAAGTTTGAAGGTGAAGGAGCAAAAAGACTATTATGGCATTCAATATCTTATCACTTATGGTTCCTAGATGTTCCCACCCGGGCCTGAGTGACAATAAGAGTCAAATTTCTGGAATTTTGGGAAAATTTGTGGAAAATTCTCTTTCCACATCAAACTTCAAATGGAGTTAAGAAGGACCTGTATTATATCGTAGGAATCTACAACAGAGATATCAAAAATTATGACATATGCAGATGGGATATCATGATTTAACTGCTCTTCAGCGCTTATGTCCTGACACCACTCGACCACCTGTGTCCCTGTATAAACCTTTTTTTCTTGAGTGCCAAAAGAGCGTGCGTGCATGCTATTGTCCATGTACACAATAATTCAATGCCCGGGAAGAGCAAAAACAGCTTTATCCACCTCCCAGAGGCCCTCTGGAGGCAATAAACAGTCTGTTCCCCAACTTCTGGTGGGCCCAGTTTTGCCCTCCCCAGGCTCCAAAGGCTTCCCTAAAGCCTCCCCCATTCCCCCGGAGGCTTTCTGGAAGCCAAAAATGCTCTCCCAGATCTTCTGTGTTAATCAAAAATCAGCTGGCTGGCACAGACATGCACATTGGAGCTGAGCTAGGGTAATGGCTCGCGTCCCAGCAGATATGGCTCTGTGTGCCACCTGTGGCATCCATGCCATAGGTTCACCATCACTGACCTACACCATGCTTCAACCATACTGCTGAATGGCTAGTAGTTAGAGCAACCATTTGTTGCTTTTTTTGAAATGGGGTAAAAATGGGAATGGAAAGAATCCAGCATTTGACATGAAGGTAGGCTTGAACTCTTTGCTTCTGTGAAATATCTATTTAAACTTCTTGGCTTAATTTGGCAGTTCCCAATCATCAGAAGGCTACCAAATTGTATTCATTTTGGGTGGAAGCACCAAACTCCTTCCTAAATGGTTCTTAGAGTACAGTATGCCTAAGAAATAAGGGGGGGGGGGATAGTGAAGTTTATAGAAGTACGATGTATGGCAAGCAGTGTTCCAGAATAGAACAGAACGACATGAAGATGACTGTTTGTCTGTCGCTAATTGTTGCCAACTCTAGGGAGTGGTACTCATTTCCATTTCAATGCCATTGAGCCAGCACTGTCCAAAGCCAATTCCTTATGTCTCTATAGACATTGCAATTGAGCTGCATAGGGCCATTGGCTTTCTTTCTTTCTTTCTTTTTTATTATTAATTAATTAATTAATTAATTAATTAATTAATTTTGTCCAATACACAATGAGGGTTTTAGTGGGTGTATATATATATACACACACATAGTAAAATACATGATGAAGGTTATAGAGGAGATACTCATAGTAAAATATATATAAGAAAGAATAGAAAATAAGATATAGTAATAGAACATATCAATGAAAGAATAGAAGAA